>NC_080400.1:1258804-1571630 GCF_030265065.1 Corythoichthys intestinalis
ACCATTATTTTGAAGGAAAGGCAAACATACTCACAGTAACAAAAATTAAATATATAGTATTAATTTTATGGTATACTACTATATGTATATACACAATAATATTTCATAATATAAAGTAACTAACATTAGTGCAGTCATGGATTACAGTAAGCAGGCCCGTGCTGTTTCCATATATATTTTTATTATAACAGGATATATGTACTGTATATATTTTTCCCAAGTGGGAGCTTCCATGATCCCAATAAATGTAATAATAGTTTTTAAAAAATATTATGTAATTACATTATATAATATATATTACGGTAATTATTTTATTAAATAAAAATGCACGTTGATACGACGCACATAAAGGCAAATTCCATTAAAAAAAAAAAAAAAAGAAAGTTGTATGGACTTACAATCCGCTAGCTTGTTGTTTCTTGTTGTCTTCGAAAATTACACTTGGGTGATGACGCTTCAAGTGTTCGTTCATAGCCGACATGGTACCGTGGTATGCGAGCTCAGCTTAGCAAAGAGTACACACAGTGGCACCCTCCATATTTTTCCTGAAAGAATTTTAGGCTCTGGCTATTCTGGTCCGCTTTTTTGGCTTAATGCCGCTTTCACATGTTACCAATTCTGCCCTTTTTGGTAATTGGCGGTGTTTTCAACTCCTCCCCGTAGTGAGGAGTGAACCGGCGATTCACTTGGCTCGTTGTCGTCAGTTCGTCCGATTTCCTCCTCAGGAAGGTGGCGTGCATAAAAACACCGAGAGGCGTCGGATGGCTCTTTTATTGACCGAAACAAAAACGTGGGGGATGCAGCCACTGAACTCCGCGGTACCCGCGCACTTTCCCAACTCACCGATCTCGCTCCCTCTCTCTCGCTCGCCCACTTTCTTCCTCTTTGCTCAATCTGACAATGCCGGTCACGTTGAAATAACAGCGGCCCCTTTGGGAGCGCCAGTAACAACCGCTTGCATCGCGAGCGCCTGCCATTCTAAACTTCATCCTCATGTAATTTTTTTATTGAACCCCTCATTGACCTTCGACGGTATGTTTTGCCCGTCGACGCATTTACGTCATCGATGACATCGACAACGTCGACTAGTCGGGACAGCTCTAATGCGATGGAGCACCATCCTGTTGCAGAATTTGTCCCTTTTTACGGTCAGGAATGTAAGAGGCAGCATAGATTTATTGATATTCCAGACTATTTATGTTGCCTTCCACCCTGCAGATCTCTCGCACACCCCCATACCGGATGTAACCCCAGACCATGATTTTGCCACCACCAAACTTCACTATTTTCCGAGTGAATCTCGGACCCATGCGGGCTCCAGTAGGTCTCCTGCAATATTTGCGGCGACTGTAGTGTAATTCAATGGAAGATTCATCTGAAAAATCCACCTTTAGCCACAAAACAGTGAAGTTTGGGAATTTGCGCACCTACACCTTCCGCTTGAGGATCCCCCAAAGATGTTCTATTGGGTTCAAGTCTGGAGACATACTTGGCCAGCCAGTCCATCACCTTTACCCTCAGCCTCTTTAGTAAAGCAGTGGTCATCTTAGTGGTGTGTTTGGGGTCATTGTCATGCTGGAACACTGCCCTGCGAACCAGTTTCTGGAGGGAGGGGATCATGCTCCGCTGCAGTATTTCACAGTACATGTTGGAGTTCATGTTTCCCTCAATGGAATGTAACTCTCCAACACCTGCAGCACTCATGCAGACCATGACATTCCCACCACCATGCTCGACTGTAGGCATGACACACTTATCTTTTTACTCCTCACCTGGTCGCCGCCACACATGCTCGAGACCATCAGAACCAAACAAATTCATCTTCTTCTCATCATACCATAGGACACGGTTCCAGTAATCCATGTGCTTTGTTGACATGTCTTCAGCAAACTGTTTGTGGGCTTTCTTTTGTACCGTCTTTAGAAGAGGCTTCCTCCTGGGGTGACAGCCGTGCACACCAATAGGATGTAGAGTGTGACGTATGGTCTGAGCACTAACAGGCTGACCCCCCACCTCTTCAATCTCTGCAGCAATTCCGACTGCAGTCCTGCGACGATGTTTCAAAGAAAGCATTTGGATAGCCTTTCCCATCTTCGTGTAGTGCAACAATACGTCTTTTAAGATCCTCAGAAAGTTCTTTGCCATGTGGTGCCATGTTGGAACTTTCAGTGACCAGTATGAGAGAGTGTGAGAGCTGCACTACAAATCTGAACACACCTGGTCACTATGCACACCTGGACCTAGTGAGACTAATGAGTCATATGACATTTTGGAGGGAAAATGACAAGCAGTACTCAATTTGGACATTTAGGGATGTAATTTTAAGGGGTGTACTCACTTTTGTTGCCAGGGGTTTAGATATTAATGGCTATATTTTGAAGGGAAAATAAATTAACTGTTATATAAGCTGCACACAGACGACTTTTCATTGTGTCAAAGTGTCATTTTGTCAGTGTTGTCCCAGGAAAAGATATTAGGGCTGTCAAAATTATCGCGTTAATGGGCGGTAATTAATTTTTAAAATTAATCACGTTAAAATATTTGACGCAATTAACGCACATGCCCCGCTCAAACAGATTAAGATGACAGCAGTGTAATGTCCGCTTGTTACTTGTTTTTTGGTGTTTGGCGCCCTCTGCTGGAACTTGGGTCCAAATGATTTTATGGGTTTGAGCACAATGAGTGAGCATGGTGTAATTATTGGCATCAACAATGGCGAGCTACTAGTTTATTTTTTGATTGAAATTTTTACAAATTTTAATAAAACGAAAACATTAAGAGGGGTTTTAATATAAAATTTCTATAACTTGTACTAACATTTATCTTTCAAGAACTACAAGTCTTTCTATCCATGTATCGCTTGAAGAGAATGTTAATAATGTTAATGCCATCTTCTTGATTTATTGTTATTATAAACACATTATAATAAACAAATACAGTACTTATGTACCGTATGTTGAATGTATATATCCGTCTTGTCATATCTTTCCATTCCAACAATAATTTACAGAAAAATATGGCATATTTTATAGATGGTTTGAATTGCGATTAATTACGATTAATTAACTTGATTAAAAATTTTAATCGTTTGACAGCCCTAAAAGATATACTTAAATATTTGCAGAAATGCGAGGGGTGTACTCACTTTTCTGATACATTGTACAAAACCATTGCAGCACAAACGATCGACGCCATTATTTTTGCCGGTTTAGATCAAAATGGGTGGCTGGTTGACCTCAATATCTCAAAAAAACGATAGCAGCACAAAAGAAACCTTTTACATCACAAACGTAGCACAAACGATTCATAGCATATTTATATATTTACGTCTGATGGGGAGCCAACTTCACGGAGGTTAAAGTTACGACACTTTTACTTCCACGCATCAGAAATCCGACTTTGGAAGTCGTCAAAAATCCCCTAAAAGCAGTCCCCTCCCACCTTGCAGAGTACGCTAGCGGGGCTTAACGCGCGTGAAATAGCGTCGCTGACATAAACACTATTGACAAACTTGGCTGGACATGCGGGCCAGTCAAGTGTCAGTGTATTTAATGCATATTCATCTGCTTGATCCCACCGGTCCCGCACCGTGTCATCCCGCCACACTCCAGCTCGCGCCCAAATGTGGACTGACAGTGATTATGCAAATCTCCATCTCGCCCCCCCCGAGCCCACCCCCTCAACCGATACCTGCTTTAGGAGTCTGCTACTTTATTCAAGCGGCGATACGGGCCTCAACCAGAGTGGAGAAGACTGGAGAGTATTTATATGAGCGCGGGGGAATGATATTTTGGAATAGACTTCAGAACAGTTGTCAGCCAGAGAAGCATCAGATGGGAACGAGCTTTGATGCGCTAATTCTTCACGGCGTGGAAAAATGGATTAATGCGAATGTGCGGAGATTCCTGTCTACTCTGCTTTATTTCAACTCGAAAGCACCGGCGGAACTTTTAAGATCACCTGAGGGAAAGTGTTCCCGAGTTAGATCGGGAAAGCGACAGCAAACTTGAACTATGAGCGCGCTGTAGCGATAAGTTTGTATTTTTTATGTGCTTTTTATTTATTTATTTCAGTAGCAATTAACTTCATTTATGACTTTACATGGGGAGAAAAACATTTTGACGTGTTTCTGCAACTTACAGGATTCCTTTTTTTTTTGGGTCTGGAAATCTTTTCTAAAACAGTCATCTACAGTGGTATAAATAAAGTATTTGAACCTTTTGGAATTTCTCACATTTCTGTATAAAATCCACATCAAATGTGATCTTTGTCAAAATCACACAGAGGAAAAAGCAGTGTCTGCTTGAACTAAAACCACCCAAACATTTAGAGGTTTTCATATTTTATTGGCAGCAATACCTTCAACCAGACGCTTCCTGCAACTGCAGATGAGTCTGGTACATCGACCAGGACTCATAGTGGCCCATTGTTCTCTACAAAACAGCTGTATTTCAGTCAGATGTCTGGCATGAATCACTGTCTTTAGGTCGTGCCACAGCATCTCACTGGGTTTCAAGTCTGGACTTTGACTTGGCCACACCAGAACATGTATTTTGTTTTTCTAAAACCATTCTGAAGTTGATTTACTTCTGTGTTTTGGATCATTGTCTACGTCAGGGGTGTCCAAACCTTTTGCAAAGGGGGCCAGATTTGGTGTGGTAAAAATGTGGGGGGCCGACCTTGGCTGACGTCCTTTACATAGAACAATATATTTAAGCAAATTTTAGTAAGCCGTTCTTTGTGTCATATTTTCTTTATGATAGGGCTGCAGCTATCGAATATTTTAGTAGTCGATTAATTGATGGACTAGTTTGTTCGAATAATCGAGTAATCGGATATGGAACATGAAAAATGAAAACACCTGAGCTGAGCCTCAAACGATATAATTTTTTTTTTTTTAAATGAGGATCTGTGTACAACAAAAGAACAATTGGCTAACTTGGATAGAAAAAGTCTGCTAGCTTAAATGCTTTTTTTACAATGCTCTTAACAAGTGGTTCAGACACATATTCCCACAAAAAACGACTAAATATACCTACAAACCAAATTAAGAATGCATTGAAAAAACATTCGCTCAAACAAAAACTTAGCTTATGTTGGTCTTAACAGGGAGCAGTTGGATTCAGCCATGTGGAAAGAGGCAGACCAGAGGGCATTGTATCCACCCTCATCAGTAAAATTAAATGCAAACACTTTTAAAATCAACCATTACAATGGCACTTCAATTAAACGACTACTCGAAGCCACAAAATTTAGTTAGAATATTCTTTTTTCTAATCGAATACTCGAGTTAATCGATTAATCGTTGCAGCACTGCTTTTTTTTTTTTTTTTTTTTTTTTTAACTAATAATTTCAACAATTTTGCAACTAGCCTTTGTGGCGTTCTCTTTCGACTCTCGGGCTCTTGCGAAATACTGCTGCTGTGAAATTAAACTAGCTTCAAGTTGCTTCAATTTCTCGCTACGTATCTACCCTGTAATCTTGTCGTACATGTCAGCGTGTCTTCTTTGGTAATATCACCTCATATTGAACTCTTTAAAAACAGCGACTGTCTCTTTGCAAATGAAGGAGACAGTCGTTGCGTATTTTAGTGACGAAATAGTCCAGTTTCCACCTTGAAGCGCCAGCCTTGTAGTCAGCTTTTTTTTGTTGTTGATTGTCGCCATTTTAGAAAATTGGGAGTAAAGGGTCACTTGTGGTAATGTTGCTTAGAGTGCTGCTTCCTTTTAGTCGGTAAATGAGGAGCAGCATTTAGTGTGTAAGCTACTTCATATGCTTGTCGCAGTACTGCTGACTAATTCATTAAGTCTGTGTGCGGGCCAGACGTTATTGATTTTATGAGAGAGGCTGGGGGCCGGATGAAATCTGACCAAGGGACGCATTTGGCCCCCGGGCCGGACTTTGGACATGTCTGGTCTACGTCCTCTTCTGAGCTTCAACTGTCTGACAGACGGCCTCAGTTTTTCCTGCAAAACCTTTGAATTCACTCTTTCATTAATGATTGCAAGTTATCCAGGCCCTGAGGTAGCAAAACAGCCCCAAATCATGATGCTCGTTCCACCATGCTTCACGGTGGGTGGGGATGAGGTGTTGATGTTAGTGAGCTGTTCCATTTTTCCTCCACACATGATGTTGTGTTGTGTGTTACTCCCAAACAATTCTTTGATTTCATCAGGCCACTGAGGTGGGAGATTGGGCCTGCCTTGACGTCTGAGAGCTATCCAACTTAGTCCTTCTTGTTCTCTTGCGTTGCATTGGTAGGCTGGGGTGTCTTGGCTCCACCAAAGAGATGATGGCGTCTTTTCCTTTGCTTATCAGGCGAGGGCTGATAAGCCAGTCCGCTTCACTGTTTAAAACGGCATGGAGCATTGTCTGCTTGTTCCCTCAAACTATGGTTAAGTGCTTTATTATAACAAATGTGCAAACACTTATACGGCCACCTCCCACCAGTGGGACATGCCCGGAAAACCTCTCCAGGGAGTAGCCGGGTGTCATCCGAACCAGATGCCTGAGCCACCTCAGCTGGCTCCTCTCAACATGGAGGAGTAGCGGCTCAACCCCGAGTTCCTCCCGGATAACTGAGCTTCTCACCCTATCTCTAAGGGAGAGTTCGGACACCCTGCGGAGGAAACTTATTTTGTCCGCTCGTATCCGGGATCTTGTTTTTTCGGTCACGACCCACAGCTCGTAACTACTGTATAGGTGGGGTTGGAACATAGATCGACTGGTAAATCGAGAGCTTCCCCTTTCGGCTCAGCTCCTTCAACACTACGGACCGGTGCGGAGTCGGCATCACTGCAGATGCTGCACCGATCCGCCTGTCAATCTCCAGCTATCTCCTACCCTCACTCGTGAACAAGACCCCAAGGTACTTGAACTCCTCCACTTGGGGCAGGATCTCATCCCCGACTCAGAGAGGGCACGCCACCCTTTTCCGACTGAGGACCATGGTCTCAGATTTGGAGGTGCTGATCTTCATCCCGACAGCTTGACACTCAGCTGCAAACCGCTCCAGTGAGAGTTGGAGATCGCTGCTCGATGAAGCCAACAGCAACACATCATCTGCAAAAACAGAGATTCAATGCTGAGGCCACCAAACCGGTCCCCCTCAAGGCTTCAGCTGCGCCTAGAAATTCTGTCCATTAAAGTTATGAACAGAATCAGTGACAAAGGTCTCCCTTGGCGAAGTCCAACCTTCACTGGGAATGAATAAGACTTCAAAACATACAAAACATTTTCTTTTAATTGTATACATACAGTATGTTTGTAAATTTTGAAAACCATTGCACTCAACACTTGTCAAATAACTCCCCCAAAAAAAGGATAGACACGTCTTCCTCCTCGGGCCTTTTTGCCAGAAGCCTATTAGCCAAATCTGCCGAGTGGCAGAGTTGGGTGTCGCGCCGCTCGGCTGTCTCCTATAAATATATCCGTCACGCCCAATTGTATTCTTCGCCCATCCGGGAAGAAATACGCAGACAATTGCACGCGGATTTCCCCCCGCTTTAGATTTATTAATAACATCCATCACGGCATCTCAGCCAACATGTAGTTAAAGCCGGCGGGCAGTCGCGTGTGATTAGAATCTGATGCGTCGGTGTTTGAAAGTTATGGCGTCGAACACGGGTTTAAACGTCGACGTCACCTTTTCTTTAACTCATTGAATTTAATAAATTACTCTGCAGCCTAAGCAGACAAATTCAAAGCATTGCCATATTTGAAGTGGGAGGTTTTTTTGGGGGGGAGGGGATTGCGAGCAGGAGGTTGTTTTTGGGGGACAAAAAGTAAGGAAGATGACAGAAGAGGTGAAGAACAAACAACAACAAGAAATACATTTTTAAACGCCTATTCTACCTAAGAACATTGTGCTGCTATCCTCAGCTAATTCTATTTACCAATAGACACCATGTGGGGGGCCTGTTAACCGAGGAGAAAGAGGAGGGCAGGTGAGTCAAAGGAGACATGTTTAGGCGGGGTGGAGCATACGCAAATCAGCAAAGTGACCCTACAACCCTAACCCTAAGTATGGATATGTTGACATCCTATTCTATGCTACCTGATCGCTAATCTTGGCACCGACAATCTATCTACCTGAGTGTATCGAATTGCACTCAATCATGTGTGAACCCACTCAGATGTGTGATAGTCCTGCAGAAGAGTGGAAATGCTGCCACTGAGCCCTGGCGCTACTCCAGCTAATCAGGGTGGGAGCGAGTGAGGCCCACTCCTCTTCCCATAGCTCTGGCAAAGGAGTCACCACCATCCCCACATGAGCCAGGGGAGGCCCCGGGACCATCCGCGCCCTCATTAATCGACCCTCAGGGAACAGGTGAGGGGACGTGCCCTCCCTACAGCAACTCGGACCCCCAGCTATGTCTGCAACCCCTCAACCAACGCGGCACACCGCGGGACCTCCCCATCCCACTAGGCCCGGGGCAGGACAGGATCCCCACACAGAGGGGGTAACACCCAACCGACCCATCGGAACCCAGCCGGCGATCCGAGCCAGGGCCAACGGAGGATGCCTGGGTACCTCCTTCAACCCCTTAACCGACAGCCCAGACAAAGAGGACGCCCCGCTCCGGGAGTCCCACCATATAGAAAAGTGTGGCACTCACCTACCTCCCTATTACTGTGGCTGCCAGGTCCCCGACTGACAGCCGTTACCCAGCATTGTGATGGGATTGTTAGAGGAGGGTAGTGCAGTGTATGCAATAAAATAGGAGAGCCCGGCTGAGAAGGCAGTGGACCGCCGCATCGAACTGCTTCGCTGCCGCATAGCCCACCACTCCTCGTCGTAGCTCCCTCGTGGAGTATAATGTATGTGGTGCGTTATAAACAGTGCAGGAAATGGCAAGGATGTTAGCGTTTTGGCTGTTTTAACCATTTCATAGTTATTCCACACAAAACAATACATCAGAGAACGCCCACTTTTTTTCAGCCGTTCTGGTTGTGACATCATAACAAGAATTGATGATCATTTCTAGCTTTCTAGTGCGGCACAAGCTAGTACATGTACATGAATGACAGAACACTCACACGACAACAAGACAATAGTGCGCCTATGGCTAGCATGCTAGCAAAACCTGCAGCTCAATCGGAGTGTGACATCATATTTGGTTAGGAGATTATTTTAATGTGGGCAGGGCCAGGGAGCTAATTTAGAATTTTAAAGCCTTTTCTGTAGAGAGACAGCGAGAACCAAAAGTGGTATTTGCCATGCGGCAAAATGGATTTTCCCGTGTGGCAAAATGGATTTTGCCATGTGGCATTTTTTGTTTGCCATTTGGCAAAATTGATTTTACCATGTGGGAATTTTTATGCCATTTGGCAAAATGGATTTAGACATGTGGCATTTATTTTTGGTATGTGGCAAAATGGATTTTGGTTTGTGGCATTTGGGGGGGTGGGGGGGTGGCGTATGTGGCGTTTTTTAGGGTTATATGGCAGTTTTGCAGGTCTTGCACGTCCATGCCATTGACGGCTATGCATGTCCAATTTTTCCATTCATATTAAATGGCAGACAAACGTGTGGGTTGTGCGATTTTTGACTATACACTTTACATTACAGCCCTTTGACATTCAACTGACTCCCAAGTCAGGCTATGCCATTGACAGCTCTGCATGTCCAAATTTCCGTGTTAGTCAGCTTTCTTTCTGCACTGATGAATCTTTGGAACGTGGTCGCTCCGCTCGCGGGGGGACCATTAGGTTATTTTAGGAGCCTTGTCAACGATCACAGGAAAGTCGGTCGGAAAATTTGGATGTGCATTGACTTATTTGGGTGCCATTTGAATGTCAGTGCACTGTAATGTAAAGTGTATGGTCAAAAATCACAGCCACATGTTTTTCTGCCTATGAATGGAAAATTTGGAAGTACATAGCCGTCAATGGCATGGACGTGCACGGCCTGCAAAACTGCCATATACCCCCCAAAAAATTGCACAAACTGTAACCCCCAAAAATGCGACAAACCAAAATCAATTTTGCCACATACCAAAAAGAAATGCCACATGTCAACACCCATTTTGGCTCATGACAAAAAATATGCCACATGGCAAAATCAATTTTGCCACATGACAAAAAAATGCCACGTGGCAAAGAAAAAAATGCCACATGGCAAAATCCATTCTGTCACATGGCAAAAAAAATGCCACATGGCAAAATACATTTTGCCACATCGCAAACACCACTTATGGTTCTCGGCCCTGCTGTTTCTGTACGTTTTATGAATGGATTTGTATCCAACATGTGCTCTGTTATTATTTAAACATCACTCGCTGTAGCATTTCACAGTACCTTTTTTAAAATTGCATGGTGCTCACATCGGGCTTCCTAATGACCCGCGCGGAAACAAAAGGCTGGGCGGCAGCCCCCCTTGCCCGTTCCTCCCTCCCTTCCCCCCGCGCAGCCCTGAGCGTGACAGACCGAGAGCAGAGCGCCACTCGGTCCCTTCCTGGTGGCGTGATTAGATTGGGGCCGAAGCCTCCAGCTGGCAGGCCTGTCTGTGACTGGAGGCGGCCGTCCCCGGCGCTCGTCAGCGCCTGACACCTCTGACAGGCAGGGGACAGCTTCGGCAGACAGGTTCATTAAATGGCATTTTTTACAGCTGGGCCTCCCCAAAAAAAAAAAAAAAAAAAAAAAAAAAACACCAGCGCTGGGCTTTGTCAAGGCGACACGGGGAGGGGGCCCTCGACGTTGGCTCGACACCGCCAAAGCTTTGTTGTTATGACAAATCTTCTGATTGAGGCTGTTTGAAATCAGCTTTTTTCTCCTCCATGGCTTCGTCTTTAGCCTCCTTTTGTTGACAGATCGCCCTTTGGCCTGCGCTTTGTCACCGAACAGAAATGTTCACTTGGACAGGCCGGTGGCCGGAGAGAAAGCGAATGAAAAGCTACTGATTGAATGATTGATAAAATACTGTTTGCTTAAATAACGTTTTAATTTAGCAGTAGGATAGAAACATCAGCACATTTCAGTTCTCTGTTTTGGTCAGGGGTGTCCCAACCGGTCCTCATTGGCCACTGTGGATCCCTGTTTTCGTTCCTACCAATCGAGCACAGAGAGTTTAACCAAAGAAGTTTCTTCTAAAACAAGCAGCACCTGACTACAATCAACATAACCCTCTGGTCCATCGTCGCCCCGCAGCGGATTGTCAGCGTTCTCCTGCCTTCATCTCTTTTCTACCCTGCCATCGGATCGCGTGTCGGGTTGTCGCCCTCTTCAGGTGGGCTTCCTTTTTTTTCCCTGGGCCAAGTGCGTCGTGGGTGTCACACGGTGTGCTGCGTTGGTTGGCGGGTTGTGGCAGTGGTTGGGGGACCGGGTACATGGGCAGTGGTTGGGTGGAGTATGGAGGGAGGTGGTGTGTCCCCTCGTCCCTTCCCTGTGGGCTAGTTAATGGGGGCGCGGATGGTCCATGGGACCATCCTGTGCTTTCTCCTTGGGCCTTGGCGTGGATCGCTGGCTGTGCTCCAGCGTAGGCGGTAGAGTGTCACTCCCTCCGAGTGGGGATCCTATCTTTCGCTGGGCCTAGTGTGCCGTGGGGGTCCCGCGGTGTGATGCATTGTTTGGGGTGGTTGCAGCGCTGGCTGGGGTCCGGGTGCATGGGCAGTGGTGGAGGTGTGCGTGGGAGGGGTTGGCGTGCCGTCTCGTCCGTTCCTTGAGGACTGGTTAATGGGGGGCGTGGATGGTCCAGGGGACTGCCCTGTGCACCCTCCTTGGGCCTCGGCACGGATCACCGCCTGGGCTTTGGCGGAGGCGACGGGGTGTCACCCACCTCTGAGTGGGGATCTTTTCTTTCCCCGGGTATAGTGCGCCGTGGGGGTCCCACTGTGTGCTGTTTGTTGGGGGTTGCGGTGGTGGCTGGGGGACCCGGTGTGTTTGTTGGCTTGGGCATGGGGGGCAGTGGCACGTTCCCTCGTCCCTTCCCTGAGAGCTGGCTAATGGGGGCGCAGATGGTCCAGGGGACTGCCCTGTGCATCCTCCTTGGGCCTTGGCGCGGATCACCGGCTGGGCTCCGGCGGCAGCGTATCAGCCCCTCCGAGTGAAGATCCTTTCTTTGCCCGGGCCTATTGTGCCGTGCGGGTCCCGCAGTGTGTGGACAGTGGTGTAGGTGTGCGTGGGAGGTGTTGCCGTGCCTCCTCATGCCTTCCATGAGGGCTTGCAAATAGGGCCCTGGGTCCCTAGGGGGATGACAGTGGCCCCTTTGCTGGAGCTGCAACGGGTGGTGTGTGCCACCCCCACGGTTGGCTGGGGCGGTGCAAGGGACCTGGGGCGGCCCCCATCCAGCATTTTCGCTTTTCTGCTGGACTATCACACCTCTGAATGGGTTTTTGTATGACTAGGTGCAATTACACTCTCAAGTAGAGAGATTGTCAGTGCTAGGATTAGCGATCAGTTAGCATAGAATAGGTGATGTGACTATATCCACACTTACAGGTGATTTAGTTAATGATCCCCACATCACATTGCACAATTGTATACGCTCCACCCTGCCTAATCGTGTCTCCTTTTTACTCACATACCCTCCATGTTCTCCTCGGTTATTAAGCATGGTGTCCATAATCAGCTAACGATAGCACCACTGTGTTTGTAAGTAGTATAAGTGTGAAATAATGTATTTCTTGTGGTTGTTTGTTCTTCTCCTCTTCTGTCTGCTTCCCTCCTTTCTGTCCTTTCTGCTTTCTCCAAATAAATAAAACATCATGAACAACCAAACTCCCATGTGATACATTAAAAGTGTTCAGACCATAAGGACTCTCAGATTCATATTCTCCGCGTGCCTTATGCTCGAATGCGCCTTACAGTATGGAATATATAGTACTAGCTAGGGCACCACTAGAAAACTAACAGAACAATCAATTCTGGTTCTGATGTGACAACCACAGTTGCTAATGTAGATGAGTGCTTTTCATTTTTTTGACATAGTCACCATTTCATAGCACTTTTAACTCATTGGCTGCTCTTGACCTCATCATTCGATCAGTGCCAACCGTCCCATACAAAATAGGATTGGACGTCTTGCACCATCAACAGTGGCTAATGAGTTAACTTCTCCAACACGAGGGTGGATGAAAGCGACCCTCACCTGCAATAGACCCGTGCCCCCTCCTCTGGGGGCACGCTGTCTCTATGACAACTGTTTGAGTTGCTGCATCGGGGGGTTGTAGCGGTGGTTTGAGGATGTGTCAAGTGAGGGGGGCATTACCCTGGAGGAGATGCCGAGCCGCACATCCGCTATCTCCATCTAATCCAATTTTAATTGAGCTCCAGAGAGCCTAGCAGCGGCGGCGGGGTCGGCCGGCCGGCTATTCCGTGGAGAAATTAAGGCGGCCGGCCCGCACGCGTCCCTCCCCGCCCACTTCCAGTACTCTCTTTTAAATGAGCATTAGCATCAGAGCTGACCCAGCGTAACATGTCATTCCCTTAAAAATAATAAATGCATGTACGTATTTCTTTTCCCCATACCTGAGTGCTAGCGACTTGTAGCGAGAGAGCAATTAACGCAGTCGCCGATTCCATTTGAAGCAGGGGTAAAAAAGAACATTTTGGCCCTTTAGAATTGACTGAGTATATTTTGGGTAAAATTTTGACCGAACTGTATGTTTTTGTTTTTTTTTAAGACAAAAAAAAAAGAATGTGTTTTGGGGGGTGGGGGGACTTTTTTTGGATGTATAAATGATTTGATTTGGACAAAAATTGTTGAGCAAGTAGCATTTTTCAAATGTCTCTTTTTTGGGGCTAAACGGACCTTTTTGGAGGAACAGCAAGAACCAAAAGTGGTATTTGCCATGTGGCAAAATGTATTTTGCTATGTGACTTTTTTTTTTTTTTGCCGTGTGGCATGTTTTTGCCACCTGGCAAAATGTGTTTTGCCATGTGGCATTTTTTTGCCATGTGGCTCTTTTTTTTTTTTTTTTTTTTTTTTAATGCCGTGTGGCAATTTTTTTTGCCATTGTGGCATTTTTTTCTGCCATGTGGCAAAATGGATTTGGCCATGGGGCTTTTTTTGCCATGTGGCAAAATTGATTTTGCCATGTGGCATTTTTTTGCCATGAGGCAAAAGGTATTTTGCCATGTAGAATTTTTTTTTTTTTGCCATTTGGCAAAATGTATTTCGCCATGTGGCATTTTTTGTGCCACATGGCAAAGAAAAAATGCCATGCCATGCATTTTTATGCCATGTGGCAAAATGTATTTTGCCATTTGGCAAAATGTATTTTGCCATGTGGCATTTTTTTTCGCCATGTGGCAAAATTTAGTTTACTATGTGGCAAAATTGCCATGAGGCCATGCTATGCACTTTTTTTTTTTTTTTTTTAATGCCATGTGGCATTTTTGTGCCATATGGCAAAGAAAAAAGTGCCACATTGCAAAATCCATTTTGCCACATGGCAAAAAAATTCCACCTGGAAAAATCCATTTTGCCACATGACAAATACCACTTTTGGTTCTCGGCCCTGTGGCGTTTTTGGGGTGTCAAACAAATGAGATCTGCATCACATGAGAATTCTGATCGTTTTGGTGACTGGAAATATCAGAAATATGTCCTTTTTGGGTGATTAAAATTATACTATTTAGATATGCACATTTACTATGTTAAATCGTAAATTTGCCATATGTCATCCAGTTTGGCTACGTTGTTTGCATTTGCCAGCCCTCCCTACTCCAATAAATTTTGACATCTATTGGCGCCAATGGCACTGAAACATCATCTTGAATGTAGACACACCTCACCATTCCCGTTATATCTTTATTCTCACACGTTGCCTCGCAAGAGACGGCGGCTTGACGACCCGGAGAGCCGATGAGGTCGCCGCGGGACAAAATTGTTCCGAGAGAAGCGAGATGGAAAAAGCGGGGGTGCCGCTGGGGTGCGTTCTCACCTGTCAGAACAATTGTCTTACTTCTGTGTGCGTGCGGCCCTCCAGCGCCCGTCCTTTTGTCTCCCACAATGCGGTTATTGATTTTTTTTCTTCTTCTATGTCACACACCACATGGGGTCCACTTCCAAACGGTCTTGGCTTGGAAGACTGGGCTTGGTTAGCTGGTTTACGGCCATTGGAATTAAGGAACGGGTTAAGGCAGGGGTCGGCCGCTTTCTCCAAATTTCCATAGAAAACTTCAAAATGAGTGCGTCAGCTCAACTGTATTTCTGAATAAAATTTCATTCTGTAGTATGTACTGTATTTGATTTAACAAAGGAGTTTACCACCTTTTAGAAAGCAAAACATATGCTCATTTGTCACACACTCTTTCACAGAACACGAACGCAAATCCCGAATTCACCAACTATGTAAAGTTACGGTGGCACTCCGACCCACCAGCCTTTGCACCAGTGAATGGTGCAAAGCAGTGTTGTTTTTGCCAGGCTTTTATTTCTTCGTCTTTTGTAGGAAATACGTATTTGTTATAATAAGCTTAATTGTTAGTTAGGATATAGTATAGTATATACTATCGTATGCTATACTATACACTAGTATAGTACAGTGTAGTGTAGTGTATACTATAGTGTATATATTGTAATTTAGTGTAGTCTATACTACTATACTAATAGTAATACTAATACTTTACTATACTATAGCATACTATATTATCGTAACGGGGCCATACAATCCCAGGCTGGCTCCCCCTTGATTTTAATGCATCATACATCGAGGATTTGGGGCGGCTGGGACCGGCTTCATGTTGACGGGACAGTTGCCTCCCCGCTGCAGGCCCCGCCATTCCCACACCTCTTTTAACGCACCACATACATTACACGCCACGGGGGGGTGTCGGTGAGAGGCGGTGGAATGTGCGGCTGGGAAAAACCTCCATGCACGGTCCCACTACCCTCAGCCGGGCTCTCCTATTTTAATGCATACACTGCACTAGCCTCCCCTCACAATCCCATCTCGGTGCTAGGTAATTGCTGCCAGTCAGGGACCTGGCAGCCACAGTATTAGGGCGGTAGGTGGGTCCCATGCTTTTTCCCTATAGCGTGGCTTCAGGGGTGTGCCCTCTTTTTTGCCTGGGTTGTTGGTTGCAGGGGTGTGGGGGCGGGTACGGGTCCCCGGTCCCGCGTCGCCCTGCTGCGGCTTCCGCCTTCCCCTCTCTTTTCTGCCTGGGTATCCTCCTTATGCTCCGGTGCGGGTCGCCCATTCCGAGTGGGGACCCTGTCCTGCCCCGGGTGTAGTGGGCCGTGAGGGTTCTGTGGTGTACCTTGTTGGTTGGGGGGTTGCGGCGGTTTATGGTGGGCTGGATGGGTGGGAGGTGATGGGGGCACATGGGGGTCGGTTGCACGTCCTTTCATCCCTTCCCTGAAGGCCAGCTAATGGTCCAGGGGACCACCCTGAATCCCGGCGGCCCCTTTTCTGGAGCTGCAGGAGAAGGGATGGGCCGCACTGGCTCACCCCCCTGATTGGCTGGGGAGGGTCCTTTGCCCTGGGGCGAACCCCGCGCACCATCTCCACTTGTCTGCTGGACTATTACACATCTGATGGGATTCCAGCATGACTGGCTGCTATTAGACATACTCAAGTAGAGAAACTATCGGTGCCAGGATTAGTGATCAGGCAGCATGAAATAGGATGTCAACATATCCACACTTACAAGTGATTTATATAATACTGGGTTCTACATTTCACACTGCTGATTTGTGTACGCTCCACCCCACCTAATGACATCTCTTTCTGACCCCTCCCCACCCTCCTTTTTCTCCTCGGTCACTCGGCCCCCCACATGGTGTCAATCAGAAATACAATTAGCCAGCGATAGCACTACTATATTCATAGTTGGCGTAGGTGTTTAATGTATTTGTTGTTGTTGTTTGTTCTTCTCTTCTGTCTCTCTCTCCTTTTGTGTTTTCCTTTCCATCCCCCATCGCTGCATTCTCCTAATAAACGAAACACAATGAATAATCAAAACTGTACTATATGATACTCCCATGTGATATTTATTGTCTAGAAAATATGGTAGTTTGATTTATTTGATTGTGGGGCTTCTTTTTATGATTGGTGCATGATCAAATCATGGATTCCATCGCAGGTCTTGGCGTATACAGAAGGTCTGCACGGAAAATGGATGTTCAGCGAGATCCGCGCCGTCTTCACCAGGCGTCACCTGCTTCAGAACACAGCCATGGAGGTCTTCATGGCCAACAGAAGTACGTCATTTACGTGAAATTTATCTTTCAAATTTTCAATCCTTTACGTCAGGGGTGTCTAACCGGTCCTCAAAAGAATGAAGTGGGTGCTGGATTTCATTTCAACCAAACGAGATGTATAGTTTTTAAACAGTCTGGTGTTCTACCCCCCAGACCCCCCGAGATTTGAGACCGTGGTCCTCAGTCGGAAAAGAGTAGTGTGCCTTCTCAAGTAGAGTTCAAGTATCTTGGGCGAGTGAGGGTAGGAAGGAGTGGGAGATTGACAGGCCAATCGGTGCGGCTTCTGCAGTGATGCGGACTCTGCACTGGTCCGTAGTGGTGAAGAAGCAGCTGAGCCGAAAGGGGACGCTCTCGATTTACCAGTAGATCTACGTTCCTACCCTCACCTATAGTCACGAGCTGTGGGTTGTGACCGAAAGAACAAAGTCCCGGATACGAGCGGCCGAAACGAGTTTCCTCCGCAGGGTGTCCGGGCTCTCCCTTAGAGATAGGGTGAGAAGCTCAGTTTTCCTTGAGGTACTTGGTGTCGAGCCGCTACTCCTCTGTGTTGAGAGGAAACAGTTAAGGTGGCTCGGGCATCTGGTTCGGATGCCTCCTGGACGCCTCCCTAGAGAGGTGTTCCAGGCATGTCGCACTGTCGGGAGGCCCCGGGGACGACCCAGGGCGCACACGACAGACTATGTCTCTCAGCTGGCCTGGGAATGCCTTGGGATCCCGCCGGAGGAGCTGGTTGAAGTGGCTGGTGTGAGGAAGGTCTGGGCTTCCCTGCTAAAGCTGCTGCCCCTGCGACCAGACCCCATGGATGGATGGATGGATGGATGGTGTCTTACAAGTGTAATCAGTTGATTGCAGTCAGCTGCTTGTTTCGGCAGGAACCTCATTGGTTGAACTGTCTGTGCTGGATCTGTTAGAACAAAGACCAGGACCCAATGCGACCCTTTGTGGAATCTGTTTCACACCCCTGCTTTACGTGTTGAAATGTGCGTTTTTGTGTACAGCATCCGTCCTGTTCAACTTCCCTGACCAGGCGACGGTGAAGAAAGCGGTCTACAGTCTTCCCCAAGTCGGAGTCGGGACCAGCTACGGGCTTCCTCAAGACAGGTTGGCCAGACGAGTGCATTGTCTCGGTGTTACTTTGGAGCCCAGTTGCGGTCATTTTGTTGTGCGCTGACCCTTGTCGGGTGACCTAATTCCACACACAGACAGCCCGCTGACCACAGAGTTCTTGCTACAGTGTTTACTCATCTGCAATTTAACGAATTCACTGCAAGTTATTTTCAAAAGCAAAGTGCTTGGCAAGAGGTAAGGGTCTTCCCCAAAATGTACCCACAAAGTGTACAATTTTCCCGAATGGCTCTCGAAAATGACAAATTCAGACGTACGGGCTCTAATCCAAACCCCGCTTTATTCATTAATTGATTAAGTGGTGAGTCATCCAACTTTGGGTTCACTGTTCAAATCTGTGCCAGACATGACGCAAGTGCTCCGAGTTTTCCCGCTTCCAGTGAATAGACGCTCTCCGGTTTCAAAATCTGCGCTTTCCAGGCGGATCTCGCTGGCCAGCCCTCGGCAGCTCTTCAAGTCGTCCAACATGACGCAGCGCTGGCAGAGGAGAGAGATCTCCAACTTTGAGTACCTTATGTTCCTGAACACCATCGCAGGTGAGTGCTTTAAGATCAGCAGTTCAAATGAATGCTAGTAACTGACATTGAGGGCACTAGACGTCCAATCCGTGGCTCTGAAAGATGCAAAAGCATTCACAGCCAGACCACTCAGTTCAAATGTACTGGATGTTCAATGTTTTTAAAGACAGGCAATGAGTTCATTTGGGGGTCAATAACTGTTGATTTTGGGTCATTCCAGTACATTTTGGGGATTTATGGCACCGCTTCTGGTACATTTTCGATCCTTCCCAGTTGATTTTGGGGTATTTCCTATTCATTGCTCACTTCCTGTTGATTTGGGAACATTTACAGGTAACTTCCTGTTGCTTTTGGGTCATTCCAATTCATTTTGGGGCTTGCCAACATCACTTCCTGTAGGTGTTTGAGCATTTTCTGTTGATTTTAGGTCATTTTCTGGTCGCTTCGTGTTGATTTGTGGTCATTCCAGTTCATTTTGGGGCTTTCCGACGTCAATTCCTGTACATTTTTTATCATTCCCAGTTAATTTTTGGGTGTCTTCATGTTAACTTTGGGTCGTTCTGGTTCATTTTGAAACATTTTTTTCTGATCATTTCCTGATTATTTGTCACTTCCTGTTGATTTTGGGAGATTTACAGGTCACTTCCTGTTGCTGTTGGGTCATTCCAGTACACCTTAGGGCATTTCTTAGTCACTTCCTGTTGGTTTTGGTTTATTTTGGAGCATTTTGGGGTCATTTCCTAATCACTGGTCACTTCCTGTTTATTTTGGGACATTTACAGGACATTTTATGTTGCCTTTGGGTCATTGCAGTTCATTTTGGGGCATTCCGAAATCGCTTTCTGTACAATTTCAATCATTTCCTGTTGATTTTGAGGCACTTCCGGGTCACTTCCTGTTCATTTTGGTGCATTTTCAGGTCACTATCTGTTGATTTCGGGACATTTACAGGACGCTTCCTGTCGCTTTTGGGCCATTCCAGTTCATTTTGGGGCATTCCGACTACACTTCAAGTACATTTTTGATAATTTCCTGTTGATTTTCTGGTCACTTCCTGTTGATTTCGGGTCATTCCAGTTCATTTTGGGGCTTTCCAACGTCAATTCCTGTACGTTTTTTTAATCATTCCCTGTTAATTTTTGGGTCTCTTCCTGTTAACTTTGGGTCATTCTGGTTCATTTTGAAGCATTTTTTCGGATCATTTCCTGATCATTTGTCACTTCCTGTTGATTTTGGGACATTTATAGGTCACTTCCTGTTGCTGTTGGGTCATTCCAGTACATCTTAGGGCATTTCTGAGTCACTTCCTGTTGGTTTTGGTTTATTTTGGAGCATTTTGGGGTCATTTCCTAATCACTGGTCACTTCCTGTTTATTTTGGGACATTTACAGGACATTTTATGTTGCCTTTGGGTCATTGCAGTTCATTTTGGGGCATTCCGAAATTGCTTTCTGTACATTTTCAATCATATCCTGTTGATTTTGAGGCATTTCTGGGTCACTTCCTGTTCATTTTGGTGCATTTTCAGGTCACTTTCTGTTGATTTCGGGACATTTACAGGACGCTTCCTGTCGCTTTTGGGCCATTCCAGTTCATTTTGGGGCATTTTGACTACACTTCAAGTACATTTTAGATAATTTCCAGTTCATTTTAGGGTATTTCCACATCACTTCCTGTTGATTTTGGGTGCATTCCAGTTTATTTGGGTGCATTTTCAGGTCACTTAATGTTGAGTTTAGGACATTTACAGGAAAATTCCTGTTGCTTTTGGGGCATTCCGACATCACGTCATGTCCATTTTTTTATCATTTCCTGTTAATTTTAAGGCATTTCCAGGTCACTTCCTGTTGATTTTTGGTCGTTCCAATTCATTTGGATGCATTTTCAGGTTGATTTTGGGTCATTATGGTACATTTTGTGCATTTTCAGGTTATCACCTGATCATTGGTAACTTCCCATTGATTTTGGGTCATTCCAGTTCATTTGACATCACTTCCAGTACATTTTTGGTAATTTCTTTTTTTAATTTTAGGACATTTCTGAGTCACGTCCTGTTTATTTTGGGTCATTCAGGTTCATTTTCCGGCTTGCCGACATCTTTTCCTGTCTTTTTTTTATCATTTCATGTTGATTTTAGGGAATTTCCGAGTCACTTCTTGTTTTTTTGGTCATTCCGGTTTGTTTTGGGGCTTGCTGACATCACTTTCCATGTCACTTCCTGTTGATTTTTTTCCGGTCCATTTTGGGGCATTTCCTGACCGATGGCCACTATCAGTTGCTTTTGGGACACTTACAGGTCACTTCCTCTCAATTCGAGGTCATTTCAGTTCATTATGGTGTATTCTGACATCACTTCCTGCACATTTTGGATCAATTCCTGGTGATTTTAGGTCATTTATAGGTCACTTCCTGATCATTGGTCACATCCTGTTGGGTTCGGGTCATTTCAGTACATTTTGGGTCATTCTGACATCACATTCTGTACATTATTTTAAAATCATTTCCTGTTGATTTTCGGGCATTTCCTGAACTTTTCCTGATCATTGGTCACTTTCTCTTGATTTTGGGTCATTCTAGTACATTTTGGGGCATTCCGACATCACTTCCTCTTGATTATGGGTCATTTCAGTTCATTTTGGGGGCAATCTGACACACTGCCTGTGTTTCCTGTTGATTGTAGGACATTTACAGGTCACTTCCTGCTGATTTTAGTACATTTATGGTTCGCATCCTGTTGATTTTGGGTCATTCCAGTACATTTCTGGGTATTCCGACACCACTTCCTGTACATTTTGGGTGATTGCCTGTTGATTTTAGGGCATGCCCAGGTCACTTCCTGATCATTGGCAACTTTCTGTTGCTTTTGGAACATTTACAGGTCAGTTGCTGTTGATTTTGGGTCATACCAGTGCATTTTGGGGTCTTTTGATATCCCTGATTTGGGATCATTTCATGTTGATTTGAGTGCATTTCTGGGTCATTTCTTGATCATTGGTCACTTCCTGTTGATTTTGGGTCATTGTAGTTCATTTTGGGCCATTCCGACATCACTTCCTGTAGATTTTGGGTCATTGTCTGTTGATTTTAGGGCATTTCCAGGTCATTTCCTGTTGATTTTGGGTCATTCCAGTTCATTTTGGGGCATTCCAACATCACTTCCTGTGGCTTTTGGGTCATTTCCTGTGTATTATGGGGCATTTCTGGGTTACTTCCTGATCATTGGTTACATTCTGTTGGTTTTAAAACATTTAGTCCAGAACAAATGGCGGGACGCTCTGTCTCAACACAAGGAACACCAGAGAATGCCCGATATCCAATTGTTAAGACATCAAGAGCCCCTTTGACGTTGAGGTTGCAAAATCCACAACCCTCATTGCCTTGACAACAGTAACTCCCGAATCCTCCTGTCCAATCCAAAAACACAATAATCCTAAACAACACCCAAGCCCGCAGCCCGCCCCGCGAGAGCCTTCAAAAGACTGAATGTTTAATCGTTGTCATTTTTCTCGGGAACCTTTTGTTGACTTCTGAAATGGTGACCTTGGAAAGAGCCTCCTTGCCTGAGTCTGTGTCTGTTTCGCCTTTCTGTTTGATCGCTGTCGAATAAATTTTCTACTTGTTCTCAGTGAGCCTTCTTTGAACCTTTCAAAATGGAGTCAGTACAAAGGGTTAAGACTAAGGTGAACACGCAGAGTTTGGCCTTCTGGCCGGATTACCGGAGTCCTGCAGGGTCCGGCGGTTCGGCTGGCGTGGTTCCGGTAGTCTGGCTGGATGGTCAGATTTCTTCAGCCTGCAGTCTAACGTAGCCAATTTTTAATGCTTCGCTCCCTGTATAGTCATCAGTCAAACGCATTGATTTTGACTCGTTTTGTCCCTAATCCGGAAAGAGTTTATCCGAAAGGAACGCGTTCCGTTGAAAGCAATTATCCTGATCTTACGCGCGATACTCTGCCGACCGATCAATAAACACCGCCGACGTCGCAGAAGCGGCGGCCTCGTTTCTCGTCCTTAAGTGCCCGAGAGCCGTTTGAAACGCACTCTCGGACGGTAATTAGGCTCGTCGAGAGCGTACGAGCGCCGATCGGAGATCTAACGGAGGCGGGCCGCGCCAGAAAGGTGTCACGCCGCCGTCTCGCTTCTGCGATCATGCATATTTATATTTAGCCGCCACATTTTTTTCTCCATACATTATTGTCAGCTAATTAGACGCCGAGGCAAGACGGAAGGAAAAACACGTAGGAAATTTATTTAAAAAAAAAAAAAAAAAATCCCCCAGTAATGACCTGGGCTGACAGCCACGTCAGGAGAAGGAGAAGACAGTTGGGCTTGTGGGGGTGAAGAAGTGCCGGGAAGAGGTGCGAAGGGGACGCGCTCTTCTAATTAACCACTATTCGGCGCTTATTAACATCCTGACACTCCGACTCGCCGCCCTGATGACGCGATTGCTGTCTGAGCGGCGATGATGCTTCCAAACTACACGCAACTGCAAATGTCACCTTTAAAAGAAAATGTTTTTCCTTGATTTATTCGCATAAATTAAGAAAGACAGCGAGAAGGAAAAGTGGGATTTGGTATATGGCAAAATTGCTTTTGGCATATGGCATTTTTTTTGTACGTGGCAAAATGGCTTTTGGTATGTGGCATTTTTATTTGGTATGTGTTTTTTTTTTTTTTTTTGGTAAATGGCAAAATGGATTTTGAAATGTGGCATTTTTTTGGTATGTGGCAAAATAGATTTGGGTATACGGTATTTTTTTTGAATGTGGCATTTTTTTGGTATGTGGTAAAATGACTTTTGGTATATGGCATTTTTGTCTGGTATGTGGCTAAACGGATTTTGGTATGTGGCATTTCATTTTGTATGTGACATTTTTTTGGTATATGGCAAAATGGCTTTTTGCAAATGACATTTTTTTGGTATGTGGTAAAATGACTTGGTTTATGACATTTTTATTTCGTATGTGGCATTGTTTTTAGTATATGGCAAAATGAATTATGGTATGTGGCATTTGTTTTTTTTGTATATGGCAAAATGGCTTTTTGCAAATGGCATTTTTTTGATATGTGGTAAAATGACTTTTGGTACTTGCCGTTTCTTTTTTTATGTGGCATTTTCGTTTTTTGGCATATGGCAAAATGGCTTTAGGTACATGGCAATCTTTTCTTGGAATATGGCAAAATGACTTGGTATATGGCATTTTTATTTGGTATGTGGCTTTTTTTGTATAGGCAAAATCGCTTTTGGCAAATGGCATTTTTTTGATATGTGGTAAAATGACTTTTGGTACTTGGCATTTCTTTTTTTTATGTGGCATTTTTTTGTATATGGCAAAATAGCTTTTGGTACATGGCATTTTTTTTCTTGGTATGTGGTAAAATGACTTTTGGTACTTGGCATTTCTTTTTTTGTGTGGCTTTTTTTTTTTTTTTTTGGCATATGGCAAAATGGCTTTTGGCAAATGGCATTTAAATGGCAAATTGGACTTTGATACATGGCATTTTTTTCTTGGTATGTGGTAAAATTACTTTTGGTATATGGCATTTTTTATTTGGTATATGGCATTATTTTTTGCTATATGACAAAATGTATTTTGGTGTGTGGCATTTTTTTGGTATATGGCAAAATGGCTTTTGGTATATGGCATTTTTATTTTGTATGTGGCATTTTTTTGTAAATTGGCAAAATGATTGTTAGTATGTGGCATTTTTTTTGGTATGTAGCAAAATGGATTTTGGTGTATGGCATTTCTTTTTTTGTGTATGGCATTTTTTGGGGGGGGTACAGTATATGGCAAAATGGCTTTTGGCATATGGCAAAATGAATTTCGGTATGTGGCATTTATTTGGTATGTGGCAAAATGAAATCTGGTGTATGGCATTATGGCATATGGTATGTGGCATTTTTTAGGGGGTAAATGGCAAGTGGCTTTTTGCAAATGGCATTTTTTTTGGTATGTGGTAAAATGACTTTTGCTATGCAAGTTAGCCAATTGTTGTAAACATTAGCATTATGTAACATTTAAGCTAGCGGACTTTTGCTATGCAAGTTAGCCAATTGTTGTAAAAAAAAAAATAGCATTACATAGCATTTAAGCTAGCGGACGTTTGCTATGCAAGTTAGCCAATTGTGGTAAACATTAGCGTTATGCAACATTTAATGTTTACCAGGTAGTTTCTGGTGCACACCAGATTGCTTAAATTTTGATTTTTTTTCTGTCGATGTCCCTTTAGGGGCTGCGTATAATATTGTGTTTAAAACAAAAAGAAATCAAAAACTCAATCAGTCAAAACAGATCAAACGTTTATCGCCATCAGTGTCAAAATCGTCAAACTTTCCGATTCCGATGCTTTGATTTGACGGTGTTTCAAATTTGGCATTAAACATAAAACTTTCCTGTTGTCTCCCAATACTACAATCCCTCAACTGGAAAGCACTAAATGTGCATTGTTTCTAGTTGCTGTCATTATTGGCCTCTGTAATCACTCCGCCAAAGTGTCCTTAAACGTTTTTGGATTGCGGCTCACTTTTAACCTCACAGCTGTTTCGCATCTCTAGCAAACAAGAGGAAAAACACGATCCCGCCACCTTCCCACGGATTTCTCCCGACACGTTTTGCCATCTGAAAGCCATATCGGGGCTGCCAGAACAGGGCGCGTAAGCTCACATCTGGCCAGCTAACGGAGCCGACTACCCGCCGTTTCTTGGATAACATTTGCTGACTCTCTCTTTCTGCTGTGTTGTGTCCAGGCAGGACGTACAATGACCTGAACCAGTACCCGCTCTTTCCCTGGGTGTTGGCTAGCTATGACTCACAGGAGCTGGACCTCACCCTGCCCGCCAACTTTCGAGATCTCTCCAAGGTAGAACAAACTGTTCACTTTAACCTTCATTTTGAAGTCTGTAGGCGTAACCTACAAATTCAGAGGTCATGTGTTTGGTTCGGTCTGGTTATGTATTTGTTAGTATGATTGTGTTCAATTTAACTCAAGAACGAATAAAGGGATGACAGTACCGTATTTTTCGGACTACAAGTCGCTCCTGAGTATACGTCGATCCAGCCATAAAATGCCCAACGAAGAGAAAAAAAACATATACAAGTCGCACCGGAGTATAAGTCGAATTTTGGGGGGAGATTTACTTGATAAAATCCAACACATAGAACAGACATGTCATCTTGAAAGGCAATTTAATATAAAAATACAATAGAGAACAACATGCTAAATAAATGTGCAGTGTACAGTGCATGAACAACGAAATGTGAATATACTGTCCTACGCTACGGCCTGTCCTGGCTATACAGCGAACTCCCAAAAGACAATGCTGGACGTCCGTATAATTTGCTGAATCAATTTGGTCCTCGATAGAAAACAGGTTCGCATCAACGTAAATAAATGATAATTAGGTACTATTAGTAATAAGTAACAGGTTAGCATGCGTTCGCTATCATTAGCACATTGTTCAAACAACCACACAACTGGCTCTAAGTGTCCGATCGCGGGTGGAAAACACACAACAACAACAGAAAAGATGATACACGCAGGCGTTGCCTCTGTAGAGATGATTTAAAAGCATAAACAATGAAAGTAGGTTCGCAGCCGTCTATTCTCTCTCGCTAACTCGCCCTTCACTCACTCAGAGCTACGTAGCTGTCCGTCTTTTTCTGGCGTGTCACGTAAACAAGTGCGAGAGCGCCCTCACGTGGGCGTGAAAGCGCCACAAACTAAATGCATCCATTTCAAGATAAAAAAGTCAATAATACAATTGAACATACACTGCCAAAGGCAGAACGCGAACGTGGCCATAGCTAAAAAGAGTTATTCAGATAACTATAGCATAAGAACATGCTAACAACTTTACAAAACCATCAGTGTCACTGCAAAACACCAAAATAATATGTGAAATTATATCATAATGTGTTAATAATTCCACACATAAGTCGCTCCTGAGTATAAGTCGCACCCCCAGCCAAAATATGGAAAAAAACGCGACTTATAGTCCAAAAAATACGGTAATCCCTCCTTTTTCTCAGTTAATGGCGACCAGAACCTCACCATACAATGAGATTTGTGATACAAGGCTCACGATAACGACGATGTCACAATATGGCGATGCAAAAATGATCAATACTTGGGTCTGGAAATGGTCAGTGGCAGCAAAAGCTAATTTTGGGGCATTTTAGGTCATTTCCTGTTGATTTTCGGTCACTTCCTGCTGATTTTGGGGCATTTACAAGTCACTTCCTGTTGATTTTTGGTTACTGAAAAGGAAGTGAGTCAAGAATTTTCCTTTTGGGGCAATTACAGGTGACTTCCTGTTAATTTTTTGAGCTTTCATGTCATTTCCTGTTGATTTTCTGGCACTTATTTTCCTTTTAGGGCATTTATGGGCAGTGTTGTTAATCTTTAAAAATGTAATTACCAGCACTTGTTACTTACCTGTGACACATAACAGGTGGTGGCAATAACTAAATCACATGTGCAGCCAGTTAAAATGGATTAAAGTTGACTCAACCTACAGTCACTGACAAAAGTCTTTCGCTTATGTGTGAAAAGTGTGAAAATTGAACAAAAAATGAACTTCAAATGCAAAAATATGTTACATAACATAAGCGAATTACAAGTAGTGGTGCTGTGAGATCCAAATTGAATATTTTGTATGACTTCCATATGGTTCGGCAAGGATTCATACAATTTATTGATGAAGTCATCAGGAACATCAAAGAAAGGGGTCTTTCATGCCTCCCAGAGCTCATCAACATTCTTGGGTTTCGTCTTCCATGCTTCCTCTTTCATCCTGTTCATGTCTGGTGACTGGGCTGGCCAGTCCTGGAGGATCTTGATCTTCTTTGCCTTGAGGAACTTTGAGGTAGAGATTGAAGTATACGATGGAGCCCCATCCTGCTACAGAATGTGTCCCTTTTTACGGTTAGGAATTTAAGAGGCAGCTAAGATTTGTTGATATTTCAGACTATTTTTGTTGCCTTCCACCCTGCAGATCTCTCGCAAACCCCCATACCGGATGTAACCTCAGACCATGATTTTGCCACCACCAAACGTCACTGTTTTCTGAGTGAATCACGGATCCATGCGGGCTCCAGTAGGTCTCCTGCAATGTTTGCGGCGACTGTGGTGTAATTAAATGGAGGATTCATATGAAAAATCCACCTTTTGCCACTTTTCCAGCGTCCATCCTTTGCAACACGTTTTTTTAATTGTCTGCACCCTGAAAGATAGTCTGAAATATTAACAAATCTTAGCTGCCTCTTACATTCCTAACCATAAAAAGGGACAAATTCTGCAGCACAATGGTGCTCCATTGCATACTTCAATCCGAACCGCATGGATGCAGTCATTCAAGCCCATGGAAGTCATTCGAAATATTAAATCTGGATCTCACAGCACCACTACTTAATTTGCTTATGTTATGTAACATATTTTTGTATTTGAAGTACATTTTACGTTCAATTTTAACACTACTTTCTGAAGGCGACAAAACTTTTGTCTTGCCAAAATTTGACCTTTCTGTCTTCATTAAATGATAAATCTTTTTTCAGTGCAACAAATATATTTTTGTACATTCCACATCATTTGGGAGGGTCTTAGCTTTCATATGAGCCATTTCTGAAACCAGTTGAATAATTAAAAGTCAGGTTATTAGCAATCGTTTCTACAAAATGGATAAGCAACAAGACTTTTGTCAGGGACTGTGTGTGTGTGTGTATGTATATATGTAATTTTCTTTATCCCATACAATAATTAAAGTGGGGCAAATAAGTATTTAGTCAACAACCAATTGTGCAAGTTTTCCTACTTGAAAAGATTAGAGAGGTCTGTAATTGTCAACATGGGTAAACCTCAACCATGAGAGACAGAATGTAGGAAAAAAAAACTGAAAATCACATTGTTAGATATTTAAAAAATGTATTTCCAAATTACAGTGGAAAATAAGTATTTGGTCACCTACAAACAAGCAAGATTTCTGGCTGTCAAAGAGGTCTAACTTCTTCTAGCGAGGTCTAACGAGGCTCCACTCATTACCTGTATCAATGGCACCTGTTTTAACTCATTATCGGTATAAAAGACACCTCTCCACAACCTCAGTCAGTCAAACTCCACTATGGCCAAGACCAAAGAGCTGTCGAAGGACACCAGAGACAAAATTGTAAACCTGCACCAGACAGAGAAGACTGAATCTGCAGTAGGTAAAACGCTTGGTGTAAAGAAATCAACTGTGGGAGCAATTATTAGAAAATGGAAGACACACAGTAACAAGACCACTGATAATCTCCCTCGATCTGGGGCTCCATGCAAGATCTCACCCCTTGGCGTCAAAGTGATAACAAGAGCGGTGAGCAAAAATCCCAGAACCACACAGGGGGAAATAGTGAATGACCTACAGAGAGCTGGGACCACAGTAACAAAGGCTACTATCAGTAACACAATGCGCCGCCAGGGACTCAAATCCTGCACTGCCAGACGTGTCCCCCTGCTGAAGCCGGTACACGTCCAAGCCCATCTGCGGTTCGCTAGAAAGCATTTTGATGATCCAGAAGAGGACTGGGAGAATGTGTTATGATCAGATGAAACCAAAATAGAACATTTTGGTAGAAACACAGGTTCTCGTGTTTGGAGGAGAAAGAATATTGAATTGCATCCGAAGAACACTGGGAAGCATAGGGGTGGAAACATCATGCTTTGGGGCTGTTTTTCTGCAAAGGGACCAGGACGACTGATCTGTGTAAAGGAAAGAATGACTGGGGCCATGTATGGAGAGATTTTGAGTGAAAATCTCCTTCCATCAGCAAGGGCATTGAAGATGAGACATGGCTGGGTTTTTCAGGATGACAATGATCCCAAACACACAGCCAGGGCAACAAAGGAGTGGCTTCGTCAGAAGCATTTCAAGGTCCTGGAGTGGCCTAGCCAGTCTCCAGATCTCAACACCATAGAAAATCTGTGGAGGGAGTTGAAAGTCCGTGTTGCCCAACGAAAACATCACTGTTCTAGAGGAGATCTGCATGGAGGAATGGGCCAAAATACCAGCAACAGTGTGTGAAAAGCTTGTGAAGAGTTACAGAAAACGTTTGGCCTCAGTTATTGCCAACAAAGGGTACATAACAAAGTATTGAGATGAACTTTTGGTATTGACCAAATACTTAATTTTCCACCATGATTTGCAAATCAAACAATGTGATTTTCTGTTTTTTTTTCCCACATTCTGTCTCTCATGGTTGAGGTTTACCCATGTCGACAATTACAGACCTCTCTAATCGTTTCAAGTGGTAGAACTAGCACAATTAGTGATTAACTAAATACTTATTTGCCCCACTGTATATAATATAATATTTATTTCGAAATAAAAGAAAAATTTGACTGACGTAGAAAGGAAGGTTTTGGTCGCGACTGTTTTAATTTAAACAGTGACCCCTTTTTAAAACCATACATGGATTCTTGGTGGGAGCATATAACTTTTTAGACTACAAATGATCACAGTATTTCACCTTTTTGATGTATTGTCACACCGCTAATAAGAATGCTAACAACAACGGCTAAGCATTCCATATTAAATGTTGATTCATGTTCATTTGTCTGAATAATACCTTTAAAAAACAGAAAAAAGGCTTGATTTTGAGTTTTTCGATTAGACTTTGTGTCGCTAAGAATCAGAATTCTGTCATTTAGTTTTTTTGTTTTATTGCTAAATTTGGCCTACTTTGCTATTTTCCCACCCCTCCTCATCTGGCTCTTGCTCTCTCGCTTCCTCTGTTCAGCTCACTGACCTGAAAAGAGTCACATTCCTGACTCAATGCTCACATCTCTTTGCTGACTCACTATGTCACAGTAATCCGCAGCAGTTTATTTTAAAAATCAATGCTTGGCTCCAATGCAATTCTGCTTTATGTTTGTTCAAAGTTGTATGCAATACAAAGTCTGATTCCAATGGGATTCCTCCTCAAATCTGACTTTTAAGACTGTTCACACTATTTTAGCAAGTTTCCAAATCATATCTTGGCCTATTCAGACTGGCCATATTATTGACAGCCCTGACAAGTTGCAGTGGTGGAGAGCAGTGTTTTAATAACTTCAAACAGATTGGATGTCTGTCGTCGTCGATAGCAGCAAATGAGTTAAAGGCTGACTTGGTGGACATCCGTGCGCATCCATCCCTCATCCGTATGCGTCCTGGTTCCCGCCCCCAGGCAGACAGTTATGTATTGTAATGTATTCCGGTGACATCCTCCCATGCTGTTTACAGGCCGGAACTGCCTTCATTAGCATGAGTTCACAGGCCGGCAATGCCTGACAGTCGTCCTTGGAGCCCCGTCGCTAGCTCGCTCTCTCACTCCATAATGGATGACATTCGGGACTCCGCTACATTAAGTACACCTGAAAGCCGTATATAAAAAACGGCTGTAGTAGCATCATTTTTACATCTAATAACTTCTGATCCATTGAGTGTAAAAATAGAAATGATTACGTGGTCATCATGACAGGAATTTATAATTGCATGTCTACCAACATTCTTAACTAAGTAGGGACAAATAGCCATTTTCATGCAATTTGTTTCTTTTTCTTTATGAAAACTTGATTTACTGAACTCAGTCTGTTTTGACAGAATACTAATACATGCATAAGATATTAAACATATTAAGCAACCTTTTTTTTTTTCTAGCAATATGAAATTTGGTAGACATGTCTATCATGACTAGACCCACAAATAAGTGTCAAGAAGCCATGCCTGAAAATGTACAGGGTGCCTGTCATTTTTGGTTTAAAAAGGCTGTCATAGATAATTAGGTGAAATTTGTTGATTCACCATGGGAAAAAAAATTCAGCCCCTCGTTTGACCTAGCAAAATGAAATTTGGTAGACATCTCTATCATGACAAGACCCACAAAAAAGTCTCAAGAAGCCATGCCTGAAAATGTACAGGGTGTCTGCCATTTTTGGTTTAAAGAGGCTTTAATAGATAATCAGGTCAAATTTGATGATTCGCCCTGGGGGGGAAAAAATTCAGCCCCTCAAGAGAGTTTTACCTAGCAACGTGATATTTAGTAGACATGTCTATCATGACTAGACAAACAAAAAAGTCTCAAGAAGCCGTGCCTGAATATGTTCAGGTTCTCTACCATTTTTGGTTGAAAAAGGCTGTTATCGACAATTAGATCAAATTTGATGATTCACCCAAAAAACAAAAAATCCAGCCCCTGAAGAGAGTTTTACCTAGCAAAATGAAATTTTGTACACATGTCTATCATGACTAGATTCACAAAAAAGTCTCAAGAAGCTATGCCTGAAAATGTACAGGGAGCCTTCCATTTTTGGTTCAAGGAGGCTTATATAGACAATTAGATCAAATTTGATGATTTGCCCTAAAAAACTAAAACCTCAAAAAATTCAGCCCCTGAAGAGTTTTATCTAGCAACATTAGATTTGCTAGACATGTTTATCATGACTAGACCACCAAAAAGTCTCAAAAAGCCATTCATGAAAATGTACAGAGAGTCTCCCATTTTCAGTTTAAAAAGGCTGTTATAGACAATTAGGTCAAATTTGATGATTTGCCATTAAAAAGTAACTTTAAAAATCCAGCCCCTCAAGCGAGTTTTACCTAGCAACATGAAATTTGGTAGACATCTCTATCATGACAAGACCCACAAAAAAGTCTCAAGAAGACATGCCTGAAAATATACAGACAGTCTGCCATTTTTGGTTTAAAGAGGCTTTAATAGATAATCAGGTCGAATTTGATGATTCGCCCTGGGAAAAAAAAATTCAGCCCTTTAAGAAGGTTTTACCCAGCAACATGATATTTAGTAAACATGTCTATCATGACTAGACAAACAAAAAAGTCTCAAGAAGCCATGACTGAATATGTTCAGGGTGTCTGCCATTTTTGGTTGAAAAAGGCTGTTATCAACAATTAGATCAAATTTGATGATTCGCCCTCAAAAACAAAAAATCCAGCCCCTGAAGAGAGTTTTACCTAGCAAAATGAAATTTTGTAGACATGTCTATCATGACTAGACCCACAAAAAAGTCTCAAGAAGCCATGGCTGAAAATGTACAGGGAGCCTTCCATTTTGTGTTCAAGGAGGCTTTTATAGACAGTTACATCAAATTTGATGATTTGCCCTAAAAAATTAAAACCTCAAAAAATTCAGCCCCTGAAGAGAGTTTTACCTAGCGACATGAAATTTGGTAGACATGTCTATCATGACTACACCCACAAAAAAGTCTCAAGAAGACATGCCTGAAAATATACAGGCAGTCTGCCATTTTTTGGTTTAAAGACGCTTTAATAGATAATCAGGTCAAATTTGATGATTCGCCCTGGGGGAAAAAAATTCAGCCCCTCAAGAGAGTTTTACCTAGCAAAATGATATGTAGTAGACATGTCTATCATGACTAGACAAACAAAAAAGTCTCAAGAAGCCATGCCTGAAAATGTACAGGGAGCCCTTACCTTTTTGGTTCAAGGAGGCTTTTATAGACAATTAGATCAAATTTGATTATTTGCCCTAAAAACTAAAACCTAAAAAAAAAACAGCCCCCTGAAGAGAGTTTACATTAAAACATTAAATTTGGTAGACATGTTTATCATGACTAGACCCACCAAAAAATCTCAATAAGCCATGCTTGAAAATTTACAGGGAGTCTCCCATTTTCCGTTTAAAAAGGCTCTTATAGACAAATAGGTCAAATTTGATGATTTGCGATGAATAAGTAACTTCAAAAATCCAGCCCCTGAAGAGAGTTTTACCTAGCGACATGAAATTTGTTAGACATGTCTATCATGACTAGACCCACAAAAAAGTCTCAAGAAGCCATGCCTGAAAAGATACATGCAGTATGGCATTTGTTGTTTGAATAGGCTTTTATAGATTAGATCAAATTTGATGATTCGCCCTGGGGGAAAAAATCCAGCCCCTGAAGAAAATATTACCTATCAACATGAAATTTGGTATACATGTCTGTCATGACTAGACCCACAAAAAAGTCTCAAGATGCCATGCCTGAAAATGTACAGGGAGTCTGCCATTTTTGGTTTAAGCAACCTTCACAGTTCACCACCAAAAACAAGTTATATCAACTTCTTCTATTCTGTTCTTCTACTAGTTCATGTTACTGTCAGTGCTTTTTCTGCAAAGTGATAGTACTTTTTAATGTTTTACTTCATATGTAAATGACAAAAACAAAACAAACTAGATCAACTTCTACTATTCTCATCTACTAGAGTATGTTACTGTCAGTGCTATTCAGCGAAAGAACACTGCTTTTAATGCTTTACTTTATACGTAAAGGATTAAAACAAAACAAGCTATATCAATTCTACTATTGTCTTCTACTAGAGTATGTTACTGTCAGTGCAAAAATTACTGAACATTTTTTTTTTTTAGTTCGGACGACAGGGGGATAAAAAAGCAAGCAACACCTGTGCGCGCTTGTTCTTTTCCCACACATCACAAGCACATTAACGTCTCATTCGTCACGCTCTCGGCTGAGTGCGGCTTGACGGACGGCATTGTTTTAACGTCTGCACTTAACCGCTGCTCCCTGCCAGATATTCTCACCTGCTCTCCGGCAATTACCTGCCGCTCGGTTATCCAGTCGGGTGTGAAAAGCGCCGCCCGCAGGCCCGAGCGCCGCATATTTGGATGTCAGGTCGTCAGCGAGCGTTGCACCTTGGCTTGTAATGATTATTTCCCGACGATGTGACAAGTGGCTGACAGACGAGGTGACGGACGATGTTTCTCATAGCTGTTTAATCATGTGACGGGAGTTTGATCACGCATGATTTGAAGTGCGAAGGCAGCGAATGCTAATGTTTCAGCACCGCTGACGGCGATAGAAAAGCAAATCATTGCTAAAATACCCTGATCTAAACCCCATCTGAGGTAAAACACAGTCGTACTCATTCAGGTCGATCTTGCGCAATGGAATGCAGTGAACCCATGTGATTCCTCTCAGCCTATCAGTGAAAAGATGGCGTGTCATATCATGTAATGCAAAAAGAACTTGTCATTTGGCGAGCAACACTCCACTTTGCTATTCTCCTAATGGCGCTTTTCTTCACCCTCTCTCGTGCTCCACCGGCTTTGTCGTATGTGGAGCGCATCTGCTTTGTTTTGACCGGTCGTCTCGCTGATTGCGCGCGAGCGCTTTCTGACGAGGCCGGCGCAAACGACTCCGACGTGTCCTGACGTAGCAAAGAGCTGCGGTGTAATTCCTTGTGAAATCTAAAGTGCGTTTGTGTGGGATGGATTTCGGAGCACACGGATGCACAGAGATTTTTGAAATAAGTAATTTTAAGAATTCAGCATCTGAAGAGAATTTTAGCTAGCATCATGAAATATGGTAGACATGTCTATCGTGACTAGACCCACAAAAAAAGTCTCAAAAAGCCATGCATGAAAATGTACAGGGAGCCTTCCATTTTTTGGTTTCAGGAGGTTTATATAGACAATAATTTTTAATAACAATTTTATTTTGTGGGTATACCCATGTCTCTCATGGGTATACCCACAAAAAGTCTCAAGAAGGCATGCCTGAAATTATACAGGCAGTCTGCCATTTTTGGTTTAAAGAGACTTTTTATAGATAATTAGGTCATATTTGATTATTTGCCCTGGGGGGGAAAACATCAGCCCCTCAAGAGAGTTTTACCTAGCAACATGAGATTTGATAAACTTGTCTATCATGACTAGACCTATCAAACATCCTCAAGAAGCCATGCGTGAAAATGTACAGGATGTCTGTAATTTTTGTTTTAAAAAGGCTGTTATAGACAATTAGGTCAAATTTAGTGATTCGCCACGAATGAGAAATTTTAAAAAATTCAGCCCCTGAAAAGTTTTTCCTATCAACATGAAATTTGGTAGACATGTCTATCATGACTAGACCCACAAAAAAGTCTCAAGATTCCATGCCTAAAAATGTACAGGGAGTCTGCCATTTTTGGTTGAAAAGGCTGTTATAGACAATTAGGTCAAATTTGATTCTTCACCATGAATAAGAATTTTTAAAAATCCAGCCCCTGAAGAGAGTTTTACCTAGCAATATGACATTTTGTTGTCTTGTCTACTATCACTAGACCCACAAAAAAGTCTCAAAAAGCCATGCTTGAAAATGTAGAGTGTTGTATTTTTGGTTTTTAAACGCTGGTTATAGACATTTAGCTCAAATTTGGGGATTCGCCATGAATAAGAAATTTAAAAAATCCAGCCCCTGAAGCAAATTTCACCTAGCAACATGAAATTTTGAAGACTTGTCTATTATGACTAGACCCACAAAAAGTCTCAAAAAGCTATGCTTAAAAATGTACAGGGAGTCTTCCATTTTGGGTTTTTAAGGGCTTTTTAGACAATTAGGTCAAATTTGATGATTCGCCATGAATAAGAAATTTTTAAAATTCAGCCCCTGAAGAGAGTTTTACATAGCAACATGAAATTTGGTAGACATGTCTATCATGACTAGACCCACAAAAAAGTCTCAAAAGCCATGCCTGAAAATATACAGGCAGTCTGTCATTTTGGTTTAAAGAGGCAATTACAGATGATTAGGTCAAATTTGATGATTTGTCCTGGGGGGGGGGGGGGGGAATCCAGCCCCCTGAAGAGAGTTTTACCAAGCAACATGAAATTTGGGAGACTTGTTTATTATGACTAGACCCACAAAAAAAGTCTCAAAAAGCCGTGCTTGAAAATGTACAGGGAATTTTCCATTTTTGGTTTAAAGTTGTAATCATAAGGTCATTTGGGCTCCAAGACAGACAAGTGACATTTTATTGTGAAATTTTAGTTTATGCATCGGGTTGGAGTGAAGCTTGATGACTCGCCACACTCAGTTTTCCTTTAAACTTCTCCAATCCAAGTCTGCGCGAGGGGGCCCTTCACTCAACTTTAATTGAATTTGACTTTTCCGTGGAAGCAAAAATGACTGTTTATTTACTTTTTCCTATACAATGTATATGAGCCTCTCAGCTCACTTCACACGCCGTCAACACTGTGAGACTTTGACGTGCCCGGTGAGGTTTCCTCGGCGTACCCGCTGTGTAAGTTTGGGCTTCCTTTCAAAGCGAGGGACGAAGACTCGACTTGATTTTCACATGGTTCCGTTTAGTCTAAAAATTCAAAGTTTTAAAGCCACAACAGAGAGTTGAGTCATCCCCAGATTGCTGTTGACTTTGGATGGATGGAATGGCAGATATTTTAGACAATGTTTTGATGTCCTCACCGTTGTAAAGCAACATTTACTCAAAGGCTACCCCTGTCCATGTAGCAAGTGTTAAATAGACTAATCGGCTGCCATTGACGATTATAGACGTCAATTGAAGAAAATATTTCTTTGCTATCAGTCCAGTGGATTGGATGTCTATCACCATTGAACTGTGACTTGTTTCCGCGGCATAATACTTTTGAACTGGGAGGCCTGGCACAGTTAAAATGGATTGGACGTGTAGCACCGTCAATGGCAGCCAGTCAGTGTCTGACAAAGCAAGTGAGTATGCAGTATTGAAAGGGGGGTGATGGAGTATTGGCACAGTATCAGCATAAGTGAGGCTTTAATATTGAACAAGCTGATGTATGAATGGGCTAATTAGCAGTTGGCCCATAAATGACTAGCATAAATGTTATATTGGTACGGTATCGGCATCGGTGCGTCTTTAATATCGAAGCAGCTATTGTATGGATGGACTAATTAGACATAAACGCTAGTTGCGAATGTTAGCATAATGCTAGTTAGCATTAATCTTATGCTAGTTATCCCATAAATAGCCATACATTAGCTGCTTCAATATTAAAGCCTCAGCAATGCCAAGACAGTACATTATAATATTTTTGCTAGTTATTTTAATTTATGGGCTAAGTAGCATAACATTTATGCCACTTAGCCCATAAATATCTGGTGTGGTGTGTATTGGATATTAAAGCAGGTAATGTATGAATGGACTAACTAGCATAAAAGTTTTACTACTTAGCCCATAAATTTCCAGTGCAGCTTTAATGCTGAAGCAGATCATGTATGGATGGGCTAACTAGCATGACATTTAGTGCATATATATACCTACATGAGCTGCTTCAATATTAAAGCTAGGGTTGCCACCTGTCCCTTAAAATAAGGAACAATCCGAAATTGGGAATTAAATGTCGCATTCCGTATTGAACTAATACGGAATATAAATGAATAGATACATTTCTATGCATTTTAGGTGTTTTTGGGATGTCCCTTTTTTTCTCTGCCTGTACAGCTTCGGGCGCGAGGGGGGCGTCCCGTATTTCTTATTTCTGAAAGGTGGCAACCCTTATTAAAGCCCCACCAATGCCAATACTGTACTGACATCATAATATTTGTACTAGTTATTTATGCGCTAGTTAGCATAGCATTTATGCTAGTTAGCCCATAAACATCTGGTGTGGATTTGATACTGAAGCAGGTAATGTATGGATGGGCTAACTAGCATAACATTTATGCTAACTAGCGTCACATTTTTGCTTGTCAGCCCATATATATCCATACATTATCTGCTTCAAAATTAAAGACGTACCGTGGTCAGTACTGTACCGATATCATAATCGTGATGCTAGATATTTATGGGCTAATGAGCATAACATTTATGCTAACTAGCGTCACATTTTTGTTTGTCGCCCCATATATATCCATACATTATCTGCTTCAAAATTAAAGACGTACCGTGGTCAGTACTGTACCGATAGCATAATCGTGATGCTAGATATTTATGGGCTAATTAGCATAACATTTATGCTATTAAGCCCATAAATATCTGGTGTGGATTTGATATTGAAGCATATAATGTATGAATTAGCCAACTAGCATAACATTTATGTAAACTAACATCACATTTATGCCAATAAATATCCATACACTAGCAGCTTCAATATTAAAGCCCCACCAATGCCAAGACTGTACCGACATCATTTTATGCTAGTTATTATGGGCTAATTAGCATAACTTTTATGCTAATTAGCCTATAAATATCCATACATTAGCTGCTTTAATATTATTGTGTCACCATTGCCAATGCTGTACCGATATCATAATATTTTTGCTATACATGCTAGTTATCCATGGCTAACTTGGATAAAAGTTATGCTACTTAGCCCATAAATTTCCAGTGCAGCTTTAATGTTGAAGCAGCTCATGTATGGATGGGCTAACTAGCATGACATTTATGCTAGTTAGCCCATAAATATACATACATGAGCTGCTTCAATATTAAAGCCCCACCAATGTCAATACTGTACTGACGTCATAATATTTGTGGTAGTTATTTATGGGCTAACTAGCATAGCATTAATGCTAGTTAGCCCAGAAAGATCTGGCGTGGATTTGATATTGAAGCAAGTAATGTATAGATGGGCTAACTAGCATAAGATTTATGCTAACTAGCGTCACATTTATGCTTGTCAGCCCATATAAATATTATGCTAGTTGGCTCATCCATGGGCTAACAAGCATAAGATTTATGGTAACTAGCGTCACATTTATGCTAGTCAGCCCATACAAAGGTTATGCTAGTTGGCTCATCCATTCATTAATTGCTTTAATATCAAATGCGCCCCAGATATTTATGGACTTACTAGCATAAATGTTATGCTAATAAGCCCATAAATATCTAGCATCACAATTATGATATCAATACGGTACTGACCTCGGCACGTCTTTAATTTTGAAGCAGATAATGTATGGAATGACTAACTAGCATAATATTTATGCGAGTTAACCCATAAATATCCGTACCTTCACTGCTTTAATATTAAAGTATTGCGGATTTAATATTGAAGCAGCTAATGTATGGATTTTTATAGGCTAACTAGTATAAAAGGTTATGCTTGTTAGCTCATCCATAAAATATTGCTGAATATTAAAGTCGCACCAATTCCAATATTGTCCTGATATCATAATATGTATGCTATACATGCTAGTTATTCGTGGGCTAACTTGCATAACATTTATGCTAGTTAGCTCGTAACATCTAGTGCAGCTTTAATATTGAAGCGGCTAATGCATGGATGGGCTAACTACCATAACTAGCCCATAAATATCCATGGATGGGCTAACTAGCATCTAAATATCATAATATTTATACTAGTTATGCTAGATATTTATGGGCTAACTAGCATAACATATATGCTAGTTAGCCCAGTTATATCTGGTGCGGATTTGATATTGAAGCAGGTAATGTATGGATGGGCTAACTAGCATAACATTAATGCTAGTCAGCACATAAATGTACATACATTACCTGCTTCAAAATTCAAGCCGTTGCGATGCCAATACTGTACCGATATCGTAATAATGATGCTAGATATTTATGGGCTAATTAGCATAACATTTATGCTTGTTAGCCCATACATATCTGGTGCTGATTTGATATTGAAGCAGGTAATGTATGGATGGGCTAACTAACAACACATTTATGCCATAAATATGCATACATTAGCTGCTTCAATATTAAAGCCCCACCGATGCCAATACTGTACCAACATTATAGTGTTTATGCTAGTTATTTATAGCATAACATTTATGCTAGTTATCCCATAAATATCCAAGTTTAAAGATTCCAAGTTTGTCCCCAAAATTGGGGACTCAAATCTAATTCGAGTCAAGTCACGCGACCAGTGACTGAGAAAATACATCAAAACGCTCGGCGAATTTGCCATTTGATCAATTGTCAACTTGAATCTCTCGTGTTTACCGTTTGTGGCCGGCCGGCTGCATGTCGCACCGCCGACCGCGGCCGTCTCCGACCATCTGTCAGGTGAACGTTCCCCAAATATGACAGCGAGGCTCGATAAAAATAACATCTGCGGCCTCGCTGAGCGACCGCTCCAGTTTCCTGGACAGCAAAATGAATGAAACGCTGTTACTGCAATCACACGGAGCACGGCTCTTGGTTTGATTTAAGCTTACATAATACGTCTTTTCCGGTGACGTGTTGGAATAGAAAGAATCGGATCATTTACACGCTTTGTATCTTGTGGTTTGAATTGAGAGTGGCACAAGTCTAGCTGGAAGGTTTAAAGTGCGTACGACAGGAGAAAAAAAGTCTTAAACAGGATTATTATGTGAATTAGAATCATATTTTGAGACGATTCGACTATATACAACAGTTTAGCAAAGCGCAGATAACGAGAAATTAGTCTTTTATTCTGCCGGTTAGCCACGCCTACCATTATAGGACTCTAGCGTCCCCAACAGGTGGATGACGTCAGCGGTAGACTGGGCTCATCGGTTTTACTTTTCAGCCCATTGAGGGGGAATTATTCAGAACGAGGAAAACGCGACGATGAGCCGCAAAATGTCATTGTTTCAGTCTCTCTACTCCAATATTTTTACAGGATATTCTTTTCATCCAAGTATTTTTTCAAATAGCTAATAAATGGCATGGTCATGACAAATAACAGTCTTGTGCTAAATGGAATATGAAGTAATAAAAATGCATTTATTCAAGACGACATGGGAAAATGACTCCATAATGGTCAAAACTGTCGACTTCACCTTTACTGTCGCACCTCCCGAACGATATTTTATGCCACCTAAATTGGGCTTATGTCATTTCCCTCCCCCGGCTTCGGAGACGCGTGGTCACATGCTCTTAAGACATAAGCCGGGACTTGATCAACCCCGACTGGGTCCCCTGGGCGAGGGTGTATGTTGTGAGACCCGAAACACCCAGTGAACCCAGGTGCCAACACTGATGATGTGTCTTAAGTCACACCAAAAGTGTATATTAGAACTAGAAACTGCAATTTCGGGATAAATTACACCTGGGTCTTTCCTCTGTGGAGATACAGATATTAGCCCCACTGAGGTCTATCAATAGAATGGACAATATTGCCAGTCAATGGCAATAAACAAAGTAAACGTCATTAGAAATGATTGGGAAAATTGGACGTCCATGTCCGTCAACGGCAGCACCCTCCATATGCGTGAATGCAATCTGGGACATTTGGGGTACACGTCCTATTGATATCTGGTCATTTGCCGTTGATTTGGGGATATTGTTTTTTTGCCATTGAAAATGAACGGGAAAAAATTTGGACGTCCATGGACGTCATGGGTATCAACTTACATAGGTGTCAATGGAATCTAAGTACATTGGCATCAATAGAATGAAAAAAACATGAAGAAATGCCATTAGAACTATAGCTGGAACAGCGGTGAGTCTGGAGTTCCAGGCTAGGTTGGCATATCGGCTCAGTTTCTGTGGATTTTGAGGCATTCCAGGGTCACTTCTTGTTGATTTTGAGGCATTTCAGGGTCCCTTTCTGTACCTATTTGGTATATTTCTGTTGATTTTGTGTTATCCCTGGTCACTTCCTGTTGATTAGAAGGCTTTCAGGGTCGCTTCCAGTTGATTTTGAGGCATTTCAGGATCCGTTCCTGTCCCTATTTGGTCACTCTCTGTTGATTTTGTGTCATTCCAAGGTTACTTACTGTTGATTTTGAGACATTTCAAGGTCACATCCTGTTTGTTTTGAGGCATTTAATTCAGGGTCACGTCCAGTTGATTTTGAGACATTTCTTGATTTTGAGTCATCCCAAGGTCACTTCCTTTACCTATTTGGTATCTTTCTGTTGATTTTGTGTCATCCCTGGGTCACTTCCAGTCTATTTTGAGACATTTCAGGGTCACTTCCTCTTTATTTTGAGGCATTCCAGGGTCATGTTTCGTTGATTTAGAGGCATTTTGGACTTTTTGTTCCTATTGGGTCACTTCCAGTTGATTTTGAGACATTTCAGGGTTCCTCCCTGTACCTATTTGGTATCTTCCAGTTGATTTTGAGACATTTCAGGGTCACTTCCTCTTTATTTTGAGGCATTCCAGGGTCACGTCCTGTTGATTTAGAGGCATTTCGGACTTTCTGTTCCTATGGGGTCACTTCCAGTTGATTCTGAGGCATTTCAGGATCCATTTCTGTCCCTATTTGGTATCTTTCTGTTGATTTTGTGTCATCCCTGGGTCACTTCCTGTTGATTGGAAGGCTTTCAGGGTCACTTCCATTTTATTGTGAGACATTTCAGGGTCACTTCCTCTTTATTTTGAGGCATTCCAGGGTCATGTTTTGTTGATTTAGAGGCATTTTGGACTTTCTGTTCCTATTGGGTCACATCCAGTTGATTTTGAGACATTTCAGGGTCCCTTCCAGTTGATTTTGAGGCATTTCAGGGTCGCTTCCTGTACCTATTTGGTATCTTTCTGTTGATTTTGTGCCATCCCTGGTCACTATCTGTTGATTAGAAGGTTTTTAGGGTCACTTCCAGTTGATTTTAGACATTTCAGGGTCACTTCCTCTTTATTTTGAGGCATTCCAGGGTCACGTCCTGTTGATCTAGAGGCATTTTGGACTTTCTGTTCCTATTGGGTCACTTCCAGTTGATTTTGAGGCATTTCAGGATCCGTTCCTGTCCCTATTTGGTCACTCTCTGTTGATTTTGTGTCATTTCAAGGTTACTTACTGTTGATTTTGAGACATTTCAAGGTCACATCCTGTTTATTTTGAGGCATTTCAGGGTCACGTCCAGTTGATTTTGAGACATTTCTTGATTTTGAGTCATCCCAAGGTCACTTCCTGTACCTATTTGGTATCTTTCTGTTGATTTTGTGTCATCCCTGGGTCACTTCCTGTTGATTTGAAGGCTTTCAGGGTCACTTCCAGTTTATTTTGAGACATTTCAGGGTCACTTCCTCTTCATTTTGAAGCATTCCAGGGTCATGTTTCATTGATTTAGAGGCATTTTGGACTTTCTGTTCCTATTGGGTCACTTCCTCTTTATTTTGAGTCATTCCAGGGTCACGTCCTGTTGATTTAGAGGCATTTCGGACTTTCTGTTCCTATTGGGTCACTTCCAGTTGATTTTGAGGCATTTCAGGGTCACGTCCTGTTTACTTTGAGGCATTTCAGGGTCACTTCCAGTTGATTTTGAGACATTTCTTGATTTTGAGTCAGCCCAAGGTCACTTCCTGTACCTAGTTGGTATCTTTCTGTTGATTTTGTGTCATTCCAAGGTTACTTCCAGTTGATTTTGAGACATTTCAGGGTCACGTCCTCTTTATTTGAGGAATTTCAGGGTCACTTCCAGTTGATTTTGAGACAGTTCTTGATTTTGAGTCGTCCCAATGTCACTTACTGTTGATTTTGAGGCATTTCAGACCTCAAGTACCTACTGGGTCACTTCCTGTTGATTTTGAGACATTTCAGGGTCACTTCTTGTTGATTTTTGAGGCATTTCAAGGTCCCTTCCTGTAACTATTGGGTCACCTTCTGTTTATTTTTTTGTCATCCCAGGGTCACTTCCTGTTGATTTTTGAGGCATTTCAGTGTCAATTCCTGTTGATTTGGAGAAATTCCAGGGTCACATCCTGTTGATTTTGAGGCATTTAGAACTTCTTGGACCTATTGGGTCACTTCCAGTTGATTTTGAGACATTGCTTGATTTTGAGGATTCAGGATCACTTCCTGTTTATTGTGAGACATTTCAGAGTCACTTCCTGTACATGTATTTTTAATGCAATCTCTTACCATGCATTTTGAGGCATTTCAGGTTCACTTCCTGTTAAATTTGTATGCATTCAAGGGTCACCTCCAGTTGATTTTGAGGCATTTCAGGGTCCCTTCCTGTACCGAATTAGTCACTATCTCTTTTTTTATCTCAGTTTTTTGGCCCCAATACGATACCGATACCTGTCTGTTCAGTATCGGCCGATACCATTCACTCCGTTTGGGGAACAAAATATATATATATATAAATATATATTAGGGCTGTCAAAATTATCGCATTAACGGGCGTTAATTAATTTTTTAAAATTAATCACTTTAAAATATTTGACGCAATTAAAGCATGCACTGAATGAGCCTCTCTCGCATTGCCTCAAACAGATTTCAATGAGGCCGTTTATGGACATTAAGAGTGAAGAGAATGCCACCGGCCGCTTGGGGGCAGCACAGCGCCGTTCCATACCAATGTTATTCCTTCTAATAGTGCAGTGCTTCTCAATTATTTTCTGTCACGCCCCCCCAAGGAAGACGTAAATGTTTCGCGCCCCCCCAAACTCTCTGCCGCCACTGTAAATATTATCATTTGTCTATAAAATTACTATTATAAATACGCATCTGCCTAACATTGTCCTTTTTTTCTAATAAAGAAAAAAAGTAACATAGATCAACTTATAATAAAGTATAACTTTATTAACATTGTTTTGTTTGTAACAGAGAATACTTGACGTGCATCAATTTGCCTGAATTTAAAAAAAAAAAAAATCACATCCAAACTAAAAAATACACTCAAGGTACATTTTTGACCATTTGATACAGAAAAATAAAATGTAATAAAATCAGTAAATAATACCAAATTAAAATTGATTAGAAACATTCACTCATGAGGACAATGTGCCAAAAAATTTGACCGAAAAAACAAATCTGAATAAAAGGGGGAAAAAAGTGTCCTTGAACAGGACAGTTTTTATTTTTGCTGCTCACAGTATTTACCTCCTTTGCAATGGTGTGGAGTTATTTTGCAATTAGCATGCTAACAATGCTCACTGGCTTACTGATATAACACTGACAAAGCAGGATGATTGTTGGCAATATTCGGCACGTTTTCACTGAAAAAATCAAGCGGCTTAACAATGAGATTGGGGTCTAATGTCTTTAAGTGGCGTCTTAATCGATTTGGCTTCTTGCTGTCTGCTATAATTATTTTTAGACACAGTAAACAGTGGTCTTTCATCATCACCCACTGTATTAAAAGTCAAAGCTAAAAGGCAAACTGCACGAAAAAAGCGCATTCACGGCGACCGAGGTAGAACCGTAGGTGAGGGCAGTCGTCGTGACGATCCCAAGCCGAAAATGGCACTTCTCGGGCGGCGACGTGAGAACCAGACAAAACAGTGGGTCGCTGCGTGAGTGAGTCCGGTCGGAAAACGGCTTTCGAAAACGGCGGTGGCACACTGCTCTTCATATCTGTTGTCTGTGTGTGCTGAGTGCTCTTCCTTAGTTCAAAAATACTGCGCGCACTCTGAAAATGAGAGCGCCACTGCCACCTACTGAGTGGATGTGCAAGTACACTTTATTCCAGTACGGCAAAAAAAAAAAAAAAACATGTTCCCCGAGGTCACATGCGCCCCCCCTGGCATTGCTCTGCGCCCCCCCAGGGGGGCGCGCCCCACTATTTGAGAAGTACTGTAATAGTGGGAGAATTAGTAGTTGTGAGACGTTTATGCTGTTGCTTTGTGCTCCACACATATTTCGGTAAGTTTGCTTTCTTTTAGTGGCAATTATGTGTCCCTTGTTGTATTTTGGGTAAGATATGCTCAGAAATATATCTGTTATAAAGGCGAGTGGTCACAGGCGTTCTTTGGGCTGCGCCGTTTATTGGCATACGCTTCTGCATTTCCTTCACAACAAACAGAAGTATCATGTAGTGAAAGCACAACAAAAATATTGCTATCTCTCAAAAAAATATAATGTTCACAAAAAGAAAAGCACTTCAGTCTGTAGTAATGAGGCCCTATCCTCACACAGCTAAACAACAATGCAAAGTGAACTGGCATTACTCAAGAGTTTGGTCACTCAATTCTTACTATTGTTATTTTTATTCTTCTTATTATTATATTAACTCTACTTTTGATTGAAAATTGTACAAATTTTATTAAAACGAAAATATGAAGAGGGGTTTTAATATAAAATTACTATAACTTGTAACTATAACATTTATCTTTTATGAACTACAAGTCTTACTATCCATGGATCACTTAAAAGAATGGTAATAATGCCATTTGTGGATTTATTGTTATAATAAACAAATACAGCACTTACTGTATGTACAGTATGTTGTATGTATATATCCGTCTTGTCTTATCTTTCCATTCCAACAATAATTTACAGAAAAATATGGCATACTTTAGAGATGGTTTGAATTGCGATTAATTGCGATTACTTACGATTAATTAATTTTTAAGCTGTAATTAACGCGATTAAAAATGTTAATCGTTTGACACCCCTAATATACATATATATCTGTAGATAGCATCCGAGTGAGCTAGTGAGAGAGGAAAACACAGCTGCGAGCCTATGTGCATTTTTTATGCTTGTAAAATATCTACAGAGGCAACGCCTGTATGTATCGTCTTTTGTATTGTTGGTGTGTGTTTCCACTCGCCATCGGACACTTAAAGCCAGTGGTGTAGTTGTTTGGATGATGTACGGATGCTAGCAAACGCATACTCACCGTTTGTGAATGTCATAACTGTATTAGCAGCTAATCATCGCGGATTTGTGTTGTTGCGAACATGTTTGTTACTGAGGACGAAGTTGTTTGTTTCATTTCTATTTTTAGTTTCACCAACTGACGACGTTAGAATCAACGGCAAAATAAAGTATAAAAAATCATACCGATGTCCTGCATTGTCATTTGTGAGTTTAGCTCGCTGTTTCGCCAGGAATGAGCCGTAGCGTCTTGGTGAGGACAGTACATCTGCGTTCAAGTGATGCCATTAAATGGTTTTGGCGGCCTATTTGTTGGTACTCGCCGATACCGATACCACCATTTTGGGCCGGATCGGTGCCCCCTGCCGATGCTGGTATCGGTATCTGTGCAACATTATCCTAGGGTCTTTTTCTGTTGATTTGGGGCCTTTAAGGGGGCAACTTCTTGTTGATATTGAGTCACTTGAAAATCAATAGGAGTGAATGGGAGCTTTTGCGCTATTGAAATGAATGGCAAACTTGACCATTGGAAATGAATAGGAAATTTTGGCCATTAAAATCAATGTTTTTTTTTGTTTGTTTTGTTTGTTTTTTCCACTTTTCGCGAGGCTTTTTTATCCTCATTAAACGCGAAAAACTTTGTTTTTGAACTCAAACATACAGACAAACAAATATATCTGAATAAATAGGTCACCACATCGATATATTGTCACACCCCTTATACCATATGCCTGAAAAATAGGCAATAGGCTTTCTGCTGGTATGGCGGCAAACCTCTCCCATCCATTTCAAACGTCTATAACCGTCAAAGCAGTCAACAAGTTAATAACACTGTTTAAAACCTAAAACTAACTAGCTTGTCCTCCGCCATTACCCTGTATCATCAGTCATCATGATGATTATCTTACCTGCAGGCCTACATTGAATGCTCAAGCACATTTTTTTTTAAACAGTGCGCGAGACGAGTCGCACGCGGGGTTATTATCACCTCGTAAATCAACGCGGATCTCCATAAAGTTCTCCAGATGTAACGCGGGACCCCGACGCTTTCATTCGCTCACGTCGGACCCGGCGGGCTAAGAAAGCTGCCATTGATTAGCCCGCCGTCATTCCTCACCCTGACCGACTGGGTCACGCCGAGTGTATTAATATTGACCGGCGGCGTGCCTCCGAGGCTCGTGTATCGGCAGGCTTGATTGAAAAGGCTGGGAAGGCAATTTATCGGCCGCAAAGCGTACGCGTAATGTTGGCAATTTGCTAGTTTTAAGAAAACCGAGCCAAAGGGCAAAAGACGACCGCTTCGGTTATAACGTCCGGAATCGAGGTTTGAGTACGGACACGAGGCCTTTCTAGGAAGTGGGTCACGCGAGGTTAATCCACGCGGATTAAGTAGAAAATTTAGCTGCAGACGCTCACCTCCCTACTAACAGAAGTTGCTTCCAGGGAGGGGGTTGGGACAGCCGCAGGAACTTTTTAGGCTTGCTGAGAGTAATGAGCTCTGACACGCCAAGGCTAGAGTCGCACTCATTGACCCCGCCGACCCCATCCTTGCAAACACATGGGGCCCCGTCAACATCAGTGGAAACTTTAGTAAACAGTAGAAATACCAGAAACTATGATTTTGATTGTCAATTAATCGTGCGATTATAATGCGATGATTTGATTAATTTGCATGTTTTTGCATTATAAATGGTAGCTTTGCATGTAATGCTGAAGATACCATCTACAGTGGTATGAAAAAGTATCTGAACTTTTTGGAATTTCTGACATTTCTGCATAAAATCACTATGAAATGTGATATGATCTTTGTCAAAATCACACAGATGAAAAAACTGTGTGCTTTAAAAACATTTATAGGTTTTCATATTTTAATGAGGATAGTATGCAAACAATGATAGAAAGGGGAAAATAAGTAAGTGAATCATCCCATTTAATATTTTGTGCCCCCCCCCCAACCCCCCTTTGGCAGCAATTACTTCAACCAGACGCTTCCTGTAGCTGCAGATCAGTCTGGCACATCAATCAGGGCTAATCTTGGTCCATTCTTCCAGCAGGGCCGAGAACGAAAAGTGGTGTTTGCCATGTGGCAAAATGGATTATGTCATGTGGCATTTTTTTTTTTTGCCATGTGGCAAAATGGATTTTGCCATGTGGCATTTTTTTGCCATGCGGTATTTTTTTTTTTTTTTTTGCCATGTGGCAAAATGGCTTTTGCCATCTGACATTTTTTTGCCATGTGCCAAAATGGATTTTGCCATTTGGCATTTTTTTGCAATTATGGCTTTTTTTTTTTTTTTTTTTTGACATGTGGCAAAATCAATTTTGCCATGTGACAAAATGGATTTTGGTTGTGGCATTTTTTTTTGCCATGTGACAAAATGGATTTTTGGTTTGTGACTTTTTTTTTTGCCATCTTGCATTTTTATGCCATGTGACAAAATGGATTTTGCCATGTGGCATTTTTTTGCCATGCGGCATTTTTTTTTTTTTTTGCCATGTGGCAAAATGGCTTTTGCCATCTGACATTTTTTTGCCATGTGCCAAAATGGATTTTGCCATTTGGCATTTTTTGCAATTGTGGCATTTTTTTTTTTTTTTGACATATGGCAAAATCAATTTTGCCATGTGACAAAATGGATTTTGGTTGTGGATTTTTTTTTGCCATGTGACAAAATGAATTTTTGGTTTGTGACATTATTTTTTTTTTTTGCCATCTTGCATTTTTTTGCCATGTGGCAAAATTGATTTTGCCATGTGACATTTTTTTTTGCCATGTGACTAAATGGATTTTGCCATGTGGAAAAATTGATTTTCCCATATGGCATTTTTTGCTATGTGGAAAAATTGATTTTGCTATGTGGCTTTTTTTTTGCCATGTGGGAAAATGGATTTTGGTTTGTGGCATTTTTAGGCCATGTTGCCAAAATGGATTTTGGTTTGTACGTTTTTTTTTGTTTTTTTTTTAAATGCCAAAAACCAAAATCCATTTTGGCCACATGGCAAAATCCATTTTGCTACATTGCAAAAAAAAGTGCCACATGGCAAAATCCACTTTGCCATATGGCAAATACCAAATTTGGTTCTGCTGTCTCTCCATTCTTCTTTGCAAAACTGCTGTAGTTCAGTCAGATTCTTGGGATGACTGGCATGAATCACTGTCTTTAGGTCATGCCACAGTATCTCGATGGGGTTCAAGTCTGGACTATGACTTTGCCACTCAAGAACATGTATTATGTTCTTCTGAAACCATTCTGAAGTTGATTTACTTCTGTGTTTTGGATCGTTGTGTTGTTGCAGCACCCATCCTCTTTTTAGCTCCAACTGTCTGAAAGATGGCCTCAAGTTTTCCTGCAAAACGTTTGAATTCATTCTTCCATTAATGATTGCCAGTTGTCCAGGCCCTGAGGAAGCAAAACAGCCCCAAATCAATGATTTTCCCTTCACCATTCTGCACGGTGGGGATGAGGTGTTGATGTTAGTGAGCTGTTCCATTTTTTCCTCCTCACAAGAGATTGTGTGTTACTCCCAAACAATTCTACTTTGGTTTCATCAGTCCACAAAACATTTTGCCAAAATTTCTGTGGAGTGTCCAAGTGCCAAGTGTGAACATCAAACGAGCAGCATTGTTTTAATTAGACAGTAGTGGCTTCCTCCGTGGATTCCTCCCATGAACACCATTCTTGGACATAGCTTTACATGTAGTGGAGATATTGGACTGTGCCAGTGATTTCCGTAAGTCTTTAGCAGACACTGGATGTTTTTTTTTTTTTACCTCTCTGAGTATTCTGCGCTGAACTCTCGGTAGACGGCCACTCCTTGGGAGAGAAGCAACAGTGCCAAACTCTCTCCATTTGTAGACAACATCTCTGACTGTTGATTGATGAGCATCCAGACTTTTGGAGATGGTTTTGTACCCTTTTCCAGCTTTTTGCAAATTAACAATCCTTTATCGTAGTACTTCAGACAACTCTTTTGACTGAGCTATGATGCACATCAGAAATCATTGATTGGGCTTAAATTGTTTGGTAAGATTGGTTACAATTGCACTTTAAGTCACCTTAGGCAGAGGATTCACTTACATAATTCCGCCCCTTCTGTAATCGTTTGCATGCTGTCCTCATTAAAATATGAAAACCTATAAATGTTTGGGTGTTTTTAGTTTAAAAAAGCAGACACTGTTTTTACATCTGTGTGATTTTGCAAACGATCAGATCAAATTTGATGGTGATTTTATGGAGAAATGTGAGAAATTCCAAAAGGTTCAGATACTTTTTCATACCACTGTTTACACAGGAAGTGAACCCAAATCCCGTCATATCAACAGAAATTGACCCAATATGTACAGGAAGTGAACCCGAAATGACCCCAAATCAAGAGGAAGTAACCATGAAATCCCAACGTATCAACAGGAAGTAACCCATTATGTACAGGAAGTGAACCTGAAATGCCCAAAAATGAACAGGAGGTTACCCGTTATCTACAGTCTTATATGCCCTAAAATCAACATGAAGTGACCCTGAAATGCCCCAAAATACCCTCTTATATGAATAGGAAGTGAATCCGAAATGCCCAAAATGAACAGGAATTGAACCTGAAATGTCTCCAAGGTTTCTCTTTTCCCACTGGGTTTTTGGAGTTTTTCCTTGCCGCCATGGAGGGTCTAAGGATGGGGGATGCCCAGGACATGAACTCATTTCATTCATCTACTATATCTGACTGTGTGTCAAATTAACTCTGTAAAGCCCTTTGAGACAACCTTGTTGTGATATAGGACTATAGAAATAAAATTGAGTTAACTGTTGGTGTTTTTGGGTACAGCCCGTGGGCGCGCTCAACCCCAAGCGGGCTGCCTTCTTCGCCGAGCGCTTTGAGTCGTGGGCAGACGACAAGATGCCGCCATGGCACTATCGACGCTACGGTTCCACCGCCGCATCGGCGCTGCACTGGCTCATCAGGATGGTGAGTTGACTGACAAATTGATTGACACCAGGACTACTGACTTTATACTAGCTACTGACTATATAATGTATATTGATATATTTTCAGTTTGGTGGAGGGTGGGGTGGGGTTAACCACACTAAGCCACACATTTGCTAACCGTCATATGCTATTGTTTAGCCACACCTGGATTCGTTCACAGCAGTCTTGATTAATCCATCTGCAGGGGACCGCGAGATTGATTTTTGATTGATTGATGATTTTACGACACCGTGCAAGTGTGCGCTGGTCCTCATGGGAAACAGTCTTCCTTAAGGCAAAACACTACCTCTTTTGTCCACCGGCGTTGCTAAAATCGACCCAAACTGAAAAGATACCAAGTGTTGCTTTAAAAGTCTAGATGAAGGAATGAAAATTGGGGGAAATGAGGTTCATTTTTATTAGATTTTTTTTTTTTTTTTTTTTTTTTTAAAGAAGACAGAAGAAACAGCAATGGAAAAAAAAACAATAAAAATGTTTTTAAAAAAATAATAAAAGTATTAAATACAGTGTGAATTGACTTTCAAAAAATGTAAAAAAATAAATGGGAATAATTTTTTATATTAGTTTTTTTTTTAGAACATTTGGTGATTTAAACTATTGTTGGAAAAAAATTCAATATATTTTAAAAAACAAATGGGGGAAAAAATCGATAAATGAAAGCTAAATAGAAAATAACAAAATGAGTAATTGAAAAGGAAAACTAAATTTTAAAAAATTAAGAAAAAAAAATCAATAATAACAAACATCACTGATGTCAAATGGGGGGGGTATTATTTTGATTTGATTTTCTTTTTATTTATTTATTTATTGATGATGACAACCACCAAAAAATCATGCATTAATAAAAACATTTTTAAAAAATACTAAAATTAATGAAAAACAACTGAAAAAAATCAATAAACAAAAATAGAAAAAAAAAACTTGAAAAAAAAAGGCCCAAAATATAACAAAATAAGTAATTGTAAAGAATAAAAATATAATAATAATAATAATAATAATAATAAACAAACCACTAATGTCATATTGGGGCCGGGTTTTTTTTTTTTTTTTTTTTTGACGATGATGATGAACATCACAAAAAGAAGAGAATAGAATAGAAAAATAGAATTATGCAAATAATGTTTAAAAAAATAATGGGAATGAAATTATATATTTTTTAGAAAATGTGGTAATTATTACAATTGTTGAAAACATTTTTAAAATAATACTAAAATGAAAAACAAGAGAATAAATAATTAAATGGAACAAAAATAGAAAAAAAACCTCGTCACATAATGGAAAAATTGACATTTTTTTTTTCTTTTTTTAAACATACAAAACAATCAATTTCATGTTGGATTACTTGTAACCCTTCCATTTAATATTCAATATAATACAGTATATATTATATTCACGTTCCCTAATAACCAACTTTAAAAATTTCACAACTCAAAACGGCGATTGACGAAGTCTCGCCGACGTCATCCTCTCCTCCCCTCCCCTTGCCATTCCGCACTTAGCGTCTTCGTCACCTGTCAGGCCCGATGATGCTGTTACGTCTCCATCAGCGGCGCTCCCCCCAAAAACCACATTTCACAGGCCAGTAAAGCGGCATATGCGCGCTAAATAAAGAGTGGCTGGGTAATGATTTACAGGGGATGGAGGAGAAGCGCGGGCTGGCGTGACGGCTTGGTGTGTTTCAGCCTCGCAGATGTGTCCATCACGCTTACTCGGGTCCTCATTTACTGGAGGATGTTGTTTGTGGAAGTCCTCCCCATCATTAGTAGCGAGGGTCGCTGATCAACTGAGGAGCTTCTCTGACAGCGCCCAGATTGGACTCGCGGCTGTTGGATCGTGGCAATTCATTGGCCGCTATTGACGGCGATAGAGTCTAAAGGTGGGAAGCTCTGGGTAGCTCACAACGGTGATCTAACGATATGGCGATACAGCAATTTTCGATCATTCCGCAAAATTTTTCTATACAAGTAATAAAGGGAAAAACGGTCTATTTTCATCCTTCTGCTCTGAATTGGAATGGTTTTATCACTAGTAGAGGTCCAATCCGTTTGAGGCGGGAGGGTGGCAGCGAATCAACATTCATTCATAAAATACAGTAAAATTAGTCACTAAAAAATGGCGGGAAAAAACTGTTTTCTGTGTTTTTTTCAGGAGCCGTTCACTAGCTTGTTTCTCAGCGCCAACAACAACAAATTTGACCACCCGGATCGCATCTTTTCCTCCATCGCCCGATCATGGGGGAACTGCCAGCGAGACCCCACAGACGTCAAGGTGAGGCCTCTTTGAAATGGCCACTCAAATTTCAAGTCGTTTCAAATCTGTTGAACCAGTTGTGGCTAGTTTAATGCTAGCTTTAGTGGCATAAGTGTTGTGGTAGCATTGCAGCTTCGTCGTAGCAATCTATGGATATTTTTATCTATTTATGAACTAACTACCATAAATGCTATGTACGTTACGTTACGCTACGCTACGTGTAGAGTATCGGTATTGGTGGGGCTTTAGTATTGAAGCAGCTAAAGTATGGTTATCTACTGTATGTGCTAGCCAGCATAACATTTATGTTATTACGCTAACTAGTGTAAATGTTACGCTACTTTGCCCATAAAAACTAGCATAACTAACATAGGGTGACCATATTTTGATTTCTAAAAAAGAGGACACTCAGCCCAGGCTCAGCCCGGCATCAAGATACTTGAATTTTACACGAAGTTCACTCAAAGATGCCTATATCACTTTAATATATTTATAGTGTGCCCCTCACTCTGGATGGAAAAAGGCAGTATAAAAAAAAAATAATGACTTAAAATATATATATGTATATATATATACATATATATATATATATATATATATATATATATATAGAAATGTAGTCCAGTCAATACACATACACACAGTAGGCTATGTGCCAACTAAACATTTTTATAAATTACTATCACGACAACTGTCCTTCACAAATTGTTATTCCCATTCAAATGATATTCTCATTTAATGTTCTAAATTGCACACAAACAAAACCCAAAATAAACTGACAAACTATTCAACCAGCGTGTTTCCAAACGTAGCAGTTCAAAACTACGTTTCCCATAATGCCGAGCGCGGTTTAGCTTACTGATAGCTAGCTGAGGCAAAAATCAAACTTTGCTATAAAAGTTTACAATCATCGGCTACGCGCAACGATGCGACACCGAACGGGATTTTACAGTCAAAGCTCCGAAAGAAGTCAACAGCTGCCATTGTTTACGTATTTATCGTAAAAAACTTAACAACTGGGCAGGCGTTGTGGCCAAATCGTCAACCCAGTAGATGGCGGTAATGCCTAATGATAGGGGTAAACTGCCAACAAAAACAAGAAGAACTACTTCTTCCCTCCCTACTACTAGGGGCCACGACATCGCAGACAGGCGCTGCCAGACAGCGGCTGAAGGGATTCTCTTCAAATTGGTCCTGTGAAAAATCATAAAAACCGGACATTTTTATGAATTTATAAAACCCGCCCGGACGACGAGGATACTACGTGAAAGTAGGACTTGTCCGGGCAAAAGAGGACGTTTGGTCACCCTATATTATGATAGTTAGCCCATTCATACATTAGCTGCCTCAATATTAAAGCCACACTGATGCCAGTACCGTACTTTTATGTTAGTTATGATTTTTTTTTTTTTTTTAATGGAATAACTAACATAACATTTTGCTAGTTAGCCCATAACTAGCATAGATATTATGCTAGCTTGCACATAAATATCAATACATTAGCTGCTTCAAAATTAAAGCTGCGCCGATGGCGACACTGTACCCATTAGCCTACATAACATTGCATATACTATTTATGCTAGCTATTTATGCTTCAATAGCTGCTTCAATTTTAAAGCCACACAGTTCAAAAAAAGACATAAAAGTATTTGTCTATACCAGAGGTTGCGCTAGACATTTTCGTTGTCTGTCATTTTGACTGACAGGGTCATAAAAATCCGGTCATAATCTATTTTTACCAGTCACTGAAATTTTTAAAATGATAATGATGATATATTCAATAGTATTTAGTTTTCATTCATTTTTAATTTTGTAACGCTTGCTTGGCGGCGAAAAATTAGACACTGAAGTTGTATTTTTCTCCCTCTTTTTACTCTGCTTACCGCCAACAACACCAACAAAACAACTCCACTCCCAAAGAAAAAGAGGCAACCATATAGACCCCAATCACCAACGTCACACAATGATCTTAATTGTGGTTGTCAGCCCAAAATCTTCTAAATATATATTAAATGCATCTTACCAGATATAAAATGACTACTACATAGTCTGTGGTGATCGTTTGGTGCCCCGATTTCTTGTCGAATTACAGCAGTCCATCTCGCTCTCCTCTTCGGTAATTCCAGCTCCAATAGCATATATTTAAAAATGCTACCGTTCACAAGTTCGTAGTTGGATCACGGCGATCTCGGCGAACCACCGTCTGTCACAATTCCTGCCTCTCTCGGCCTCTCCCGGGAGTCGAGCTGTCATCATCATTGTGGAACGCAAACTATATATGTTCGATATAAGTCCATCAACGTACAAGTCAAGTTGTCTTCTCTTTTATAACAGCATTTCCCAGCTGTAAACAAACGAATAAAAACTTGTAACACTTGGATATATGCGGTGCATTCAAACACGATTAGCAACAGGCGGCTAGCAGCAGTAGCAGAAGCTAGTTGTTGTAAAAATGATTAAACTTCGTAATTACAATCATCATCGTAATATCAATAGCAAAGGCAACAAGTCGTTTCATGCGCCAGATTTTAGGTTTCGTATTTTTAGAGCACATTACCTTCCATAACAGCGGGGGCATGACTGCAGGAGCTGTCAGTTTTGTCCAGTGTTGTTAATAACGGCGTTACAATATAACGGCGTTACTAACGGTGTTATTTTTTTCAGTAATGAGTAATCTAATTAATTACTTTTCTCATCTTGGCAACGCCGTTACCGTTACTGAGGCGGGAAAGGCGTGCGTTACTATGCGTTACTAAGTTGGTTGAATTAAAAAAAGTCTGAGAGAAACGGACTCACGGAGACGAGAGCAGAGCAGGAGTGGGGAAGACGCCGTTGCAACTGCGATGCTGGGTGGCTCCAATAATACCTGACTGCAGCCATAGCCGACAAACTACACCCACATGACACGGTAGATATCATATTATAGAACTAGATGCAAATGACAGACACTGCTGCATTGCCAACATGTTTTAAGGACTACATGCGTTTGTAAACAGCCGCCATCTTAAAGCAGTAGACCTCTCAGGAAGGCCCTGATGTAGAGATCCTTCCTAGCGAACCTAAGTAATTTTTTTTTCATCTAAAATGCTCCTAAATCGGCAAAATCTTAACTTAAATCTATCTTTAAATGATGAAACAGTTTTAAAGCTTACACATGTTTAAAGTAGACAGAAGGGAACTAATGCAATAACGGGAGAAATTTTAACAACTTTAATGATTGATTCACAACTTTAAATGACTTCCACACATAGCAAAGGTTACTAGCTAGTTATCGCAATACCCTTGTGTCTAGTTAAGTGGAGGGTAAAGAATTGGGCTAGGGCCAATTGTCCCCCAAATCCTTTAAACTTCACATTGTGTGACCTGTTTTTTTGTTTTTGTTGTTGTTGTTTGTTTTTTTTGAGAAAAAAAAAAAAATTATCACTAGTTACTTTGCCAAGTAACTAATTACTCTTACATTCAGGTAACTGAGTTACTAACGCAATTACTTTTTGGGAGAAGTAATTTGTAACTGTAATTAATTACCTTTTTAAAGTAAAATTAACAACACTGGTTTTGTCCATCTCCTTATGACGAGTACGAGCACCCATGGTTTGGAAATCGACATGGTACGAAGCATGGAGGCCTTGGCTTGGTTCTCCACCCGCCTACATCAAAATAACATTCCCGGGATCTTGTATAAAGACCTTCCAACTTCGATTCCACCGCCATTGACTTCAATGGTAAACAGGCGGAAACGGAAGGGGAAGGAAGACATAAGGATCACGCGCTGGCACACCGGGTGCACCAATAAGAACCTCGCGTTGATGTGTCAATCACGGTGCCGCCGCCAGACCCCGGTTACGCTACAATATTCTGACAGAATAGCCAACAACGTCATGCGTTAAGAGAGACAATAGCTAATTAATGTGCCACCCTGTGGTCTGGGGTGTGAATTGCAACCTGTCAAAATGACTGACGGACTTCAGTTTTTTCCGTCACCGTTTTAAAAAACCGGTCAACGACGGAAAATTTCCGGTTAACGCGACCCCTGGTCTATACACTGTACTCCAAAAAGTACATTAAACAGTGTACCTGATATTTTTGGCTATTTTGGCGGCACGCTTCCATATTCTATTCAATATTAATCCCTTGCCTGAACATAGAAGCCTTCGTATAGGAATACCCTCGACACGGGAAAAAAAATCCACATTTTCATCATCTTGAAAGACAAAAAAAACGTGCTAGTATCGGGAGATCTTAAACAAAGAGCCAAGCGCTTCTAGAAGGAAAAAAACAGAGAAAAAGCGCTGAAGCCTGCTGATTTGCCTCCATTTTGCCTCTCTCGCTCGCACGCACGCTCGCAGCAGGAGGAGTAGGCGCTGACCTCAAAGTGTCATCCCTTTTCCAGCCGCGGGCAATTAATAAAGCATTAATGACAAGAGCACTCTTCAAATGCACTCTTTTTCCATGTCGGGACAGAGGTTCTCCTCTCCTTCTGCCAGCCGCACTCGTGCCACACGTTGTTAACAAATAGCACGCGCGCTGCAATGTAAGCGGCGGCCTTTGTTTTCACGCGTGGCACGTGCTCGCTTCTTTATTGTAGTCATGTCCATTGTGAATACAATACAGGAAATATTAATAATTCCGTTTTTGAGGGGAGTCATAGAAAAAGTTGTCCCTAATTCTTTGGTTAGCTTTTATTATTATTCAGTGTCAACAATACAATCCTATATGTTATATTCCGATGTGCACGTACTTCCCGGGCTATGACGTAACCGACTTATTTGATTTTGACTTTACGATGCTGGAGTGCTGTCCGCTATTTTGTCTCCTATCTGTTTTTTTTTTTTTTTAACTTTTGTTTTGTGATGCATGCTTTTATTTTGACGGAGGAAGCATAGAGCAGGTAGTACTTCCACACGCGAATAAGCGCGCATATACACACCAAGAAGAATGTATTGGCGCACACGAAGAAGAGTGTATGCGTACACACGAAGAGCGCATTTGCTCTCAAGAAGTCGCGCAGCCGAGTGAGTGAGAGAGAGGAAATTTGTTGCTTGTGAAGAATCCACAGAGGCAACACCTGTATATAATACCTTTTGTACTGTTTATTGTGCGTTTTCAATTGTGGTCGAATACTTGGGGTGAGTTTATGGCTAATGGCAGAAAAACGTTGTAGTAGTAAGTGTGCGGTCAAAAATCACAACCACACGTATTTCTGCCATTCAAAATGAATGGGAAATTTGGATTTTCATGGCCGTCAATGGCATGGATGTGCATGGCCTGCTAAAAATGCCATATGCCAAAAGCAATTTTGCCATATGCCAAAAAAATGCCATTTAAAAAAAAAATGCCATGTGCCAAAAGCCATGTTGCCATATACTAAAAAAGCCATTTTTCAAAAAAATGCCATACGCCAAAAGTCATTTTGCCATATCCCCCCAAAAATGTTATATGCCAAAAGCCATTTTGCCATTTACCCCCCAAAATGCCATATGCCAAAAGCCATCTTCCCATATGCCCAAAAAATGCCAAAAGTGATTTTGCCATACAAAAAAAAAAAAAAGAAATAAAAATAACATCTGCCAAAAGCTATTTTGACATACGCCATACAAAAACCATTTGTCAAAAAAAATGTCATATGCCAAAAGCCATTTTGCCATATTACAAAAAAAAACTACTGTCTGCCAAATGCTATTTTGCCATATGCCAAAAAATCCATTTGTCAAAAAATGCTATAGGCCAAAAGCCATTTTGCTATATGCAAAAAAAAAAGCCATATCTCAAAGGTGTTTTGCAGTATGCCCAAAATTTGCCATATGCCAAAAGCCATTTTGCCATATACAAAAAACAATGTTATATGCCAAAGGCCATTTTGCCATATCCCCAAAAAATGCCATACGCCAAAAGCCATTTTGCCATATACCAAAAAATCTATTTAAAAAAAGAAATGCCATATGCTAAAAGTCATTTTGTCATATACCAAAAACAATGTTATATGCCAAAGGCCATTTTGCCATATACCCCAAAAAATGCCCAATTCCAAAAGCCATTTTGCCATGTACCAAAAAAAAAAAAAAAAAAACTGCCATGTGCCATAAGCCATTTTGCCATATGCCAAAAAAATGCCATATCCCCAAAAAATGCCATACGCCAAAAGCTATTTTGCCTTATACCCAAAATAATGTTATATGTCAAAGGCCATTTTGCCATATACCCCAAAAAATAGCAAATTACAAAAGCCATTTTTCCAAATAACTAAAAAAAAAAAAAAAAACTACCATATGCCAAAAGCTATTTTGCCCTATACCAAGAAAGTCATTTGTCAAAAAAATGCCATGTGCCAAAAGCCATTTTGCCATATAGCAAAACAAAAAACAAAAAACAAAAAACGTCTGCCAAAAGCTATTTTTCCATATGCCAAACAAAAGCCATATTCCAAAAGCCATTTTGCCATATGCAAAAAAAAAAAAAAAACTGCCATAAGCTATTTTTCCATATGCCAAACAAAAGCCATATTCCAAAAGCCATTTTGCCATATGCAAAAAAAAAAACTGCCATGTGCCAAAAGCCATTTTGCCATATGCCAAAAAAAAAAAAAACTGCCATGTGCCAAAAGCCATTTTGCCATATGCCAAAAAAAAAAAAAACAACTGCCATGTGCCAAAAGCCATTTTGCCATATGCTTTAAAAACTGCCATTTGCTAAATACCACTTTTCGTTCTCACTGTCTCTCTAAAATTGTCCCTAGGTGTGATTGTGCGCGTGAATGGTTGCTGGTCTGCTTGTGATTGGCTGGCAACCAATTCAGGGTGTACCCTGCCTACTGCCCATAGTAAGCTAGCATAAGCTCCAGCACCCCCTGCCATCCTTGTGAGGATAAGTAGTTCAGAATATGAATAAATGAATTTGTGAGTTTAAATCGGGAAAAAAATTCCAACAAAAAAAGATTGATTTTTAATGGTCAAATTCCTTCTATTGGATCTCATGCGATCGTTTCTAATAAAGTATATTTTACTCCTGTTAAAACAGCCTAGGCGAGAGTCCGGCAGGGGACGCCTGATTAAAAAAAAGCCCTCTTGTTTTGTGGGGTCTCTCCTTCATTAACCTCTAGCAGTAACGAGCGCGAGCAGTGAGCCCCTCACGACGTGACCTCGAGTCTGACGGAAACAACACCTTGGCCGCCCCCTCATCAACGGACAATGTTTGCGAGCGGGCACACAAACAGGTCGTTGATGTGATGAATACACCCACTCCAAACTAGTGTCAAGCAGAGTCGCCAAAAATTTGAATAGAGGAAGAGTAGCGTCACTTCAAGATAACATTACTCAAGTAAAAGTTTACTCAAAAAAAAGTATCACATGGGAGTTTGATTTACTCCCATTGTGGTTATTTATTAGGTTTAGTAAAGTATGATTAATATTAAATATTATTAAAAAGTATTTGATGAAAAGAATACTCAAGCCATGAGTAGCTGCTTACAATGTCTGATTTTGTTTGAAACAACGCTATATTTTTCACCACGTCATTTATATGAACTGTTATATTTATACGATACTCATAGCAATACATGACCATTTAAGGCCAAAAAATACACAAAAACCATTGAATTCCAACTAAAAAATCTTCTGAATCTGACAACTACCTGTCCCAATACTTTTGTCCGCATCCATCAAATCTTCACACGTGTGAACATTACTAATGTGCATACGCATGATTGCATCAATGTTCAACTCATCCTCTCACGCACGCACAAAACCGCAGATGAGAAACGAAATGCCGGTCCCACCTTTTCTTAAAGGGCCGGTAGCGCGTATTCCAAACGTGTCAATCATCAGGTTGTATTTAAATGCATGGGATTCCAGCAGCTGCTGTTGGCGCTCCTTCCGCTGTCACATTCAACAACAACTGCAATGACTCACTTCCACTTCAATTTAACACGCTAACACCTTTCAGTCCAATAATAAGTGTTAAAAAAAAATACAGCACTTCTCACTTTTGACGTTGTGCTGTTTTCTGTGTTTGTTTTAACCTTTCACCTTCTTTCGTTCTCGTTCTTGCAGGAGCTGATCCCGGAGTTCTTCTACCTGCCGGAGATGTTGGTCAACGCCAACGGTTTCCGTCTGGGAACGCGGGAGGACGGCGTCACGGTGGGCGACGTGGAATTGCCGGCTTGGGCCAAGACCCCCGAAGACTTTGTGAGAATCAACAGAATGGTGAGGATGGCAAAATTTTACAGTCGTGGGAAATGGGAACATTGTACAACAACTAGAAACTGCCATTTCTGGAGAAATTACGATGAGAATTTGCTGTGGTATATACAGCTCCATCAGGTCACCTTCTGTTGATTTAGGGACATTTCGGGGACACGTCCTGTTGAGATCAGGTCATTTCAAGTCATTCAATGACATGGACTTACTTGGGCCCCAGTTGAATGTCAATGGGCTGTAAGGGTAAGTTTAGGTCAAAAAACACAACCACACAGGTTTTTCTGCCATTGTAAATGAATGTGAAATTTGAACGTACATGGCCATCAATGGCATGGACTTACTTGGGCGCCAGTAAAATGTCAATGGGCTGTAATGGTAAGTTTGGGTCAAAAATCACAACCACACAGGTTTTTCTGCTATTAAAACGAATGGGAAATTTGGACGTACATGGCCGTCGATGGCATGGACTTACTTGGGCCCCAGTTGAATGTCAATGGGCTGTAATGGTAAGTTTTGGTCGAAAAACACAACCACACAGGTTTTTCTGCCATTGAAAATGAATGTGAAATTTGAATGTACATGGCCATCAATGGCATGGACTTACTTGGGCGCCAGTATAATTTCAAGGGGCTGTAATGATAGGTTTTGGTCGAAAATCACAACCACACAGTTTTTTCTGCTATTGAAAACGAATGGGAAATTTGGACATCCATGGCCGTCGATGGCATGGACTTACATGGGTGCCGGTTGAATGCCAATGGGCTGTAATGGTAAGTTTTGGTCAAAAATCACAACCAAACAGGTTTTTCTGCCATTGAAAAGGAAAGGGAAATTTGGACGTACATGGCTGTCAATGGCATTAACTTACTTAGGCACCAGTTCAATCCCAATTGGCTCCAATGGTAAGTTTTGGTCAAAAATCACAACAACTTAGGTTTTTCTGCCATTGAAAATTAATAAGAAATTTGAACGTGCATGGCTGTCAATGGCATGGACTTACTTGGGCCCCAGTTTAATGTCAATGGGCTGTAATGGTAAGTTTTGGTCAAAAATCACAACCACACAGGTTTTTCTGCCATTGAAAATGAATGAGAAATTTGGACGTACATGGCTGTATATGGCGTGGACTTACTTGGGTGCCAGTTTAAGGTTAATGGGCTGTAATGGTAAATGGTCAAAAACAACAAGGACCTAAAATTTCCTGCCATGGAAAATGAATGGGAAATTTGGACGTACATGGCTGTCAATGCATCCCGTTAGAAATGAATGGGACAGTTTTGGGGGAGTTTTAGGGGGAATTGTATATTTTTGCCAAATTCTGTACCCAACTTTTATGTCCCTTAACATCCTGGAATTTTTTATTTGCAAATTATGCGATTTCGTCAAAAACTGTAGGACTAGGTACCTTTTTTTGGGGGGGGGGGGGGAGTAAACAGCATTACATGGCTGGGGAATTGTATATTTTTGCCAAATTCTGTACCCAACTTTTATGTCCCTTAACATCCTGGAATTTTTGATTTGCAAATTATGCGATTTCGTCAAAAACTGTAGGACTAGGTACCTTTTTTGGGGGGTGGGGGTGGGGTGGGGGGGGGAGTAAACAGCATTCATGGGCAAAGGAAAACTTTGGGGTGGTCATTTGAAAAAAATCCCTGCATTGCACAAAATTTCTGATCATTTTTGTGTTAAAATGTTGACAGACGGTCAAACGATTTGGGCTGTGCAGGGCGCCAAAGAAACGCTAATCAAAAAAAAAAAAAAAAAAAAATTGACAGGATGGGGAGCCCTAAAATTCTGTGTATGGAAAATTAAATACGTAATGGCAAAAAGTTGCTAAGGCTTCATTATAAAAGGAGAAATATAGGTCGGATAAAAAGGCAAAATGACACACATGGCTAGCTAACAAACTAACAGCGTAACACAGCGACTAAAGTGAGACCAAATCTATATAGATGTAACACACGATGCGATCCGTTCCCCTCTTCCAGGTCAGGCGTGGCGCATCCGGCTCGGCCGTCGAGCGCGCTTGGCCGCTATGCCAAAAGCCCAGGCTAGCAGCTCTAGCTCGTTGTTCGCCTTCCATGTGAAACCTCCCTCCTGATGCCTTCAAAAGATTGCGCTGGCGGCTACTAGCCTGGGCTTTTAGCCTAGCGGCTAAATGCGCTCCCCTGCCAAGTTGTACGTGCTGTGGACAACAGAGGAAACAACAGAATGGAAGGTGTTACGCTCCATCAGCCGCGGGAGTTAGGACACAGAAGTAATAATTTTTTTAGGTGGTGCCACCTGCACATTGGGAATGCATACTACATCGGCAAATTGGAGGTTTCATGCACTTTTGCGCGTCCGTGTGCAGCAGTTTGAAGTACATCCATGCCATTGACGGCCATGTACATCCTCGCTATTGACGGTCATGTACTAGTACGTCCATGCCAATGACGGCCAAGAAAAGTCGATTCTATTGATCCCAATGTACTTGGATTCCATTGACAGCTATGTATCTCCATGCCATTGGCACCAATTTACGTCCATGCCATTGACAGCAATGTACATCCTTGCCATCGACTGCCATGTGCATCCATGCCATTGACGGTCAGGAAAAGTCAATTTTATTGATGCCAATGTACTTAGATTCCATTGACAGCCATGTGCGTCCATGCCATTGACGCCAATGTACCTCCATGCCATTGGCAGCCATGTACATCCTTGCCATTGACGGCCATATATGCCATGCCAATGACAGCCATACATGTCGATTCTAATGATGCCAATGTACTTGGATTCCATTGACCGCCGTGTACATCCTTGCCATTGACAGTACATGTACAGTGGGGAGAACAAGTATTTGATACACAGTCAATGGGAAAACCCATTGGCGGTCCTTGCCATCGACGGCCATGTACATCCATGCCGATGACGGCCATTTATGTAGATTTTATTGATGCCAATGGACTTGGATTCCTTTGACAGCCATGTACAGTATATCCTTGCCATTGACGGCCGTGTAAGTCCATGCCAATGACGGCCATATATGTCGATTCTATTGATGCCAATGTACTTGGATTCCATCGACAGCCATGTACATACGTCCATGCCATGGATGGCTATGTATGTCAAAATATCAACAGGAAATGTCCTGATATCAGCAGGGAGTGACCCTGAAATGTCTCCAAATCAACAGGAAGTGACCTGAAATCAGCAGAACGTGACCCTAACATCGCAGTTCCTCCAGAAATGACATTTTCTAGTTAAATATGAAATTTTCCTCATGCATTTGCACAGTATTAGCATCGTGTGCTTAGCTTACAGCATTATAAACGGGCAAATGTTCAACCTTTTTCCATCCTTGAATCATCACCCCCCCTCCCCAGCTTGACCTTTTCAGCCCGACTGAGGGTGACCTTTCCATGGCGCGGGTCGACTCCGGCGGCCGCCATCTTCTCTCCGCCGCCGCCATGTTTGTCTTCTTTTGTTCTAGCGTGCAGCACCCTCGCCTCCTTTAGTATTTCATTTGGCTCGCCAACCCCCCACCCAGCCTTCCTCCCGCTCGCCATCTTTGCATGTGCCACTTCCAATTGCGATGACGTGCCCTGTGGCAAACTGCGAGCGCCAGAGAGTGCGAGCCGTTGTCGCTAATGGCTGTTTTTCTTCGCTCTCCGCCTAAGCTCGGCGTACGCCGGCATTTATCAGCTGCCGGCGTCTTATCTGCGCTCACAATAAAAGTCACGGTGGAGGAAGACGCCCTCGCAGGTCGTTTATCAGGCTAGTTTTACACTAAATTGGATCCCGGTTAGGCGTGGAGCCATTTATCTGGGAAAATGATGACTTGGGCTTTTTAAGTGGGAAGGAGAACGCCAGATGATACGAGAGCTGTTTACACTGAAACGTGTTATATCGCTGAGATAAGCTTGTTTAGTCCGTTCAATTAGTTGGCTGTGATTTGACGGCAACGGGTCGGAATGTTAAACCAACAAAGTGTCTATATGGTATTATATGCGGGATTGCAGTTTGTTCGTTTCTTATTGGGAGCACATAGAGGAGTTCTCAATGTTTTTTGTCATTCATTTATAATTGATGGTAGCTTTGCATGTTATAATATTCTTTTTTTTTTTTTCTTCAATTGCGTTTCTTCCCAACCAAAACCGTTTGACCCATTGACACACTGGTGGAATTCTCATGTGACACGGGCTTGCTTTTGTTTGACACCCCAAAAATGAGTGTTTTCCCCATAATGCAGATTTTTTTTGGGGGGGGGGGGGGGGGGACTTGTCCTACAATGTTTGTCCAAATCACATCATTTTTACATAAAAAAGTCCTGGGCACTAAGGGGCACAATAGTTCTATACAGTTATTGCTTATAAACTTACGGTTCGGCCAAAATTGACCCAAAATGTACCCATTCGTTTCTAATGGGCAAAAATTTCCATTCATTTCCAATGACCCTACTCACCATTGATTCAATGGCACAAAAACTTCCATTCACTCCGATTGAATTCCCACTCAAGTGACGCCATATCAACAAGAAGTGCCCCCCAAAATGCCCCCAATTCACAGCAGGGCCGAGAACGAAAAGTGGTATTTGCCATGTGGCAAATTGGATTTTGGCATGTGCCAATTTTTTTTATTCATTTTTTTTGCCATGTGTCAAAATGGATTTTGCCATTTGGCATTTTTATTGCTATGTTGCAAAATTGAGTTTGCTATGTGTCATTTTTTGCAATGTTACAAAATGGATTTTGCCATGGGTCTTTTTTTTTTTTTTTTTGCCATGTGTCAAAATGGATTTTGCCATGTGGCATTTTTATTGCCATGTGGCAAAATGGATTTTGGTTTGTGGTCTTTTTTTGGGCTATTTGGCCAAAATGGATTTTGGTTTGTGGCTTTTTTTTGGCCATGTGGAAAAATGCATTTTGCCATGTGGCATATATTTTTTTTTTTTGCCATGTGCCATTTTTACTGCCATGTGGCAGTCATTTTTTTGCCATTTGGCATTTTTTTGCCATGTGTCAAAATGGATTTTGCCATGTGGCTTTTTTTTGTAATGTGTCAAAATGGATTTTGCCACATGTTTAAAAAAAAAAAAAAAGTTTCAAAATGTATCTTGTCCCAAAAATTTTTGGGACCAAAATCGCATAATTTGCACATCAAAAATTCCAGGATTGCAATGGGCATAAAAGTTGTATACAGGATTTGGCCAAAATGTACTGTTCCCCCCAAATTTGCCAAAAACTGTTCCCATTCATTTCTAATGGGATAAAATTGACAGCAATGTACGTCCAAATTTCCCATTCATTTTCTATGGCAGGAAAACATTCTTGTGATTTTTGACCATTTACCTTTGACATATACTGGCGCCCAAGTAATTTGATGCCATTGACGGCCATGCACCTCCCAGCCATTGACGGCCATGTACGTCCAAATTACCTATTCATTTTCAATGGCAGAAAAAGCTCTGCGGTTTTGATTTTTGACCAAAACTTACCATTACAGCACATCGACATTCAACTTGCACCCTAGTAAGTCAATGCCATTGACAGCCATGCAACAGGACGTGTCCCCGAAAAGTCCCCAAATCATCATGGGCGTGGTCTTAGATCTCTATCTAACACAGCAAAGCCCCATCGTAATTTCTCCAGAAATTGCATTTTCTAGTTGAAACATGTATTTGTGACATGTTTTGATCCATTTTTATGAATTTTACGTCTGAATTTGGGGGGACTAGGAACAGATTAGCGCATTTACATGGAAAACACGACTCTACTTACATAATTTTCAAGTTACGAAACGACCTCCAGAACCAAGTAATTTTGACTGAATGACAAAATTCTTTATGATTAGATTCAGGTCAATATATATTTGCATTGTCTATGACAATGTTGATTCAAATTGGCCTTTATGTTGTCCTTGGGTGAGTCCAAATCTGGGCGTTCGTTAGCAAAGGAGCAATTATTTCCCAGCGCTCTCATATGGAACGGTACTTCATATTTCATCCTGTATATTTTGCTTCTGCTGCAACATCCCGAGCGGGTCCGGATGTAACCGGACAGCGCGAGTCGTGTGTGCGTGTTCTCCTCTCTCCTCTAATTGGCCCGTGTGCTGCCGGCGCAGGCGTTGGAGAGCGAATTTGTGTCGTGTCAGCTGCACCAGTGGATTGACCTGGTTTTCGGCTACAAGCAGCGCGGCCCCGAGGCGGTGCGCGCCCTCAACGTCTTTCACCACCTGACCTACGAGGGCGCCGTCAGCTTGGACGCCATCGCCGACCCTTTGACCAGAGAGGTAAACGCACGCAGTGCTTGCACAGTGAACACACGCTCCCTCTAGTGGTATGTTGCAGAATCACTCATTTCAAAAATTCAACGTAGTTCTAATACTGTTGAACTCTCTCTCGTTGCCTTTGACAACAAGAGACGTTCAATCATGGGATTTTGAAAATGTTTTTGCTTAACAATTTTAATCATTTTTATTGAAAAGAAAATGACCAGCAATTATTTCATGGAGGTGAAAAGTATATTTTATAAAGTGTTAAAGTGGCGGCACTTGGGCCAGTTCCGGGCCCGCCTAATCATTTTGTGTGGCCCGCGGAAGTAAAAAATTTGCTTCCACTTCTTGTTTCATAAGCTAATTTAATAAAAAAAAAAAAAAAACAAAGAATATTTGCTGTTTGTTGCTTTGGTTTTTATAACAATGAAAAAAAAAAAAGTTAACCGATTAGGGCTGCAGCTATCGATTATTTTAGTAGTCGATTAATCGATAAACTAGTTAGTTCGAATAATCGAGTAATCGGATAAGGAACATAAAAAATTAAAATTCCTTAGCTGAGCCTCAGACTGTTTAAAAAATAGAGATCTATCATTCATGTACAACAAAAGAACAATTGTCTAACTTACATAGCAAAAGTCCAATAGCTTAAATGCTATAAAATAATATTTTTTTGTGCCCTTAACAAATGGTTCAGACACATATTCCCACAAAAAATGGCTAAATATACCTTTAAACTAAATTACGAATGCATTCAAAAAAATCATTAGCTCAAACAAAAACTTGGCTTATGTTGGTCTTAACAGGGAGCATCTGGATTCAGCAATGTTAAACGAGGCAGACTAAAGGGCTGTGTATCCACCCAAATATATTAAACCAAATGCAAACCCTTTCATTACAAAGCCAATTTAATTAAACGAACACTCGAAGGAGCAAAATGTAATTCAAATCTTTTTTTCTAATCCAATACTCACGTTAATCGATGACTCGTTGCAGCACTATAACCGGTCTTTTCCCCTTTTGTTTTTTTGTTGTTTTTTCATCATTCTCAACAAAATAAAGGATTCTTTTTAAAATAGAATATTTATTGTTTGGTCCTTTATTATTTTTAATTAAAAAAAAAAACATTAAAAAGAGAATGTTTACCGATTACCCCCCTTTTATTTACTAAAAAATGTCACTATAAATAAAAAAAGAGAGTATTTATGTTTCTTCCTTTTTTTAAAATGAAAACATATGTACAGCGAGGAAAATAAGTATTTGAACACCCTGCAATTTGCAAGTTTTCCCACTTATAAATGATGGACAGGTTTGAAATTTTCATGATAGTGTAGGTGCTTGTCCACTGTGAGAGACAATTCACAGTGTATGATTTTTTAAAACAATTTATTTGTATTATACTGCTGCAAATAACTATTTGAACAACTGTCTATTAGCTAGAATTTTGAGCTTCAAAGATAATCGCCTTTAAAAAGTGCAACAAATAAGTGAAGTGGAGGTGAAACCAGCGCATGTTCAAGCCCGGTTTAGGTTTGGCAATGACCATTTGGATGATCCAGAGGAGTCATGTGGTCATATGAGATCAAAATGGAACTTTTTGGTCTTAATTCCACTCATAGCGTTTAGAAGAAGAAGAATGATTAGCACCACCCCAAGAACACCATCCCTACTGCATAGCATGGAGATAGTGGCATCATGCTTTGGGGGGTGTTTTACTGCTTATGGGACTAGACGACTGCCATGGATTAAGGAGAGGATGATCAGGGACATGTATTGTGAGATTTTGGGGAATAACCGCCTTCCCTCAGTTAGAGCAACAAAAATAGGTTGTGACTGGGTCTTCCAGCATGACAATGGCCCGAAGCAGACAGACAGAATGACCAAGGAGTGGCTTTGTAAAAAGGATCTGGAGGGGCCGAGCCAGTTTTCAGACATAAACCCAATAGAAAATCTTTGGAGGAAGCTCAAACTCCAGCCCGGAATCCTGATTGATCTAGAAAAGATCTGTGTGGTCTTAATTCCACTCATTGTATTTGGAGGAAAAAGAATGATGAGTACCACCCTACGAACACCATCCCTACTGTGAAGCACGAGGATGGTAGCACCTACCGATTGATCTAGAGAAGATTTGTGTGGAGCAGTGATGCAAAACCACTGCTGTAGTCTGTGCAAACCTGGTGAAAAGTTACAGGAAACGTTTTGACCTCTGCAGTTGTAATCAAAGGCTACGGTACCAAATATTAACATTAATTTTCTCATATGTTCAAATACTTATTTACAGCAGTATAATACAAATCAATTGTTAAAACTAGTGTTGCACCGATACCATTTTTTGGGCCCGATACCGATACAGATACCTGGCTGTGCAGTATCGGCTGATACCGATACCATTCCGATACCACTGTTTGCAAAAAAAAAAAAAATGCATATATATATATATATATATGTGTGTGTGTGCGTGTGCGTATAACGGATGCAACGATACAGTTAAGTCACGGTTCGGTACGATTTTCGATACAATTCAATACATTTAATGCTCTGAAACGGAAAATACAACTGTTATTATTTTTTTATTTTTTTTTGCTAACAAGCAAAAATAACAGTGCCATCATATAAACACGCATTTTAGTGCATAATATTTATGTGCTTACTTCTTACTGATGTGAAGAAAAATTTTGTACATAAGTGCTGAGAACAATTTTTACTGTTTGTAAAGTGGGCCACACTGTTGATTGCTGCAGCTCTCTAAGCAGCTATATTTAAACATCCTATTTGTGGTCCGAGTCCATCTGTAACATGTACTGAATTAACAGTATTTGCAGCATTAGCTATAGTCACTGGTATGGGTTGATTTGGCCTGCTTAACTTCCATTCAGTCATGGCGGTTTCTATTTAATCAATAGACTACGCGTCGCTCTGGGCTCACGCAGCTAATGGCATGGGATCTAATGTAGTACATCTAGGTTGCTATTTGATGATATTTAGTGTGTGCGCGCGAGAGTTGGCTTGGGATCTAACATAGTACATCTAGATTGCTATTTGATGATATCTTGGCCAGGGAAGTCACTTCTGCTCATTACAGCACAAAACCAGAATATTACAATCGACTTTCACAAACACGACGAGTTTGAAGTAAGGCGCTCTTAATTTGCCACTCATTGTTCATCATGAAACCATGAGTTTGCTGAGTCTCCCACGGTCTTAACCTTTCTGATCCTTTCGGCGCTGAAGAAGTGAGCGTTAGCTTACGCATGCTAATCGTTTGTGAATACCATGTTAAATGAGCAGCGTAACATCGCGGAAATGCGTTGTAGTGTACATCCATAATATGGAAGACGAAGGTGTAAATTTCGTGTGGTAATTTCGAGACATTTACAGACACCAATTTTTTTCATTGTGACATAAAAGTTTAAAATGCGAGTGAATAATTTTTTTAAAGGTGTTTTTGTTTTTTAAACTAAATATTAGACATCAATTAATGATTTTGATAAAAATGATGGACATTTTGAAAAATAAATATATTTACTTACCTTGTTTTTATGGCTGGATTGAAACAAAAGCGGTTGCGCGATGTCTGTAAACGGGGGTTTCCAGGGTAAAACGGACAAATTAAAAATAGTTCGGGGGCCTAATGTGCCATGAATCTGCAATTGCAGCATATAGACATATTGTTCTATCAAACACAAATTATTTTGGCTTAAAATACAGCCGTTAATTTTAAATTGGGTGCAAGAGCAGAAACTGCTTTTTCAGCCTTTTCTGTTTTCTATATATTTATATATTTAAATTGTCTTTGTAATATTTCTGTTAATTTGTTTTTTTAATCAAAAATAACGTGTTATTTAAAAAAAGATTTTAACAGAAATTTAACAAGAATAAACACAATAAAGTTTTTCTACTTTTCTGATAAACTATTTTAAAATAAAGATGGACAGATAGACATATAAAATGTTAAGAGGCTAAAAAAAAACCAACAACATTTGGACAATGTTAAGGTCAACAATGGTTTATTGGCTGTCAAAACAATGTTTCATTTGCAAAACTGTTACCAGCCATAGTTTACCTGCCATTGATGTTCATTCGCCCCTCCCAGTCAAAATGGATTGGACGTCTAGCGCCGTCAATGACAGCCAAAACGAGTTACAGTGGTATGAAAAAGTATCAGAACCTTTTGGAAATTCTCACATTTCTGCATAAAATCACCATCAAATGTGATCTGATCTTTGTCAAAATCACACAGATGTAAAAACACTGTCTGCTCTAACTAAAACCATCCAAACATCTATAGGTTTTCATACCACTGTAATTATTTGCCCAATGACAGATTCTTTTTTTTTTCTTAATGAGCAAAAATGCAATTCTTACGAGAAAAAAATACTAGGGCTGTCAAACAATTAAAATTTTTAATCGAGTTAGTCACAGCTTAAAAATTAATTAATCGTAATTACCGCAATTTCTGGACTATAAGACGCACCTGACTATAAGCAGCCACCCACCAAATTTGACACGAAAACAGCGTTTGTTCATAGATAAGCCGCACTGCACTATAAGCCGCAGCTGTCCTCACTGTAGTATGGGATAGTTACACCAAAAGATATAAACCGGTAACACTTAATTTGACAGCAGCATCATAAGACCAAATGAACCACCATGAAGCTTTGAAACAATTGGCTGCAAAGCTTCATTGCTTCGAGAAGCTTCATTTGGCCTTCACTGTTCTCGCTTCATTTGGCCATCACTGTTCTCTTGGGGGAGACCGTCAACCTCTGCTGCCACCAGCTGTCAATACTGTTGTCATCCAGCATGCCTCCCATCATGCATTGCAGCGCTACAGATGTAAATAACAATCAAAATTCATGTTCTTTGATAATTATTTCTTCAGTTACTGCTCCAGTTGTTTGATTAATTGCTAGTTATGGTATATAGTAGCACTGTATTTGACAGTGGTGCCATAAGACCGTTATAAGACCATCATTATACTTATGACAGATGTCATTTTGTGCCAGCAAATTATATCACTTATGAATGGATGCAAAAGATCCGAGCTGGAAATAAATGGTGTTAGTGACATAATTTGCCGCATGATACTAAATGAAATCTGTCATAAGCATTCATTAATGCACATGATACTGTCATGTCATAATTATGACGGTCTTGTGGCAGTCTTATGACACCGCCGTCAAATAAAGTGTTACATATTAACCCAAATAAATCAACAAATTAGCCGAACTGGACTATAAACCGCAGGATTCAAAATGAGGGAAAAAAGTAGCGGCTTATAGTCCGAAAATTACGATACGTAGTCGCAATTCAAACCATCTATAAAATATGCCATATTTTTCTGTAAATTATTGTTGGAATGGAAAGATAAGACACAAGACGGATATTTACATTCAACATACTGTACATAAGTACTGTATTTCTTCATTACAACAATCAATCAACAAGATGGCATTAACATTATTAGCATTCTGTTAAAGCGATCCATGGATAGAAAGACTTGTACTTCTTAAAGGATAAATGTTAGTACAAGTTATAGAAATTTTATATTAAAACCCCTCTTCATGTTTTCGTTTTAATAAAATTTGTAAAATGTTCAATCAAAAAATAAAGTAGTAGCTCGCCGTTGTTGATGTCCATAATTACACAATGCTCATTGTGCTTAAACCCATAAACTCAGTCACGCCAAAGTGCCAGCAGAGGGAGACAAAAAACACAAGTAACCAATGGACATGTCACTGTGCTGTCATTCTAATCTGTTTGAGCGGGGCATGTGCGTTAATTGCGTCAAATATTTTAACGTGATTCATTTAAAAAATTAATTACCGCCCGTTACGGCGATAATTTTGACAGCCCTAAATAATACAGTATATTGTTCCCTAACTAGCTTCCCAAAACACAATAAGCCCCTCCCTTTCACTCTCCCTCACAGTCGACATCACTTCCTGTCCGCATGTGTCCTGGCACGTGTCTTGTTTCCAAAAAGGAGAAACAATGACATCGCACGAGTTGATTTTGGGCTTTCAGCGGGATCAATGAGCGGAGGTCGGGCCGTCAATAGCCTTCCACACCACACATTAATTGAATTTACAGCTGCTGTGCTCTTTTCCGGGAAGAAGAGTCTCTCTATCCTTGCGATATCCGCCATCTGCTGTCTGCAAAACAACTCATTTATATACTGTCACTTCCAGCGGCGCCTTTATTTATCAAGTGAGCATTATGCAAATGGCCCGCGCCAAGATTTCAAGCTTGATCCAAAGCTTTTTTTATTTTTAGGCGGGGGACTTATTGTGCGGGGTTGCCAATTGTGTCGAAAGTCAGTCGGCTAATTACGTGCGGTCTATTTTAAATCCTTTCAACGCCAATTAGGAATTAGGGGTGTGACAATATATCGAAAAGGAGATATATCGCGAATAGGGCTGTCAAAATTATCGCGTTAACGGGCGTTAATTCATTTTTTTAATCACATTAAAATATTTGACGCAATTAACGCACATGCCCCGCTCAAACAGATTAAAATGACAGCAGTGTCATGTCCACTTGTTACTTGTGTTTTTTGTCTCCCTCTGCTGGCGCTTTAGTGCGACTGATTTTAGGGGTTGACATCAACAATGGCGAGCTACTAGTTTACTTTTTTGATTGAAAATTTTACAAATTTTATTAAAACGAAAACATTAAAGGGGATGTAGTTCCCTGGGAAAATTGTAATATTCCATCTTTTATCCATAAACGCATGCCTTTTGTATTCATATCATGCCACTTCGTGTAACTACACACAAGAAAATGAGAGAAATTTGGCTCGATTGTCAAGCTAAAACGACCAGCGCCCGAGATCTGGCAGATTGTGTGCGTGACGTCACGACAAGTGAAGAGAGTGCCACCGGCCACTAGGGGGGCAGCGCCTGTCTGCATCAATAGAATTCCTTCTAGCTGTTTATGCTGATGCATTGTGTTCGTCCTGCACATATTCCAGGTTCCCTCGTGAAGAAACACCCCTCGTTGTCAATAAAAGAGAATTCAGAATTGTTTTTCTTCAACAAGAAAAAGGCTCAGTGCTTCAATACTGAATGGCGGCGATGATGGCAGACAATTTCGTTTCTATTTCAGCGACGAATCCGACGTAGAAGGACGTAACGAATGTTCATCTAATGGTGACGAGGAGAGTTACGAAGCTTTAATCGGTGTCTTAGGTTACCAATTTGAGCCCAAACGAACGCCAATGCAGCGTAATGAAACGGTCATTGAGGGGAGCAATGACACTGATGAAACATCGGCAGCAGATTGTGTGGGAAACACCAATGATTTGTTTTGCATTTCTTTTTGTGAAGCTGATACACCGTGACTGCATAATAAAGGAATGCATAGAATAATTATCATTTATTGCGCTATCATAGCTTTTCGCTCTGCCAACAGACACAAATATGAATGGGATCAGAGGATTTGTTCTATATATTTTACGAACGATAATGTATACATGGGTCCAGTCCTATATCCAATGCGTGACATTTTTTTAATTATAAAAGAGTACTCACTCTGGCCATTTCGAGCTTGGCTGCTCCCCTCCTTTCCTTAGCCTCCTTTGCTAGTCATCATCCTTTTTCTTGATATCTCGGGACATTTAGGTGGCTGCGCGTGTATGGTCGGCACCGCATCTCCTTTGAGCAGCAATCTTTTAGCAAAATCCGATTTCACTGGTCCATAGTTCAAGAAGCTCGAAATGCGCACCCCAGAAAAGCGTGCCGGAGGCTGTGTCTAGAAAATTAGCCCTCTTTGCACGGACGAACTTTACCCATCGTCTGCGTAGTCCAGCTTTTTTTTTCGCGTTCGGGAACTCATGGATACTATATTCCGATAAATAGCTATTTGTACACCACATAGCACAGCAGTTTTGAACCATTTTTGAGATGTTTTCGTCAAACAAACCCCAACGCTACTCTCTCGTCGTTAAAAAACAATGGCACCTGGCTCCGCCTCGACTGTCAATCACTTGTCGTGACGTCGCCGCCCCATCCTGCTGTTTTCGGAACACTTTCGGGAATGTTCGTCATTTTCGATCTATTTTCGATAATTGCTCATTAATGTGATTGGGGTTTTTTTGTTAACTTTATCAATATTTGTTATCTTGGCACATAACGGTTCTATTGATGTCTCACACCCCCTTTGCCGCTACATCCCCTTTAAGAGGGGTTTTAATATAAAAATTATATAACTTGTGCTAACATTTATCTTTTAAGAACTACAAGTCTTTCGATCCATGGATCGCTTAAACAGAATATTAATGTTAATGCCATCTTGTTGATTTATTGTTATGATAAACAAATACAGTACTTATGGACAGTATGTTGAATGTTTTTTTCCGTCTCGTGTCTTATCTTTCCATTCCAACAATAATTTACAGAAAAATATAGCATAATTTGTAGATGGTTTGAATTATCGTTATATATACGATTAATTAATTTTTAAGCTGTGATTAACTTGATTAAAAATTTTAATCATTTAGCAGCCCTAATCGCGATACTTTGTAGCCCAAACGGTTAGCGATATGCTCCCACCAAGAATTGATATTTCGTTTTAAAAAGACGCCACTGTTTAAAAAAGGTTGCGACCCGTGGGCGTTATTTTATTTTGACTAAATTCTGTGATTTTGTCCAAAGTATGGCTTGTCCTTTGAAGTGTGATAACTAAGTCATTTCTGAATATTTTTTTCAACATAGTCTGAAATATCAACAAATCTTAGCTGCCTCTTACATTCCTAACCATAAAAAGGGACAAATTCTGCAGCAGGATGGTGCTCCATTTATACTTCAATCTCTACCTCAAAGTTCCTCAAGGCAAAGAAGATCAAGATCCTCCAGGACTGGCCAGCCCAGTCACCAGACATGAACAGGATGAAAGAGGAAGCATGGAAGACCAAACCCGAAAATGTTGATGAACTCTGGGAGGGATGCAAGACTTCTTTCTTTGATGTTCCTGATGACTTCATCAATAAATTGTATGAATCCTTGCCTATGGAAGTCATACAAAATATTCCATTTCGATCTCACAGCACCACTACTTAATTCGCTTATGTTATGTAACATATTTTTGTATATGAAGTACATGTTTTGTTCAATTTTCACACTACTTTCTGTTGGTGACAAAACTTTTGTTTTGCCAAAATTTGACCTTTATGTCTTCATTCAATGATAAATCTTTTTTCAGTGAAACAAATATATTTTTGTACATTCAACATCATTTGGAAGGGTCTTAACTTTCATATGAGCCATTTCTGAAACAAATTGAATCATTAAAAGTCAGTTTATTAGCAATTGTTTCGACAAAATGGATAAGCGACAAGACTTTTGTCAGGGACTGTATATATTTTGTATCATTATCTGCCATTTATGGCGCTCGACGTCCAATCCATTTGGACTGGGAGGGAAACCTGATCATTCACTGCCAACCCTCCCGCTCCAAATGTGTGTGCTTGTATCTTCTGAGTCAGTCTTCCCAAGATGTTGTCTGCTTCAGGTGTCGTGACGCGCGCTGATCCACGCTACTTAGCGGGTCAAGCAGAGGGCGCGTCCTCCTTCTGTCTGACTGACTTGACGTCGGCTTCTTGTGCTGTCTCGTGTTAGCGCATTGCTAGCCAGCGCTACGGCAGGGTCTTTCAATCCAAGTTCCTGGGAAAGGAAAACAAGATTTTTAGCCTAAAAGCATGAATAATTTGGATAATTTTATTCATAATTGCAGTTACGTCACAAAATGGCAACAAAAAAGTCATCATGAAGCTCCACAGTTCCAGTCAACATAGTTCCATTGCTCTAAATTGTTTTTTTTTTTGCCTGAACACTTAAAGCAGGGGTCCCCAAACTTTTTCCTGTGAGTGCCACATAACTTTTCCCTTCTCTGATGAGGGGCCGGGGTCAGTTTTTACCCAAAAAAGTGTGACGATTGCAGGAGTGCCTAAATGTAAAAAATTATTGTTTTTCAGAAAGCCACAATCAAATAACCCTTGCCAGATTCTTCACGGAACAAAAGTAAATAAAATAAAAATAATAATAAAAAAACATATAATATATAACTAGAGCTGTCAAAATTATCGCGTTAACAGGCGGTAATTAATTTTTTAAATTAATCACGTTAAAATATTTGACGCATTTAATGCACATGCCCCACTCAAACAGATTAAAATGACAGCACAGTGTCATGTCCATTTGTTACTTGTGTTTTTTGGTGTTTTGTCGCCCTCTGCTGGCGCGTGGATGCGACTGATTTTATGGGTTTCAGCACCATGAGCATTGTGTAATTATTGACATCAACAATGGCGAGCTACAAGTTTATTTTTTGTTTGAAAATTTTACAAATTTATTAAAACGAAAAAATTAAGAGGGGTTTTCATATAAAATGTTTATAACTTGTACGAACATTTATCTTTTAAGAACTACAAGTCTTTCTATCCATGGATCGCTTTAAGAGAATGTTAATAATGTTAATGCCATCTTGTTGATTTATTGTTAGAATAAACAAATAGAGTACCTATGTACAGTATGTTGAATGTATATGTCCGTCTTGTGTCTTATCTTTCCATTCCAACAATAATTTACAGAAAATATGGCATATTTTATGGATGGTTTGAATTGCGATTAATTACGATTAATTAATTTTTAAGATGTGATCAACTCGATTAAAAATTTTAATCGTTTGACAGCCCCAAATATAATATTTATTATATTATATTATAACATTATTAATCAAATAATTAATAACCAAATAACTAGAGGTGTGCAAAATTTCCGATTCTTAGATTATTCGCGATTCGGCCGTGGAAGATTCGAGAACGATTCACAAACATCCAAATTCCGATTATTGAAATATGCCAAGTAAAGCGGAAGTACAACACACTCAGCGCGCCGCGCGGTCTTCGGGACAATGAGGAACGGAGCGAGAGTAGATAAACATCATGCTTCTCATTACCCGGCCCCTCAGGTAATGCCAATGCTCAACTCACGGCTCGAGCTCAACTCATGCCACGAGATAAAAAAACAAAACAACATACCTGACTGCTGCCGAAAAGCTGCTACAAAGTACATCCACATAATGTTACGGTAGATATCATTTATATAGGACTAGATGCAATATAGATTCGGTTGCGTTAGCAGCACATCTACAAAAAGCTAGATGCGGGCGTAGTAAATGGCCGCCATCTTAAAGCAGTACACTTCCCTGCAAGGCTGTTGTAGCGAACCTTCCAAGCAAACCTAATTAACTTTTTATCTAAAATATTCCTAAATCGGTAAAATATTGACTTGAATCTATCTTTAAAATAGTTTTAAAACTTTCACATGTCGAAAGTAAACAAAAGGGAAATTATGGAATGACAGGAGCAATTTTAACAACTTTAACGGTTGATTCACAACATTAAAATAATTGAATGTAGTTTAAAGCTGCTGATATAGAATGGGGACTAGAGTTTTTTATTTACTGTTATTTTTGTATATTTTTTTACTGCTATATGTTAACTTGATACTGAAATAGTAGTTTGGTTTAGCCTGAGAGTATTTTTGAACAATTTTGGAACTAATGTACGAAACATTTAAATTAAAAAAAAAAAAAAAAAAAAAAAAAAAGGAGGGGGGTGCATCAATAATCGTTTTATAATCGAATCAGAGCCTCTGAATCGTAATCGAATCGTTAGGTGCCCAAAGATTCCCAGCTCTACAGATAACCCTCTCTGGGTTCTTCACAGAAAAAGCCAGAACAAGTAACACAAGTAAAAAAAAAAATAAAATAAAAAAATGTTCAGGGGGCCGGACCAAATGTGGAGGCGGGCCATGACTTAAAGGGATCCACAGATAGAAAGACTTGTAGTTCTTAAAAGATAACTGCTAGTACAAGTTATTATAATTTGATGTTGAAACCCCTCTTGATGTTTTTCATTTTTATACAATTTGTAATATTATTTTAACTAGTAGGTCGCCATTGTTGTTGACGTCCCAGGGCCATGCTGCCAGAATTCCACCTGTCACTCTTAAAAAAAAAAAAAAAAAAAAGTGTCACTAATTATGTAAGGCAGTGATTTAAATACGCCACAAGATGTCAGTGGCGAGTTTTACATTAGGGATCAAGCCAATGAGCGCGTTTTTTTCCCTTGACTGAAGCTGTAGTTTTTTTCATCCACAGTGGGAAAGAGAAAGGAGAGCGGACACAAGCATTCAGATTCGTAGCCTCGGACCGCGCCGTTTATTGCCATAAGCTTCGGCAACTCTTTCAAAACACACATAAGTATCATTTCGTGAAAATACTTCAAAACTCATATCTGTGAAAAAATTTCACCAAGAAGAAAAGTGCTATAATCTGTAGTACTGAGGCTCTATTCTCACACAGTTAAACAATGTAAAGAGAACTGGCATTCGGTGCCAAATAAAACCTGGGATAGAGGTTTAAATCCCGCGCTTTCAAGTCATGTAAAAGGCAGCACTCTCTGTCAAATACTTCCTTTTTTAGGGTGCTTAAAAGATGCTGCGTGATTGAACAGGCTGCCGTGGTCTTAGAGCGTCTGATTGGTGTAATATGTCATATGTCATATGATTATTGTTGCAACTAGGGTTGTTCCGATCATGTTTTGTTGCTCCCGATCTGATCGTTTTAGTTTGAGTATCTGCCGATCCCGATATTTCCCGATCTGATTGGTTTTTTTTTTTGCTCCCGATTCAATTCCAATCATTCTCGATACTTTTTCCCGATTATACACATTTTGGCAATGCATTTAGAAAAAAAAGGAATAAAACTTGGACGAATATATACATCCAACATACAGTACATAAGTAGTGTATTTGTTTATTATGACATTAAATCCTCAAGATGGCATTTATATTATTAACATTCTTTCTGTGAGAGGGATCCACGGATAGGAAGACTTGTGACTTTGTATATTGTGACTAAATATTGCCATCTAGTGTAATTGTTGAGCTTTCAGTAAATGATACTGTAGCCATTTAACTTCTGCCCAAATGCATGATGGAAAGTGCAACCATGACTGTGCGTAGTGGTACCAATTGATATATCTTCTCTGCGTTGGGAAATAACATAGGGTGTTAAGAAAAAGATCAATTACTACTTATCTTCCCCACATTGTTTCCCACAATATTTCTAATTGTAGAGAGAGGGATTTAAGGCTTTAGCCAATTAAAGAAAGGCTCCAAAGGCTGGCAAAATTCACTCTACTCATTTTACGCTGCCTTTAGCTCAATATATAGATAAAACGGCGCCATTACAGATTGAACGTGACAATGCGTGAGTGGGTCGTGCAGCGCATGCGTTAATTGCTTTAAATATTTTAACTAGGGCTGTCTAAATTATCGCGTTAACGGGCGTTAATTAATTGCCTCAAACATTACAATGAGGCCGTTTGTGGACATTAAGAGTGAAGAGAATGCCACCGGCCGCTTGGGGGCAGTGCCGTTCCATACTCATGTCTTCTAAACGTGGGAGAATTAGTAGTTGTGAGACGTTTATGCTGTATTCACAATGCAATGCAAATTGCTATTTGTGCTCCACACATATTTCGGTAAGTTTTCTTTCTTTTAGTGGCAATTATGTGTCTCTTGTTTTATTTTGGGTAAGATATGTACAGATACAGTGGTGAGAACAAGTATTTGATACACTGCCAATGGGTTTTGGCAGTGTATCAAATACTTGTTCTCCCCACTGTGTATGTTATACAGTAAAGGCGAGTGGACACAGGCGCGCCGTTTATTGGCATAAGCGTCTCCTTCACAACAAACATAAGTATCGTTTAGTGAAAGCACAACACAAATAGTATTCCTATCTCTCAAAAAAAAATAATGTTCTCAAAAAGAAAAGCACTTCACTCTATAGTAATGAGGCCCTATTCTGTCACACAGTTAAACAACAATGCTAAATAAACTGGCATTCCATATCAATTTAGCTATGCAAAATAACGTAAAACTTTTCACTCTATTTTTATTCTTCTTATTATATTAACTCTACTTTTGATTGAAATTTTTACAAATTTTATTAAAACAAAAACATGAAGAGGGTTTTTAATATGAAATTACTATAACTTGTAACTATAACATTTATCGTTTAAGAACTACAAGTCTTTCTATCCGTGGATCACTTTAACAGAAAGAATGTTAATAATGCCATTTGTGAATTTATTGTTACAATAAACAAATACAGTACTGATGTACAGTATGTTGTATGTATATATCCGTCATGTGTCTATCTTTCCATTCCAACAATAATTTACATAAAAATATGGCATATTTTAGAGATGGTTTGAATTGCGATTAATTGCGATTAATTACGATTAATTAATTTTTAAGCTGTAATTAACTCGATTAAAAATTTTAATCGTTTGACAGCCCTAATTTTAACGTGATAAATTTAAAAATATATTAACGGGATAGATTTGATAACCTTACTTTAAGCCTAAACTAGACTCTGGATAAGTGTAACATGTCTGTAACGTTAAATACAATTAGAAAACGATTTAATTAAAAAATATATATTAAAAAAAAGGCATGTCCGATATTTTTTTGCCGATTCCGATACTTTGAAAATGACGTGATCGGACCCGCCGATCGATCGGGACATCTCTAGTTGCAACGGCTCATTGGCGAAATTGGTAGAGCTTTTCTTGGCATCGCTGGCAAAAAAAACAACAGCAAAAAAACAACTAATATGTAGACTAAAGAGGAAAATATAACGACTTGTGTAGCCCAAAGTAGTGGAGTAAGAGTAGTGTTTTTTTCTTCATAAATCCAAGTAAAAAGTATGGCTTAGTAAATAAAGCTACTCGTTTGAGCCGCTAACGAGTATCAAAACCAGAAAGCCCTCCACTGACAAATGAAGTAAGACACAAGAAGGCAAACGCAAGGTTTGCACGACTGTCGCTGACAACGACGGACATGAACTGAGCGGCGCCCGTTCCTCTGTGGCCGACGCCCGTGGCGGGGGCTGTACGGGCCGTTTACAATCACACGCGGCCAACGGGCAACGCACGCCAGAGCGCTGGACCTTCCGAGGTGATTCGGGATGGGGACAGGCCACCTGCCGGCCCCTCTCGCGTTCGCCAAAACAACTTGCTCCGCAACGGTCACTTCCTATCTGGCAGCACGCCGCCGCGGTCGCACGACAACCTCAAAGTTGCACGTGAGCTGTTGTTGAGCTCATTTTTGGGAGGAAACTTCAACTTGTGTATTTCTTGGCCTAAAGTGCATATGACATGACCAAAAGTCATCTTAAATAGCATTATTATCTGAAAAATTCTCCGGAAAATTTTCTGTTCGCCAGTAAATGTCGATTTTTCACAGATTTTTTTGAAAAAAAAAAAAAAATCTAAATGTGTCTAGTCCTGCAATTTTTGACCAAATCACATAATTTGGACATCAGAAATTCCGGGATGGTGAGGGTCATAAAAATTGTATCCAGATTTGGAAAAAATTTACGGTTTCCCAGAAATTTGCCAGAAACTTTCCTATTTATTTTTAATGTGATGCAACATCCAAATTTCCTATTCACTTCCAATGGAATTTTTATTGCATTGATGCCATTGACGGCAATGTATGTCAGATCTATTGATGCCAATGTACTTTGATCCTATTGATGCATATGTAAGTCGATGCCATTGACGTCCATGGACGTCCAAATTTCCCATTCATTTCCAATGGCATTTACATTGCATTGAGGCCAATTTAGACAGATGCCATTGAGGGCCATGTATGTCAATTCTATTGATGCCAATGTACTTGGATTCCATTGACGCATATGTAAGTCGATGCCATTGACGGCCATGGACGTCCAAATTTCCCATTCATTTCCAATGGCATTTACATTGCATTGAGGCCAATTTAGACAGATGCCATTGACGGCCATGTATGTCAATTCTATTGATGCCAATGTACTTGGATTCCATTGACGCATATGTAAGTCGATGCCATTGACGGCCATGGACGTCCAAATTTCCCATTCATTTCCAATGGCATTTACATTGCATTGAGGCCAATTTAGACAGATGCCATTGACGGCCATGTATGTCAATTCTATTGATGCCAATGTACTCGGATGCCATTGACGCATATGTAAGTCGATGCCATTGACGGCCTTGGACGTCCAAAGTTCCCATTTATTTTCAATGGCAAAAAAACAAATGTCCCCAAATCAACAGGAAATGACCAAATATCAATTAGTCGTGTCCCCCAAATGTCCCCAAATGACCTGATATGACCAGGACACACGCCTAAATCTCCCCAAATGACCTGATATGTCAAGGACACGCCCCCAAATGTCCCCAAATGACCTGATATGACAAGGACACGCCCCCCTAAAGTCCCCAAATGACCTGATAGGACTAGGCCACGCCCCCCAAATGTCCCAAAATGACCTGATATGACCCGGGCACGCCCCTCAAATGTCCCCAAATGAGCTGTTATGACCAGGACACGCCCCTGAAATTTCCCTAAATGACCTGATATGACCCGGGCACGTCCCCCAAATGTCCCCAAATGACCTGATATGACAAGGACACGCCCCCTAATGTCCCCAAATGACCTGATAGGACTAGGCCACTCCCCCCAAATGTCCCAAAATGACCTGATATGACCCGGGCACGCCCCTCAAATGTCCCCAAATGACCTGTTATGACCAGGACACGCCCCTGAAATTTCCCTAAATTACCTGATATGACCCAGGCACGCCCCCCAAATGTCCCCAAATGACCTGATATGACAAGGACACGCCCCCCTAATGTCCCCAAATGACCTGATAGGACTAGGCCACGCCCCCCAAATGTCCCAAAATGACCTGATATGACCGGGGCACGCCCCTCAAATGTCCCCAAATGACCTGTTATGACCAGGACACGCCCCTGAAATTTCCCTAAATGACCTGATATGACCCGGGCACGCCCCCCAAATGTCCCCAAATGACCTGACATGACCAGGACATGTCCCCAAATCAACACGAAGTGAACTGATATTGTCCCCGAAATGTCCCCAAACCAACCTGGGCGGGGCTAAGCTCTGTATCTCCACACAGCAAAGCCCCAGAGCAATTTCTCCAAAAATTGGCAGTTTCTAGTAAAATACATTGCTGATAATCTTTATTTTATATGTACCTAATTCTGATTTGAGTAAAATTATATTATTATTATTAATTTTAAAAAAAAATCACATACAAAAATATAATTCAAGGGTGACAGTTATCAGGCCGGTCAGCTGGCTCCAACAATGAGGTGTTCCATATTTTTATTTTTCAAGGAGTTAGCAACCCTATAGAGCAATATGAGTTAAATATTTATATGTTGACTAACATAACCATAACTAAAATGCGCTTCAACTAGAATGCCAAACATCTTGCCCAATCCCGATCGTCTCTGTATATTCCTGTGTGCGCATGTCCTTTCCTTTGTCTTGCGCACAATAGCGTGGAACCGGCCGGGGGTGTCACTCCAGGTTAGCGTTTGCGCAAGCGGGGGCCCCTCGCGCCTGCAAATGGGAATGGTTAAGCCAAGCATGTTAATAGGAAAAGGCCTGTCTCTTCCATACTAACACTTGGATGACTTTGCAGGGTGAGGCGGGCGGGAGTGCACCCACTCTCCCCGTTTTACCCCCTCCGCACCGCGCCGGGTCGGGTTGGGATTTGCTTGCATTGTCAAGTAGCGCATTGACCCATCACTTTGACGCATATCCACGTTGACAGCAGCTCTCTCTCTCACCCCCCGCAGGCCACCGAGGCGCAGATCCGGAGCTTTGGACAGACGCCATCTCACTTGCTCATCGAGCCACATCCGCCACGCAGCTCCGCCATGCACCTGGTGAGGGAGCAGAGCATGATGGGAGAGAAAACTAAACAAAAAAAAAAGAAACAAGTTAATGAACTATTTAGAGGAGATGTTATGTTTTTTATGAATCATCCCTTTACTTTTGATAAAGTCGTTAGCTGCCATTTGACATGTATCACTGTCCATGGATATGTAGAATGATATAGAATTAATAATAATGATAATGTTAGGACAGCTGGTGAGATGAGAAAACTATTTTCGAATTCTAAAATATTTTATTTTAAGAATATGTTGTTTTTTACTGCATATACAGTTAAGAATATGTAGTGTACAAGTAGAAGTTATATACCGTATTGGCCCGAATATAAGACGGCCCTGATTAGGAGACGACCCCCTCTTTTTCAAGACTCAAGTTTGAAAATAGACTTTTTGAACACCAAATTTTTATACAGAAAATAATTTCAGTACATCTGAAACAGAGGATTATAACAATATATTTGAGAGAAAAAGCATGTTATTTTGCCTCGTTCAAATCTTACTATCTGAACATTTAAATATGTAAACTAAAGTGCAATCACATTCTTAAATGAATGGCTTCTGGTTTTTGAAATGTAAATCAACCAATCTATTGTGATAAAACAACAAAATTGCAATAACTGCATTAACCATCAAAGTGAGGTCTAACTGTAACTGTCGTCTTGAAACAAATCTGAATAAGGAAAAACATTGCAATAAAATAATACAAACTGGTTAAACTTGAGAGTAGCTGAGATCTGTCATGACAGATCATCGCTTCAATGATATCTAGCGTCGTGAATGGGTATAATGTTTAGACCACGTATATAAGACAACTGCCACTTTTTCAGTCTTATTTCAATGTAAAAAACACTGTCTTACATTCGGGCCAATACGGTATGTATAAATATGAAGACTGTCCAATAGCATGCATTGTCAGCTGGAATCTGGAAAAAAAAAATGGAAAAAACATTCTTTTAATTAAATTAAAAAAAATAAATAAAGCTTTTTTATTATTATTAAATTAAAAAGATTAGTACGTAAGTTTAAAGATTTAAAGTAGGGCTGTCAAAATTATCGCGTTAACGCGCGGTAATTAATTTTTTAAATTAATCACGTTAAAATATTTAACGCAATTAACGCACATGTCCCGCTCAGACAGTATTCTGCCTTTTGGTCAGTTTTACAGCAGGCTTTTTGTGCTGTCTAACAGCGAACTCTTGTGGTCGCTTTGCCACATGGTTTATTGTTTTCTTGCCAGTTCAATATGGCTGCACGACGTCTCGGGCTGACGCCTACGTTGTAATGTTGTGCTTATATGATCCTTGGACGAGATTTGTCCGTAAGTATGGTTGTTGTAAAGAATGTACATATTATGTTAGTAAGCGAAATGTTCTTTTTTTTGTATGAGACGCTTTTTGTTTATGTTTAGTGAACCTGTATAGCGTGCTAAGCTAACGTTGTTGCTAATGCAATGCTTGTGTACTTTTTTGTTGTTGTAGTTTTACAACGGTCTAAAGAGGACAATGGTTTGAGGCTATTTTCTTAATAAATCAGATGAAAAAGGGAGAAGTCTGATTATTAAGGCGTCGTTCACTAGCTGTCTAGCTTTGGAAAAAGTAGACGCTTCGGAGTGAGGACAGCATAAACAGATTTAAATGACAGTAGAGTGAAATGCCCACTACAGTCCTTATGTACCGTATGTTGAATGTACAGTATATATCCATCTTGTGTCTTATCTTTCCATTCCAACAATTTATTTTACAGAATATATTAGGGCTGCAGCTATCGAATATTTTAGTAATCGAGTAATCGACTGAAAATTCTATCGATTAATCGAGTAATCGGATAAAACAAATATATTTTTAGGTGAAGAGCAATTATAAATATACATGAGAAAACAAGACATTTGAACCATTTTCAGTCAATCAATGTCTTTATTTTCGATGTATATTGTTGAAAACAGCCAACAATTGCATCTCAGATGTAACTAGAATTAAAAAAAAAAAGACTAATTCACTGCTTTCACTCAAAAAACGTTTAGATCTTATTTAAAAAAAAAAAAAAAAAAAACATATATATATATATATATATATATATATATATATATATATATATATATATATATATCTTACCTAAAAATGCCGTTACGCTTGATAACACACATCACTTAAAAGTTAGGATTTTTTTCCCACGTGTTTAAATTGAATTTCTCTTTGTGTCAAGCCATTTTTAAGTTCTAGTTAAGTTTTAAGTTAGTCTAAACCAGGGGTCGGCAACCTATGACACGCGTGTCAGCACTGGCACGCGAAGGGTTAACCAGTGACACGCGAGGGCATGGCAAAAAAAAAAAAAAAATGCGTGTTATGTTCATTGTCGGTTGTATCTTTATCACTTGCTCAAGCGCCCCATCTTGTGGCCGTTTTATTTATTGGTTCTAAAACAGTAGAAGAAAAATGCAAATAGGAAGTTCTTCAAATGGGATTCAGTGTGTTACATGGCAGCTCCACTCTCACAACTTGAGTGGCATTTGTGTTCTTTAGCGCAACGTCTGTGAGTATTTTGTTGTCAAATTGAGAATTACACTCTTTATATTGTCTTTAGGTTGCATGTTTGAGGGGAAATGTGTTTGATATTTCTAATTAAGAACTACTGAATACAGGCTAATTGTGTTTGCATATATGGATGGCATTTTTGTTATTTGCAGCATTGTTGCTGATTGCATGTATTTTTTCATTGATTTAGTTTCATAAAAAAGAAAAGAGACACATAAAGGATGACTGAAAACATCCGGAGTGTGAACCTTTTCATGTTTAGCTGTTTGGATAGCGGAAGCAAGCCCATTTACAATGTGCCTTTTTACCGGAAATTAAGGCATTTTCATTTGCGCGCCCTGTTATTTAGGGGCTTTACGGGACCGCCCCTCTCACCCACTCTGCCTGTGGCGTTATATGCGAGCAATAATTGATTTTGAGCACACCTCCAGCTCTTCCCCATTTCTCGACTCCTGCGCTTGTCGGATTTTTTTTCTCTGCGCGTTTAATTCAGCCCACGCTACTAACATGTCACGAAGCCGACCAATCAGAGAGCTGGCGGAAGTACACTGTGTTACCAATTGCACTTTTTGGTAATTGCAACTCTGCACCGTAGGTTGTAGTGGACAGGCGATTAACGTGGCTTGTTGTCGTCGATTCGCCCGGTGCTTATTACTTCAGAGAGGTGGTGATGTGTATAAAAACACAGTGACACGTTGGATGGTATTTTGCTGGAGACTTTTATTAACAAAACTAAAACCAGCATGGGGCACAACCACTTTTCATGGCGCTCTTCGCACAACTCTCTCTCAACACCTTGCTCCTTGCCTCTCTTTTTCTTACGCTTAACTAGTAAGCTGGTCATACTGTAGGGGACAGCGGCCCCTTGGGGGTGCCGGTAACAACTGGTTGGCTGGTTACTTCTGCTTGCTCTGTGCATTATGCCTCGGGAGCGTTGTGTGTGTGTCGCATAACAAGTGTCAAACGCAACTACGAGATGAAACATGAAATTCATGGAAAACAGGGCCAGGGATCACATTAAGGTAGTCATCTTTTGTATTTGTTATATAAGATCTAAAATTGTGCATAGAATTCACTGTTAGTGAAAAAGACAAAGTAGTTGCCTGACTTTGAAGGTTAAAACAGCCCGCTCTGTACTGTGAGAGACCTGCACTGAGAATCATGCTTGTTCCCCTTTTCTTGCTGGGTTGTGTGTGTGTGATATGTTTACATAAGATGATGCTCAAGTTTTGATGTTTTCTACAATATACTTTTATTTTTTAGTTATTTGTTAAAGAAGAATGGTAGTTGTAAGATTTCAACGTATGTTCATGTTGTTTTCTATGGAGTAAAATTACAGCTCTGTTGGATATAAAAATTCGGATGTGCGTCATTAATCTTGGTGTGGCACACTGATTGACAAAAAAATTTGAAAGTGGCACGCCACACCAAAAAGGTTGCTGACCCCTGGTCTAAACTGTAAGTCCTGATAGGATTTTGAGTTTTTGCAGTGTTCAAAATAAATGTATGATACAGGCTGTATTGGAGCACATTAGGGACCAGTGCTACTTGGTGTTTTATCCAGCAATGACTACTGAGCTAAAATTGATAGTTAGCATGATGAAGTTTTTATTTTACACCCTCATCACTCCTCAATGCTATGTTATGTTAAAGCCTGTATGTAAGACACGTTAGCCACGCATCGACAGTGGTCATAATTAATTGAAACCTAGCCCTCCGCAGGGCTAACGTTACGTGAGCTAGTAGCGACAGTAACGTTAATCTTATTTATTAGCGCTTAGCGCTCTTTATCAGCGCCTAGCGCTCTACTGCTTTAAGATGGCGGCTGTTTACTAACGCTGCCCAGACGTGGCCGAGTCTGTCATTTTGCATTTTTCTCTATGAGACGCATCACACGCTACCTGTACCAATGTAGCATCGTGTGGGCTAGTATTTAGCAACGTCGGCGTCATTTGTGGTGGCTGTTGGCTGCAGTAAGTTTTTTTTTTTTCCTTCTTCCTCTCCGCACGTGACGTCAGCGCGTTGTCCCGCATTAAAAGTAGTCCGAGCAAAACCTGATGCTTAGAGCTGTCAAATTAAACGATTACTCGAGGTGAATAAAATTACCCGGATCAGTTTTTAAACTCGAGTTACTCGAGTACTCGTTTCAGCTCTAGAATATATATATAATTTACAAAAAAATATGGCATATTTTATAGATGGTTTGAATTGCGACTAATTGCGATTAATTACGATTAATTAATTTTTAAGCTGTAATTAACTCGATTAAAAATTTTAATCGTTTGACAGCCCTAATTTAAAGATAAGCTTCTAAAAGTGTTTATTATTCGTTATATAATGATGAAAATTGTCAAAAAAACTTTCATTAAGACAATTGGGAATTTAAAAAAATATATATATGTATATCAAGAGAGATATGTATATTTAAATCTATATATGTAAACATATATACGTATATGTATACATATACGTGTATATATATATATATATATATATATATATATATATATATATATATATATATATATATGCGTATGTATATACGTATGTATATAGTGATCCCTCATTTTTTGCGGTTAATTGGGACCATGTGAGAATTGAAAATCTGCAAAGTAGAGGCGGAGCTTATTTGCATTTAAAAAATAAAATAAAAATGAAATTTTTGGGGGTGGTTTCAATGTATTAATTCAGATTTAAGAGCATCTTAGACATGTCTTTTTTCCACCTTTTTTCAAAGTGTAACTTAAAATGTATATTGTAAAGCACTGCAAATGGAATAATTATGATATAAATGAGATATATTTACATAGAGGAGCAGACGTATTTGCACCCCTTGTGATTTTGAAAGTTCACCCACTTAGACAATAGGTAGAATTTCAATCATAGATGCATTTCCACTCATAGAGAGATAATCTAAAAATATCCAAAAAATCACATTGTATGTTTTTTTTTAAATGATTCATTTTCAATTTACTGGGGTTCATATGTATTTGTACCCCAGGAAAAATCAGTAATAATTATTGAAAGATTATTGATTAATTATTATTATTGTTATTATTAAATGTATTAAACTCAGAGTTGTCAATAGTTTACCTTGAAAAAACTCCACCTTTTTCCCATGAGTAACCAGTGGTTTAAAGCTGCCCTGCCCACTACAAAACACACACCTAGTAAGAAATGTCTTGATGAGAAGCAGTGTCTGACGTGCATCATGGCTCGGTCAAAAGAGCTGTCTGAAGACCTGCGATCAAGGATTTTTGATTTATATAAAACTGTGAAAGGATACAAAACCATCTCTAAAAGTGAAAATGAACTTCCAGTTCATCAATCGACAGTCAGAGAAGTTGTCTACAAATGGAGAGAGTTTGGCTCTGTTGCCTCTCTCCCAAGGAGTGGCCATCCACCAAAGATGACGCCAAGAGTTGAGCACAGAATACTCAGAGAGGTAAAAAAAAAAAAAAAGACTTACAGAAATTACAGGCATGGTCCAATTTCTCTGTGCACACATCAACTACTGTATATGTAAAACTATGGCCGGTAAAGGTGTTTATGGGAGGACCCCACGGAGGAAGAAAAAATGAAAAAAAAAAAATGTTGCTCATTTAGTGTTCACAAAAAGGCACTTGGACACTCCACAGAAGTTTTGGCAAATTATTTTGTGGACTGATGAAACCAAAGTTGAATTGTTTGGGAGTAACACACAATGTCATGTGTGGAGAAAAAATGGAACAGAACACCAACATCAACACCTCATCCCCACCGTGAAGCATGGTGGAGGGAGCATCATGATTTGGGGCTGTTTTGCTACCTCGGAGCCTGGACAACTTGCAATCATTAATGGAAGAATGAATTTAAACGTTTTGCAGGAAAACCTGAGGCCATCTGTCAGGCAGACAGTTGAAGCTAAAAAGAGGATGGATGCTGCAACAAGACAATGATTCAAAACACAGAAGTAAATAAACTTCAGAATGGTTTCAGAAGAACAAATTACACGTTCTGGAGTGGCCAAGTCAAAGTCCAGACTTGAACCCCATTGAGATGCTGTGGCATGACCATAAGACAGCGATTCATCCCATGAATCTGACTGAACTACAGCTGTTTTGTAGTGAAGAATGGGCCAAGATCGATGTGCCAGACTGATCTGCAGCTACAAGAAGTGTCATGTTGAAGTTATTGGTGCCAAAAAAAGGGGGGGGGGGGTGGTATTAAATGTGATGGTTCACTTTTACTTACTTCTCCCCTTCTGTCATTGTTTGCATTCTATCCTCATTAAAATATGAAAACCTATTAATGTTTGGGTGGTTTTAGTTAAAGCAGACACTGTATTTTCATCAGTGTGATTTTGACAAAGATCACATTTGATGGCGATTTTATGCAGAAATGTGAGAAATTCCAAGAGGTTGAGATACCACTGTATAAGTACCGATATGAGGAAAGCTGTGAAGTTTTAACAACAAAAACTATACTGTAAATATATATTATAAAATAGGGGGGTGGGTGATTTTAAAAAACTACAAATACATTTTAAAATATTTTCAATAAGTATGTAAGTGTAAAATCTAGCAGATTTAAGTGTAAATATTAATGAAAAGAATGAAAAGTTTTCCATGTTGGTCCACCCACAGAGTCCTCTGATGTTCAAAGACCAGCTGCAGCAAGATGTAATCATGGTGCTCAAGTTCCCGTCCAACTCCCCAGTGACGCACGTGGCCGCCAACACGCTGCCGCATCTCGCCGTGCCGGCGGTGGTCACCGTCACGTGCAGCCGCCTCTTCGCCGTCAACCGATGGCACAACACGCTCGGTGAGTGGCAGTCAGAAAAACCTCGGCCGGGTTCGCGTTTCCGCTCGACGCCCCCGCCTAGTGACGGTCACCGCCGCCTGCGGGTCAGGAGGCCAACGCTTGGAATTAGGCCCTGGCTCCGGCACCCCTTCTCGTCACACTTCCCAGCTGTCAGAGTGGCGAGTCTAGCGTCCTAATGAGGGCAACTGGCCACCATATTGGACAGACAAAAACAACATTGGTGAAGTGGGGGGCGGGTTACAAGTGAATGATGGTGCCATTGATGGCGTTAGACGTCCGATCCATTTGTCTGTCACTGTCAATGGCGGCCAATAAGGTAAAATAAGGTTGTCAAAATGATGTTTACTAAATATATTTTTACAAAAATAAACAAAAATACTCAGTAATCAAATTGTAACATTTAACAACTCGATAGTAAATATTCTGTGAATTTATTTAATTTGAACCGATTCAGGATGTACCCCGCCGACTGCCCGTAGTTGGCTGAGGTAGGCTTCAGCACCCCCATGACCCTCATGAGGATAAGCAGCTTAGAAGGAACCTCTTCTGTGTTGTGGACATGGCTGATAGATGTTTTTGTATATCCTGAGATGATAAATACATTCACACACCTAGGTGAAAAAGCCCACAGTGAAGAGAGTCCTATACAAAAGAAGGCGCTACTAAGCTGTGCTGCCACGCCCTTATTCCAAAACCAAAATGAATTTTCTAATTGGTTTAGTTTTTTAGGGTCATTTTAGAAAAATTCAAGAGGGCATTGTTGAGCCATTTTGTTACGGTTTGGTGACAAAATGGCGACGATAGTTTTCACATTCCTGTTTGGGACCCCTCTGCTTCAACGAAACCTCAATATTTTTAATCAGGCACCTGAACATATATGTCTTAAGGCTGATGCAAGTTTGAGGTCAATTGATTTTTTTTCCCTTGGGGGAGGAGCCTATCTAGTATAAAAAGAGCATTTCCTGTTCCTAGCAGGGGGCGCCAGGCCTAATGGGTAATATTTCAATGCAGCCGTATTCAGGCTGGGATACCTCTCATACATGCCAGATCTGAAAAAGATTGAACTTTGGATCAGGGAGTTATTAGTCATTTACTGAATTTGCTGTGTTGCCACAAAAAAGGCCAAATTTGGTGCCACGCCCAGGTCAGGCCTGTGAATGAAAACTCACCATTTTGATAACTTTAGCTCTCATATGTCTATATGTATGGATGGGAAAATAAAAATGAGGACTTGAAAAAAAATGCAGGCTCTGTGGTGACCTTTATGTCACGGAGTTCCGGCAAGAAATTCTAACCACTTTCACCACTGGTGTCATGTCATAATTACGACAGTCTTATGACGCGTTAGCTAGTTTTAGTTAATGAAAATTCAGTTCATCATTCATCCTTTGGTTTGTCTTCCTCCAGGTCTAAGAGGAGCACCCGGCTACTCCTTGGAGCAGGCTCACCACCTCCCCATCGAGATGGACCCTCTTATCGGTGAGTTCCTGTCCTCATTCAAATGCGCGGGCCGCTTGTCGCGTCTCCTGTCGACACGTGTTCTCCTTCGTCGCCGCCTCAGCGAACAGCGGCGCCAGCAACAAGCGTCAGATCACAGACTTAGTGGACCAGAGCATCCAGATCAGCACGCAGTGCTTCGTGGTGACAGCTGACAACCGCTACATCCTCGTGTGCGGCTTCTGGGACAAGAGCTTCCGCGTGTACTCCTCGGAGACAGGTGGGCTTCCGGCGGGGGCGCCAAAGGTGTGCGCGGCGGTGCGTGGAGGACGCCGGCGCCGCTACCTTTCACAGGGCGCTAAAACGCTGCAAAAACTTGTTTTTTTGACCTTCTCGACATGCAAAGTATCTCTTTCTTGACTCTTGAAAATGTAGTTAAATGACGGACTGGATAATTGAGACATAGTAGATTGGGTTGTGTTTTTATTAAGGCTCGGCACGTTAACTCCTCAGCTGCCATGGGCAGTGACTTGCTTTAGAAACTAGAAAATTCAATTTCTGGATAAATTGCGATGGTAGCGTAGTTATATCGGGTCACTCCTGTTGATACTGAGCCATCTCGGATTTCCTGTTGTTATTGGGCGAAGGAATCTAACCTTTTAGCCAGACTGCCGGAATCACGCCAGCCGAACCACCGGACCCGTGCTGGCACAGCTCCAGCAACCCGGGCTTGCGGGACTCCGACATCCCGACCAAAAGGCTAAACTCCGCGTGTTGACCTTCGTCTTAACCCCTTGTACTGACTTCATTTTTAAAAGCTGGAAAAAGGGTTCGAAACACATGTTGACAATTTATTCAGTTCGACAGCGATCAAACGGCAGAGTGAAACAGAAACAGACTCAGGTGAGGAGGCAAGGTCACCATATCACAAGTCCACAAAAGGTTCCCGAGAAAAATGGCAGCGATTAGTTAAACATTCAGTCTTTTGGAGGCTCTCGCTGGACAGGCCGTGGGAAGGAAGAAGGGTGTGTTTAGGATTATTGTCTGGTTGTGGATTGGACTGGAGGATTTGGGAGTTACTGTTGTCAGGGCAACGAGGGTTGTGGAGTTGACCACCTCAGCGTCAAAGGGGCTCTTGGGGTCTTGTCAATCATGTTATCAGTTGGATATCAGGCGTTCTCCGGTATTCCTTGTGTTGAGACTGGGCGTCCTGCCATTTGTTCTGGACTATCCGGGAGAACTGATTGCGAGAGTTGGTGGTGCAGGTGTGGGCTTGTCAGCATCAATCTTGCTCAGTCAGATGTATGACGCACACGTTGGGCTTCCATGATAAGAAGGCGTCATGCACAAAAAAAGTGCCACATGGCAAAAAAATAAATACATGGCAAAATCCGTTTTGCCACATGGCAAAAAAAATGCACATGGTAACATACATTTTGCGACATGGCAAAAACAATGCCACATACCAAAATCCATTTTGCCAGATACCCCAAAAAATGCCACATGGCAACAACAACAAAAATGCACATGTTTGAAAAAACAATGCCACATACCAAAATCAATTTTGCCACGTGGCAAAAAAATGCACCAATAAAATGCCACATGGCAAAAAAAAAAAAAGCCACACTGCAAAATCAATGTTGCCACGTGGCAAAAAAATACTCCAATAAAATGCCACATGGCAAAAAAATGCCACATGGAAAAATCCCCTTTTGCCACATGGCAAAAACAATGCCACGTACCAAAATCCATTTTGCCAGATACCAAAAAAAAATGCCACATGGCAAAAAAAAGCCACACTGCAAAATCAATTTTGCCAAGCAGCAAAAAAATGCCACATGGCAAAATCCATTTTGCCACTTGGCAAAAAAATACTCCACATGGCAAAATCCTTTTTTTTTTTTTTTGCCACATGGCTAAATAAAATGCCACATGGCAAAATCCATTCTGCCACATGGCAAATACCACTTTTGGTTCTCGCCGTCTCTCAAAACCTTTGTGCCCCTCAGCGTCCTGAATTTTTTTTTTTATGTATAAGTGAGGTGATTTGTACAAAAATTGTAGTACAAGTAGCGTTTTGAAATTTCATTTTTTTCCACCAAAAAAAAAAAAAAAACGCATTTTTGGCCAAACGGTCTTTTTTTGGGGTGTCATACAAATGGGAGCCCACGTCACATGAGAATTCTGGTGGTCTGGCGTGTAAAGGAAGTTGGTGGGTCAAATGTCTTTGGCTGGGAAGAAACACCGTTTAAAAAAAAAAGGAATGTTATCGATGGTAGCCTTTGCATTACAATTAAAGCTACCATCAATGAACTGTTTTTATATTGCGGACAAAGTAACTTTAGCATATTATCAGAACACTGCGACTAGGAGTGTTGTGTCAATGTCATAACACTCCTAAACATGTCAACTTAGATAGGCGTCCAGTCCATTTGAACTGGGAGAGGGCTGGCAGCGATCGTACCAAGTGACAAACTCCTTCTAAACTCATTTAAATTCGTAATAGAAGGATGAAGGTGTAACATTATTGTGCTTAATAATTCAGTATCAACTTGAATTAGCATGCTAACTTAAGCCAGCTGCTAATTCCGAACAAGCTAAAGCTGAATGTTGCGCCATTAGCCAAAAAACAAGTAATGCAGTATCTTTTATGACTTCAGCTTGAGAAACGCTCGTCTTTGTTTCACTTCCCCTTTTTTTTTTTGTAAAATATATGTGCATGCTTACTTGCACGTGCGTACAATGTGTGTGCATACATGTGGTATTCGAATTGCTTTGCCTGTTGTATTTTTATGGACTGCAAGTAAATTGTTGTGTAAATACCTACATATCCTTTGTGAGAGTTCCTAAAACAACTTCTGTTCCAATCAGGAAAGCTGACCCAGATCGTGTTCGGCCACTGGGACGTGGTGACGTGCCTGGCCCGCTCCGAGTCGTACATCGGGGGCGACTGTTACATCGTGTCCGGCTCCAGAGACGCCACTCTTCTTCTGTGGTACTGGAGCGGCAGGCATCACATCATCGGCGACAACCCCGTTAACAGTAAGCCGCATCTTTTCGGGCTATCGACGTCCGACGTGGTGCCGCGACGGCTAATTAAGAATTTCGGCTCGGCCGCGTCCAATTAGTCGGCGGAGCTCGTTGTGCCGCTTGCTTCGGGAAAGGGCAATTTCCCCCCCCCGGCGGTTCTTCACGCTGGCCGAATGTCTTTTTCTGCAATGGAAAGATGCAAGGCGGAGTCTTTTGAAAAATGAGAAGCTGAAAAAATCAAATCCATTGAAGTGGGAAGGCTGGCAGCTAATCATTGGCCAATTAAAATTGTCATCAATGGTAGAGAATAAGTTCATAAATCTTGAATCACTTAACATGCTCGAAAACTCACCAATATTTGCAGATTCGTGCGTAAATTTCAATAATTTTGCAACTTTGCGAAAAACCGTAACAAAAAGGCTCAACAGCGCCCCCTTGAATTTGTAAAAAAGCCCTCTCTTATTAGGGTTTTCAATGTGTAGACATGATCATTGGTGAGTCGATACCATGAGCAAAACTGCACTAAAAAGTCTGTTGGACCAATATCCCAAACCCAACAGGCAATCGAGGTTTTTGGATTGAATGTAAATTTTTATCGATTTACAGGGTGAACATCTGAGACATTGGCACCCAGGGAGTTAGTTGGATCTTCCTCAAAATTGCAACATGGCCGAGAACGAAACGTGGTATTTGCCATGTGGCAAAATGGATTTTGTCATGTTGCACTTTTTTAACCATGTGGCAAAATTGATTTTAACATGTGGCATTTTTTTGCCAGTGGCAAAATGGACTTTGGTTTGTGGCATTTTTTTTGGGCCATGTGGCCAAAATGGATTTTGGTTTGTGTTATTTTTTTTCTGCCATGCGGCAAAAAAAATTCCATGTGTCAAAATGGCCATGTGGCATTTTTTGCCATGTGGCATTCTTTTGCCATGTGGCAAAATGGATTTTGCCATGTGGCATTTTTTTTGCCAGTGGCAAAATGGATTTTTCCATGTGGCATTTTTTTTGGCTTGTTATTTTTTTTTTTCTGCCATGTGGCAAAAAAAATGCCATATGTTAAAATGGATTTTGCCATACAGTATTACCACATGGCAAAAAAAATCCACATTTTCTTTGCAATATGGCAAAATTAATTTTAACAAGTGGCATTTTTTTTGCCATGTGGCAAAATAGATTACGCCATGTGGCATTTTTTTGCCATGTGGCAAAATGGATTCTGGTTTGTGGCATTTTATTTATTTATTTATGTATTTATTTATTTTTTTTTGTTTGTTTGTTTGTTTGTTTATTATTTATTTATTTATTTATTTTTCAATATGGCCAAAAAAAAAAAAAAACACATGGCAACATCCACTTTGCCACATGGCAAAATCCATTTTGCCATGTAGCAAATACCACTATTGGTGACTTTGGTGACACTGTTCATGAGACATATGAGATGTAAAATTATCAAAATGGTGAGTTTTCAATCACAGGCCTGACGAGCAGGGTGCAGAAGTCGGCCTCTTTATTGACAAGACGCCAAATTCAGTAAATTACTAGTAACTTCCTGATCCAAGGTTCAGTCTTTTTAATATCTGGCATGTATGAGAGGGACCCCAGCCTAAACACGACTGCATTGGAATATTACCTATTAGGCCTGGTTCTTCCTGCTGGGAACAGGAAACACCCTTTTTTACTACACAGGCTCCTCCCCCAGAAAAAAAAACAAACAATTGACCTCAAATCTACATCAGGGCAGCCATAAGACATGTGTTCAGCTGCCAGATGAAATGTATTGAGGTGTTGTTGGAGTTAAGGGGTCCAATCAGGAAAGTGAAAATGACCGTCGCCATTTTGTCTTACCACAAATTTTGAACAGTCATAACTTGGGAGACGTACAATATATCTCCGCCAAACTTCCTGTGCTTGTTGAGAGTGGTACCCTGAAGCATCCTGTAAGTGTCATTTGCATCAACCCTACACGTCAACTAGCGGCAACAGAAAGACACTCATTTTACTCATACATGTACAGTTCCTTTCAGGATGGTCAGTGGAGTTACGAGAGCTTTTCTAATACTACGATAAGGCCTATGCCCACAAAATTTGGCACACTCGGCGAATTGGCCTAATTAGATTCGTTTTGAGTCAGGGTGTGGCTGCAAAGCTCAGAGTGCCTCCATTTTTGTAGCAACCTCTTCGATAGGGTTTTTTTCACCTATGTGTTTGAATGTATTTCTCATCACAAAACAAGAGGCGAGTTTTGAGCGTATGTTAGTTTTCCATGAGATGATGAGAGGGGGAACGGCCACCACAGTGAGCCAAACTGCAAAGGCCCGTTCAGTCCTGCTTGCAGGCCTTGTTTTATTTGTTATTACAATTTATTAATATTTTGGATTATGTTTTATTTTAATGCGTAATTTAATCCCCATTTAGTAAAAATGAATTCAGTTCATCAATGTTGTCATCAAAAGCATAGAATCTTGATTCATTGGGATTCATCTAAAAAAAGAATTAATTTCATTATGAATGTATATTTGTGATAAGGATTTTTTAAATTCCGATTAATCAAGAAATGAATGCGATTCATGAATTGTTTGCCCTTCAGAACAGATTAATTATTACATAGATTCAAATGAATTGGATGTCTATTGCCATCAATGGAAGCAAATTATTAAAATACAGAGACAAAAGTTTTTTTTTTTAAATGATTAAAATGATTTAGGGGAATAAAACAATTGAAACTCATTTTAAATGTACTTCTAAAGCTATTTGCTGCCATCTTGTGGCGCTTCTAAGCAATTACATTTTTAATTTGAGCATCAATTACCATGCAATTTTGCACCAATGTGAAAGAAAAAGCAGAAGCCGAGTTCATCCGCTTGAGGTCACGTGACCGGGAAAAAAAAAAAAAAAAGAGGTGTCGGGGTAATTAAAACGCCGTCTCGGGATCAATCGGGCCAGAGCGTCACCGCCGTCCCCAGGGTAACGGCGAGATTGAATCTTTAGTCGGGCAGGTGAGCGGCTTGAGCTCCCTCGTTGCCCCCCCGAGGCGTCCTGTGACACGGACCCCCCGCTCCAAGAACAAGCCCCCGCGCCCCATCATCCTCGTAGCAGCTGCGAGCACTGTCGGCGCGGTCTCTGTGGGACCGCATCCATCACAGTCCAGCGGACTGGACCGCCGCGTGGCCAACAAAGGGGGGTTGACTGTCACTCAGACGTGACTGAATGGATTAGCTTGACATGGAAGCGTTAGTTTGTCTTCCCGATGACGCCACTCTTTATAGGGCACCCGATGGCTGCCATTGACGGTGCTGGACGTCCAATCCATTTGATGTTTTCACCTCAATTCAGCACGTCATTAGTTTAACACTAGTCGAGGTCCAATCTAGGGCTGCAGCTATCGATTATTTCAGTAGTCGATTAATCGATGAACTAGTTAGTTCGAATAATCGAGAAATCGGAAAAGGAATATGAAAAATTTAAATACCTGAGCGGAGCCTCAAACTGTAATAAAAGAAATAAATGAGGATCTATGTACAAAAGAACAATCGGCTAACTTCAATGGCAAAAGTCCGCTAGCGTAAATGCTATAAAACGCTAACATTTTTTTTTAAATGCTCTTAACAAATGGTTCAGACTCATTTTACCACAAAAAATGGCTAAATATACATATAAACCAAATTACAAATGCTTTAAAAAACATTAGCCCAAAGAAAAACTTAGCTTACTGTTGAGTTAATTATCGAGGGTTGATTGAATATTCGCTTGATTGATTGAATATTTGCTTGTGCATACATACATAATACATATTGCCATATTTTTTCTTATTTGATATAACCAGTAAATGATTATTGCTTGCTGTACTAGGTTGTAGTATAACGTTTAAGTGTTACAAAGAGTAAAGAGGGTCGGGATGACAACTGCCTTGCTTCATGGCCATCATTGCGTAACTAGATCTTCCGGGACATCTTCAGCACCTGGCGTCTGGACTTTCGTCTAGACCTTCGAGGACAATTTTCCATTCGAGGACATCTTCCATGGCCGCAGCATTGCATAACTGAAGTGTCTGGGTCATTCTGACCATTTTTTTACCTGTGCCCTTGCTTACACACGTGTATTTAGTTAGTTCCACCTACATGCTCACACATAGCCAACCAAAATCACATGGGTGTCTCCAGCTTGCTTTCCCCCTCCCTTTAGGGCGACACCCTTCTGTGTCAGGACAAACCCCTAATAAAAGAGAGAGCAAGGTTTTTTTTGTAGATCAATTTTGGTGACTATACAGCGTAATCTAGCATTCCTCTGTCTTAGTCCCTCTTTGCTCTCCTTGGCCAAGAAAACTGAGTGTCTTCCCTCCTTATTTTTGGGTAATTTTACAAATGTCTACCTAAGGGTCTATTTTTGAACTTGACATTTAATTGGTCCTTCGAGCCGGATTGCGACATACCTGGTGTTTCCTGGAGCAGAGGGGACCTCCATTCAAAGCGTGCGTGTTCCTCAATTTTCGAGGGGACTGGCCTCACCTCCGCTTCTGGAGGCGAAGGTTTGACGCAAAGCCAAAAGGACTGAAGGCACTCAAGGTAGGATCACCCAAATTGTGAATGAATGAAACAATTTGTGCGGCTGATTAATTTTAAGGGCGACGGTGTCCTGTATGTACTTAAACTCCGTAATAAAAATAGACGCTTTACATGGAGCAGTTGGATTCAGTCATGTGAAATGAGGCAAACCAGATGGCAATGCATCCACCCTAATCAATAAACTAAATGGAAATACTTTCAAAATAAAACATTACAACGTCATTTAATCAAACGAATACTCGAGGCAACTAAATTCATTTTGAATATTTTTTTCCAATCGAATACTCAAGTTAATCGATTAATCGTTGCAGCACTAGTCCAATCCATTTGATATGGGAACATTTGTTCATTCGCTGACGTTCCCTCCCACTTCAAAAAAATTGGACGTCTATGGCTGTCAGTGGCAGCCAATGACGGGCAGTATGTTGATTTTGGGGCATTTACAGGTCACTTTCTGTTCATTTTTTAGCATTTCTAGTCATTTCCTGTTGATTTTTGGTCACTTCCTTTTCTTTTAGGGGCATTTATGGGTCACTTCATGTTGACTTTGGGTTACTGAAAAGGAAGTGAGTCAAATATATTCCTTTTGGGGCATTGAAAGTTCACTTCCTGTTCATTTTTGGCATTTCTAGTCATTTCCCGTTTGATTTTTGGTCACTTACTTTACTCTTTTTGTGCATTTATGGGTCATTTCCTGTTGATGTTGGGTTCCTGGAAAGCGACTCAATAATGTTCATTTTGGGGCATTTACATGTCACTTCCTGTTGTTTTGGGGTTCCTGGAAAGGAAGCGGCTCAATAATGTTCATTTTGGGGCATTTCACGTCATTTTTTTGTTCATTTTTGGCATTTCTAGTCATTTCCCGTTTGATTTTTGGTCACTTACTTTACTTTTTTTGTGCATTTATGGGTCACTTCCTGTTGATTTTGGGTTCCTGGAAAGGAAGCGGCTCAAGAATGTTCATTTTGGGGCATTTCACATCATTTTTTTGGTTGATTTTTGGCATTTCTAGTCATTTCCCGTTTGATTTTTGGTCACTTACTTTATTTTTTTTGTGCATTTATGGGTCACTTCCTGTTGATTTTGGGTTCCTGGAAAGGAAGCGGCTCAAGAATGTTCATTTTGGGGCATTTCACGTCATTTTTTTGTTGATTTTGGTCACTTCCTTTTCTTATGGTAAATTTATGGGTCACTTCCTGTTGTTTTTGGGTTCCTGGAAAGGAAGCGGCTCAATAATGTTCATTTTGGGGCATTTCACGTCATTTTTTTGTTCATTTTTGGCATTTCTAGTCATTTCCCATTTGATTTTTGGTCACTTACTTTACGTTTTTTTGGGCATTTATGGGTCACTTCCTGTTGGTTTTGGGTTCCTGGAAAGGAAGCGGCTCAAGAATGTTCATTTTGGGGCATTTCACGTCATTTTTTTGGTTGATTTTTGGCATTTCTAGTCATTTCCCGTTTGATTTTTGGTCACTTACTTTACTTTTTTTGTGCATTTATGGGTCACTTCCTGTTGATTTTGGGTTCCTGGAAAGCGACTCAAGAATGTTCATTTTGGGACATTGACATGTCACTTCCTGTTGATTTTGGGTTCCTGGAAAGGAAGCGGCTCAAGAATGTTCATTTTGGGGCATTTCACGTCATTTTTTTGTTGATTTTGGTCACTTCCTTTTCTTATGGTAAATTTATGGGTCACTTCCTGTTGTTTTTGGGTTCCTGGAAAGGAAGCGGCTCAATAATGTTCATTTTGGGGCATTTCACGTCATTTTTTTGTTCATTTTTGGCATTTCTAGTCATTTCCCGTTTGATTTTTGGTCACTTACTTTACTTTTTTTGTGCATTTATGGGTCACTTCCTGTTGATTTTGGGTTCCTGGAAAGGAAGCGGCTCAAGAATGTTCATTTTGGGGCATTTCACATCATTTTTTTGGTTGATTTTTGGCATTTCTAGTCATTTCCCGTTTGATTTTTGGTCACTTACTTTACTTTTTTTGTGCATTTATGGGTCACTTCCGGTTGATTTTGGGTTCCTGGAAAGCGACTCAAGAATGTTCATTTTGGGGCATTGACATGTCACTTCCTGTTGATTTTGGGTTCCTGGAAAGGAAGCGGCTCAAGAATGTTCATTTTGGGGCATTTCACGTCATTTTTTTGTTCATTTTGGTCACTTCCTTTTCTTATGGTAAATTTATGGGTCACTTCCTGTTGGCTTTGGGTTGCTGGAAAAGAAGTGACTAAAGAATGTTCATTTTGGGGCATTTCACGTCATTTTTTTGTTGATTTTCGGTCACTTCCTTTTCTTTTTTGGGCATATATGTGTCACTTCCTGTGGATTTGGGGTTACTGAAAAGCAAGTGGTACAAGAGTGTTCCTTTTGGGTCACTTCCTGTTGATTTTGGGGCATTTACATGGCACTTCCTATTGATTTTAGGTTCCTGGAAAGGAAGTGACCCAAGAATGTTCCTTTTGGAGCATTTCATGTCACTTCCTGTTGATTTTGGGTTACTAAAGTGGAAGTGACTCATGCATGTTCCTGTTAGGGCAATTGCAGGTCACTTCCTATTAATTTTGGGGCATTTTTAGTCATTTCTTGTTGATTTTTGGTCACTTCCTGTTGATTTTGTGTTGCAGGTTACATCCTGTACACTTTGGAAGGAAGTGACTCAAGAACGTTCCTTTTGGGGTTTTTAGAGGTGACCTCATGGTAATTTTAGGTCATTTCACGTCATTTTCTGTTGATTTATGGTCAGTCTCTGTTGATTTGGGGTTACTAAAATGGAAGTGACTCAAGCATGTTCCTTTTAGGGCAATTATAGGTCATTTCCTCTTGATTTTGGGACATTTCTAGTCATTTCTTGTTGAGTTTTAGTCAATTCCTTTACATTTGGGGGCATCAATGGGTCACTTCCTGTTGATTTTGGGTTCCTGGAAAGGAAGTCACTCAAGAATATTCCTTTTGGGGCATTTAAAGGTCACTTTCTGTTCATTTTGTGGCACTTCATGTCATTTCCTGTTGATTTTTAGTCACTTCCTTTTCCTTTTGGGGCAATTACAGGTAACTTCCTGTTCATTTTGGGGTTACTGAAAAGGAAGAATGTTCCCACTGGGGCTATTACAGGTCACTTCCTGTTCATTTTGGAGCATTTCTAGTTCATTTTCTGTTTCCTTTTGGGGGGGGGGGCATTTATGGGTCACTTCCTGTGGATTTTGGGGCATTTAAAGGTCACTTCCTGTTTATTTTGTGGCATTTCATTTCATTTCTGTTGATTTTCATACACTTTTCCTTTAGAGGCATTTATGAGTCACCTGTGGATTTTGGGGAATTTACAGGTCGCTTCCTGTTGAATTTGGGGTATTTACGGGTCACTTCTTGTGTACTTTGGGTTAGTGAAAAGGAATTGACTCAAGAATGTTCCTTTTAGATCAATTACAGGTCACTTCCTGTTGATTTGGGGGAATTTCTACGCATTTCTTGTTGATTTTTATGTCACTCCCTGTTGATTTTGGGGCTTTACGAGACACTTTATGTGTATTTGGGGTTACTTAAATGGAAGTGACTCAAGAATGTTCCTTTTGGGGCAATTACAGGTCACTTCCTGTTGGTTTTTAAGCATTTCACGTCATTTCCTGATGGTTTTCCGTAATTTCTTTTTTCCGATTGGGGCATTGACAGGTCACTTCCTGTTGATTTGGGGTTACTGTAAAGGAAGTGACTCAAGCATGTTCCTTTTGGAGCAATTTCAAATCACTTCCTGTTGATTTTGGGGCGTTTCTAGTCATTTCTTGATGATTTTTGGTCACTTCCTGTTGACTTTGGGTAACTGAAAAGGAAATGACTCAAGTTTGTTCCTTTTGGAGCAATTACTGGTCACTTCCTGTTGATTTTGACGCATTTCTAGTCATTTCTTGTTGATTTGTGGCCTCTTCCTTTTCTTTTTGGGACATTTACGGGTCATTTCCTGTTGATTTTGGTTTCCTGGAAAGGAAGTGACTCAAGAATGTTCCTTTTTGGGCATTCACAGGTCACTTCTTGGTAATTCTGCGGCATTTCACGTAATTTCTTTCTGATTGTTAGTCACTTCCTGTTGATTTTGGGGCATTTACGTGTCACTTCCTGTTGATTTGGGGTTACTGAAATGGAAGTGACTCAACCATGTTCCTTTTGGAGAAATTACAGGTCACTTTCTATCGATTTTGGGGCATTTCTAACCATTTCCTGTTTATTTTTTGTCACTTCTTTTTCTTTTGGGGGCATTTATGAGTTACTTCCTGATGATTTTGGGGAAATTCTAGTCATTTCCTGTTGATTTTTGGTCACTTCCTTTTCTTTCTAGGGGCACTTATGGGTCACTTCCTGTTGTTTTAGGGGTTACTGAAATGAAAGTGACTCAAGAATGTTCCTTTTGTGGGATTTCAGGTCATTTCCTGTTGATTTTTGGTCACTTTTGCAGCATTAATGGGTCACTTTCTGTTGATTTAGTGTTACTGAAAATGAAGTGTGTATTTTCTGGTATTTACGGGTCACTCCCTGTTGATTTAGGGTTACTGAGAAGGAAGTGACTCAAGAATGTTACTTTTGGGGCATTTACTGGTCACTTCCTGTTTATTTTGTGTTATTAAAAAGGAATTGACTCAACAATGTCCCCAAATGGCAAATGACGCAAACTCAACAGGAAGTAACTTGTAAATTCCCTAAAATGAACAGGAAGTGACCTGAAAAGTCCCACAAAAGCCTTTTACTGGTTTCAGTGCCATTGACGGCGCTAGACGTCCAATCCAGTCAAAATTAATTGGATGATTCAATGGCGGCTATTTGACTAACCTTTTGGATATATTGTCACACCCCTAACTGAAAGTACGCAGCAGCTAATTCAACTAAATTAGCCGTACTAATAGTATGACTTTAAATTGCAGTCACAATTTTTTTCCCTCCTTTCTTTCGCCCTAATTTGTTGTAATACTGTCATTAATCCTTGTTATATATTTTATTATTTTTCTAGTGCTGTCAATTAGTGATGCACGATAATACATTTTTCAACCGATACCGATAACCGATAATTTCCTCCTCATTCCAACCGATAACCGATAATGTCAAGCCGATAATTCTATTAAAAGATTTATGTAAAATTTTAAAGTATACACAAAAGAAAATACTACTGTGCAAAAATAAAATGTATTGCTCTTTTTTTCAACATAAAATATGAACAAGTCGTCAATTCAAACATCTAAATAATGACAGATTGTCTGACATTTTGTAATGGTAAACCTTTGGCAACAATTACTTACAAAGTAAATACCTAAGTTGCACAAAAATGCCTTTTAAAGTAAGCCATTCCTAACATATATAACATTAATACACTGCAAAACACACCTCCTTAAAACTAGTCAGTTTTAAGTGTAAATCTAAAAGCAATAAGTGAAATTATCTGCCATCGCTTCAAGTGTATTTCTCTCAGATTTCTTGGAAGAAAAATAGCTCACTGAAAATAATCTTAACAGCAAGCCAGTGTTTCCCACCAATGAAAGAGACTGTGGCAGCCCGCCACAGTCTCGTTTGGGCCCGCCACAGTCTCGTTTGCGCCCCCCCCCCCCCCCCCGCCGAAAAAAAAAAAAAAAAGATACTAATCAGATGCGTCAGTCAGCCGATTACACAGCTGTAGCCCACTCCACTCTACTACCCGCGCGAGTGAGAGCAGCATTTTAGAGTAGTATTTTATTTATTTATTTATTCATTTAAGAGACGCAAGGGGAACGAGTAGGAAGAATGGGAGAACGAGCGAGATAGCGAGAGATAGCGGTCGCATGTCGTAGCAGCCCGCTGTTATTTTGTTATTGTTTTTCTTTATTATTGTTACCACAATCAAGTGGGTAAGCAAATACAGACTTCTCTCCTTCTTCCCCATATCCGGGGCATTACAATAGTTTGGATCGGACTTTTCGGCGAAAGTGAGCGGTGGACGGCCGTCTTGGACGGAAAGCAAACTTTGATTGAACTTGCGCAGAGAGGCGGGGCCCAAAATAAAGCCTTGCTCTATTTTCAGAGCGTTGGTCACAGTAAAGTATTTATTAGTTCAAGCAGAGTAAAATGATACATATTCACGGTACAAGAACGTCGTTTCCGTGTCCATCGATTGGTAAGAAAAGGCTGTTTGTACGAGTGACGTGTGGGCGCTCCCGTCGGGGGGACATTTCGCGTGGAGTGGCTATTTTTCGGCACAACACCGACGCGCCAACTTCAGACAATTACGGCTGACGAAAGTTGGATAAATGCGCCCCCCCAATTTCGCGAGCTCTGGGACACTCGAAAAATGACTCTCATACCTCTCCTTGCTAAGTTAATGGTACCTCGATGTGCGTTTGTGTGGAAATTTAGTTCACGAACAACGGGGAAAAAACTATTCACCTTCTCACCGAATCAAGAAAAACTTTTTACACGGCCATTAGAATTCCCCCAGTTCTGTAAATGGGTCAGTTGACAGAAGGACTGTTATTGTTGTGGTAATGTAGTACTTATGAGGGTCAAATAAAAAGGAAAAAGGAGGGCTACGACGGCGGTCTGAAACCCGCGGCTCTTGGGCCGCATGCGGCTCTTTAGTGCTGCTTCGGAGCTTTTTTTTTTTTTTTAAATGGAAAAAGATGGGGGAGGGAAATATATTTTTTGTTTTAATAGGATTTCTAGGAGCACAAACATGATACAAACATTCTTTCAATTCATTAATATTGTAATGAAGTTAAACTTGTGGTGTCATCGTACAACAGAGTAGTCACGTGGTGCGCTATAGGATCCACTGCAGGGAAAATAAACATTTAATCATGAAGGCTAATTATGTATTTCTAGCCAACTTATTCATTTTTATAGTAGGCTAATATAGCTAGTATTGATAATTATAAGGCTTGTACAAGGCTTTTAATTTTTTGCTGCTCCAGACATACTTTATCAGTTTGTTTGTTTTTTTTGGGGGGGGGGGTCAAATATGGCTCTTTCAACAGTTTGGGTTGCCAACCCTGAGTCACTACGAGATGTAAGTCGTACTATTGCTACGAGAAAAAAAGTCGCATTATTACATAGGGTAACGTAGCTGTAATCAGCAACGCATTTTACATACATGTACCGTAGCTGAGAGCTATAACATTAGCCTAGCTAATGAAATATTTCAAATATATCTTTGTTATGGTTCATCTTGGGGGAAAAAAATAATGAAAAAAAAAAAAAACAAAATTCGCCGTGGCACGACATGGTGTGGCTGTCCGACTCCGATGCAGCCCACCACCACAGTTTCAAAAAATCCTATGGTCAGAGACCCTCCCACCACAGTCTCCTAAAATCCTGTGGGAAACACTGCAAGCAATACATTATTATACTTAATCCTAAAAAAAAAAAACTAGGAAGAAGGAAAGATTTTGAATAATATTTGTGGCTACAGAATATTGATTTAAGAATTTGATTATCTACTGTGACTGTAATTGAGCAGAAAAATAAGTTACATAATTTGAAAAGTGATTGCTAATGTTATATGCTTTGTTGCACACTGTGAAAATGATTAACTCAAAAGAGCGAGATGTCATGTACCCATTCTGCAGCGCTTTGTTTACATTTGCGGCTTTCACGACATTTGCTTTACAGCAGCTAAACTGCTACACGGCAGTACTATTTGAACGGAGTTGGAGCTCGCGTCCGCGTGCGTGTTGTTTTGTGCCTGAGTTTTGTTAAGCCGAAAATAAAGGCAGCGTTACAAAGTCATCTGACCGCTCGTCATTTTACATACTGAATGCGTTATTGACTGGCTGACTTCGTTTTCTCCATGTTTAAATTATCATCTAACCACTGTGCCGTCATGATAAGCTTGCTTGCTTACTGGACATCACTTTTTCATGAAGAATGGTGGTCGTATAAACTGCATTATTTTTTTTATCCAGGGCTTTGGTTCTCGGGTAAAAAAAAAAAAAAAATTGCATCGCGGCGGCAGCTACGTTCTGAAGGAATTTAGTCCTCCCAGCCCAAACCGCACGGGGAGGCCGGCAACAGAACGGAAATGTGCTCCGCCGCTCGACGCCCCCGAGCGGAGCCAGGCCAGGAGGAAGCTAAACTCCGCGCGTTCCTGTGTTAACCCTTTGCACACTGACTCCATGTTTCAAGAGCTTGAAGAACACAGGCCGAAAACAGGTTGACAATTTATTCGTCGACAATGGTAAAAAACAAGGCAAAAACAGACGACGGAGGGACAATTCTGGATCCAAAACAAGGCTACATGTTTCCGAGCAGAAGAAATCTGTCTTATCTCAGTGTCCAGTCTTTTTGAAGTCTTTGCTGACGCGGGTCTTGTCGAAGGCGTTTCTGGGCGTTGCTTTTTTATCTTCCCCTGGTTGGCCGGTTTGAGGCGGCTTAGGTTCGTGCGCGGATTGGGACGCCCGCTATCAACTTTGCTGTCCGGGCTGGTTGTGCTTGTTTTAGGACAAAGCGCTTTGTCCTTGGAGTTTGCTGGGAGAGCAGATTTGCCAGAGTTGGTGCGTCACTCCTGTGATAAGACGGCATTGTGTATCTCTTCTATTTCCTCTCATTATACTATGGTGTTCTATTTATTTTATATTAGTAGCGTAGTCCTACCGTAAATATGAAAATGATACTATTTCCTGATTAATTATATTACGTGTGTTAGAGTAATGCAAACACTTAGACGGTGTCATATGTATGTGTTAGACTATATATGTGTTAGACTAATGCAGACAATTATATGGTGTGTGCGATGACGATATCGTTTCCCCTTCAGTTCGTACCGGATAATCCGCCCGCCCCGGCTGGTTCGCCGCGGCGTATTCTGGTCCTGGCTCTGCTCGCACGCCGCGAGGTAACGCTCAAGAAACCGGGGTGTTCGCCGGAGGTCCCGAGGCCGGGAAACCGAGCTCGGCCCGCCCCGCCTATGGCGAGGCGGCGCCCTGCCGGACTGGCCAGAGCGGCGGGCTCCGTCGGAAGACGGCTACTCGCCGACTATCGGTCTCTAGTCGTGCCGGTGTTTAGCCTTAGATGCGAATTTACCACCCGCCTTGGGCTGCATTCCCAAACAGCCCGACTCTGTATCGTCACAAGCCCTGTAGTTTAACTTAGTGTTTTAGCATTCCCGCTAGCAGCAGCAGCCTGGTATTCGTTCCAAAAATCTTTGTGATGCAGTTTTAAATGGCTGCTGGGTTAGTGGTTTTGAATGAGGATGCTTTCTTTCTGCCTCGTGGAACTTCTACGGTACATGTTTCGCAGATGGCGAGAGTGTCGTTTTTTTAGTAACAGCCGCCATAATATTCAACTACTTCTTGTCGTGTAACTCCGCCTCCTCAACCCCTCCTCCCTCAGGGGCTTCAGAGAGGGGAGGGGTTGAGGAGGTGGCGTGCTGAATTCGGTTGCGCACATTTGGAGGCTAAATCAAGTATATAATTATCGGATTGCATTATCGGTTGAATTTTTTTATTATCTGGATTATCTGTGTGACGTCATAATTGCCATTATCGGCTGATAATTATCGGTGACCGATATTATCGTGTATCTTTACTGTCAATGACAGCCAATGAGTATTCGTTGATATTTACTGGAATGTCGCATGTGATTATTTTAGACGACTACCCGGCGCCACGGGCCGTCCTCACGGGTCACGACCAGGAAGTGGCGTGCGTGGCCGTTTGCGCCGAGCTAGGTCTGGTCATCAGCGGGGCCCAAGGTCAGCCACCAAAAAATGTAAACAATGTACCTTTTTAAATAACAAAAACAAGCTTATCTTGTTTTGTTTTTTCCAGACGGACCGTGTCTAGTGCACACCATCACGGGGGATTTGCTGCGAGCGCTGGAAGGGCCCGAGAACTGGAGGCGACCCCGTCTGATCTCTGTATCCAGCGAGGGCCACTGCATCGTCTACTACGAGCGCGGACGCTTCTGCAACTTCAGCGTCAACGGCAAGCTGCTGGCACGCATGGAGCTCGACGACAGCGCCAGGGTCAGTCAGCGAGGCGAAAGTCAAGTTAAACAAAATAAAGCCCCATTCATTTACAGGTCACTTCCTGTTCATTTTGGGGCATTTCACGTCATTTTCTGTTCATTTTCAGTCACTTCCTGTTGATGTTAGGGCATTTACAGGTCACTTCCTGTTGATTTTGGGGAATTTCACATCATTTCCTGTTGACTTGTAGTCATTTCCTTTTCCTTTTGGGTCACTTCCTGTTGGTTTTGGATTACAGAAGAGGAAGCGACTCAAGAATATTCTTTTATAGGTCACTTCCTTTTCATTTTGGGGCATTTACAGGTCACTTGCTGTTGATTTTCGGTCACTTTCTTTTCCTTTTGGGGCATTTGCGGATCACTTTGTGTTGATATTTGGGCATTTACAGGTCATTTCCTGTTTATTTTGGATTATTGAAAAGGAAGTGAGTCAAGAATATTACATTTACGGGTCACTTTCAGTCACTTTCTTTTTCTTTTGGGTATTTGCAGATCACTTCGTGTTGATTTGGGGCATTTAAAGGTCAATTCCTCTTGGTTTTGGGGTTACTAAAAAGGAAGTGACTCATGGGTGTTCCTTTTGTGGCATTTACAGGTTACTTCCCGTTCATTTTCAATGGGGGGAAAAAACAAAATTTCCCCAAATCAACAAAAAAATGACCAGATATCAGTAAGGCGTGTCCCCCAAACGTCCCCGATTCCATTGACGCTAATAGGGGGTGCTGCCATTGACGGCCATGGACGTCCAAATTTCTCATTCATTTCTCATGGCATTTACTTTGTTTAATGCCATTGACGGGCAATTTTCTCTATTGTATTGATGCCAATGTACTTGCTTTCCATTGACGCCTATGTAAGTCGATGCCATTGACAGCCATGGACGTCCCTAAATTTTCCCATTCATTTTCAATGGGAAAAAAACAATATTTCCCCAAATCAACAGAAAATGAGCAGATATCAACAGGACGTGTCCACCAAACTTCCCCGCTTCCATTGACACTTATAGAGGGTGCTGCCATTGATGCACATGGACGTCCAAATTTTCCTTCATTTCCAATGGCATTTCCTCTGTTTAATGCCATTGATGGGCATGTTTGTCCATTCTATAGATGCCAATGTACTTGCTTTCCATTGACGCCTATGTAAGTCGATGCCATTGACAGCCATGGACGTCCAAAAATTTTCCCATTCATTTTCAATGGGGAAAAAACAATATTTCCCCAAATCAACAGAAAATGAGCAGATATCAACAGGACGTGTCCACCAAACTTCCCCGCTTCCATTGACACTTATAGAGGGTGCTGCCATTGACGCACATGGACGTCCAAATTTTCCTTCATTTCCAATGGCATTTCCTCTGTTTAATGCCATTGATGGGCATGTTTGTCCATTCTATAGATGCCAATGTACTTGGATGCCATTGACGGCTATGAAGCAAACCAACCTAGGCTGGGGCTAAGATCTGTATCTCCACATGGCAAAGACCAGAAGTAATTTCTCCCGAAATTGCAGTTTCTAGTTTCATCTGCTGTTTCTGACTGTGTATCAACAGGAATGTCGACCTATCACTTAAAATAATTTTACAAACTTTATTAAAACAAAAACATTAAGAGGGGTTTTAATATCAAATTATTATAACTCATACTAACATTTATCTTTTAAGAATTACTTGTCTTAAAAAATAGAGGATCCCTTTAAGGCATTTACAGGTCACTTCCTGTTAAAGTTGGGGCATTTCACGTCATTTGCTGTTCATTTTGAGTGGCTTTCTTGTCCTTGCGGGTTATTTGCGGATCACTTCTTGTTGGTTTGAGGTTATTGAAAAGGAAGTGATGCAAGGATGTCTCTTTTTGTGGTATTTACAGGGCACTTCCTATTAATTCGGGGGCTTTTTACATTATTTCCTGTTGATTTTTGGTCACTCCTTTTTCCTTTTGGGGCGTTTTCTGTTAATTTTGTAACAATTTGCGGGACAACTCCTGTTGATTTGGGGTTCCTGAACAGGAAGGGACTCAAAAACGTCCCCAAGAGATCAACAGAAAAAAATGACTCCAAAAATCATAATTATGACCCTAAAATTAATAAAGAAGTGAGCTGAAATGATCCTAATCTAAGAGTCATTTCCTTTTCAATAACCCAAAATCAACGGTAAATGCCGCAAAAGGAAAAGGAAGTGCCCCAAAATCAGGAACTGACCCATCTTCATGCAGTTGTGATAGAAATGTCATTTTCTAGTTGTCAGTGTTTTTTTTTTTTCAAGTATTGATGTTTTCGTTATTTATGACAGGCCATCCTCCTGAGCAGCGACGGGCACAACCTGGTGACGGGCGGCGACAACGGCGTGGTGCAAGTGTGGCAAGCGTGCAGCCTGAAGCCGCTCTATGTCTACCCCGCCTGCGACGCCGCCATCAGAGCCATGGATCTTTCACATGACCAAAGGTCAGCACATGAACACAAAAACTATCAATATACTCCAATCTCATTTAGACACGTATCTGTGAGTTGAAAATATTATTATTATTTCTTCATTTTGGTCATTGACTGACGTTGATGTGCAAGATATTTGGAGTGTGAGGGGATGATGGCAGCATTTCAATGCAAATATAAGTGAAATTCTTGTAATTATAAGCGTATAAAGTTTGTAAACTGTGAGTGATCATTTTCAATTGAATTATAAATAACTACATTAGACTAATTTAGTTTCATAAGTTTCATAATTGTACTTAGAGGTGTGCAAAATTTCCGATTCTTAGATTATTCGCGATTCGGCCGTGGAAGATTCGAGAACGATTCACAAACATCCAAATTCCGATTATTGAAATATGCCAAGTAAAGCGAAAGTACAACACACTCAGCGCGCCGCGCGGTCTTCGGGACGCAATGAGGAAGAACGGAGCGAGAGTACCTAAACATCATGCTTCTCATTACCCGGCCCCTCGGGTAATGCCAATGCTCAACTCACGGCTCTAGCTCAACTCATGCCACGAGATAAAAAACACAACAACATACCTGACTGCTGCCGAAAAGCTGCTACAAAGTACATCCGCATAATGTTACGGTAGATATCATTTATATAGGACTAGATGCATATAGATTCGATAGCGTTAGCAGCACGTCTACAAAAAGCTAGATGCGGGCGTTAGTAAATGGCCGCCATCTTAAAGCAGTACACTTTCCTGCAAGGCTGTTGTAGCGAACCTTCCAAGTGAACCTAATTAACTTTTTATCTAAAATACTCCCAAATCGGTAAAATATTGACTTGAATCTATCTGAATGGCGAGATAGTGTAAATCGCTTTGAGCGCCTTGAAAGGTGGAAAAGCGCTATATAAGTATAACACCATTTACCATTTACCATTTAAAATAGTTTTATAACTTTCACATGTCGAAAGTAGACAAAAGGGAAATTATGGAATAACGGGAGCAATTTTAACAACTCTAACGGTTGATTCACAACATTAAATTAATTGAATGTAGTTTAAAGCTGCTGATACCGAATGGGGACTGGAGTTTTTTTATTTACTGTTATTTTTGTATATTTGTTTACTGCTATATGTTAACTTGATACTGAAATAGTAGTTTGGTTTAGCCTGAGAGTATTTTTCAACAATTTTGGAACTAATGTACAAAACATTTAAAAAAAAAAAAAAAAAAAAAGGAGGGGGGGTGCATCACTAATCGTTTTATAATCGAATCGTTAGGTGCCCAAAGATTCCCAGCTCTAATTGTACTCATGTATTGTTAGTTTTTTTTATTCTATTGATTTATATTTTATAATATCTTTACACTTTTTGAAGATATTTTACTTTTTGTTGTTGTTGAGTAATCATATATACATTAGAGCTGAAACGAGTACTCGAGCAACTCAAGTAACTCGAGTTTAAAAACTGATCCGAGTACAGTGGTACCTCTACATACGATCGCTTCGACACACGAACTTTTCGACATCCGACGTAAAATTTGACTCGCCATTTGTTTCTACATCCGACGACATGCTCGAAATACGACGACAATGGCAGCACCGCAGACGAATGCACGGCGGATTTTCTTGTGTGACAAATCAACACAGGTTTCAGAAAAGGTTGGTACAGGTGGTGAAACAAGGAAAAAGTTGATGCTTACCTTCGAAATGAAGATGCAAATGACAGAAAAATATGAGCGTGGGGTGGGCATCCGTGAAATGGCTCAACAATACATCTCCACGGTCCTCCTCCGACCATCGTTCGCCAGTCTTTATAAATTAAGCTGACAATTCTTATTGTCTCCAAAGAAATCGCCAGCTTCGCCACGTTTTCATCATTTCTTTTACAACTTATTCAACACAAAACGCCTGCTGTCTGCCGCAATTGATGGTGTTCTCAAGAGAACATTCAAAGTGAAAGTGAAACTCAAGCTCACCGGTCTGTCTCTGGCACGTGAGCCCCGCGGTGCGTTCAGGTACACAAAAAAACGTCCGCCTTATTAGAACCCGATTCGTTACACTATTACAGGAATTATTATTATTCTTTTTATTACATTATTCCAATTTTGATTTATAATTTATTTGTTTTGCTACGTGTAATTGCCATTTGTAATAGCACCAGCAGTATTTTTTAAGGATTTAGTGCAGGTTTTTGGGCTGTGGAACGAATTAATGGAATTATAATGTATTCCTATGGGAAAATCCTGCTCGACATACGACCATTTCGACTTACAAACAAGGTCCTGGAACGGATTAACTTCGTATGTAGAGGTACCACTGTAATTTTATTCACCTCGAGTAATCGTTTATTTTGACAGCTCTAAGCATCACGTTTTGCTCGGACTACTTTCAATGCGGGACAACGCGCTGTCACGTGCAGAGAGGAAGAAGGAAAAAAAAAAACTTACTGCAGCCGACAGCCGCCACAAACGACGCCGACGTTGCTAAATACTAGCCCGCACGATGCTTCGTTTGTAACAGGTACCGTCTGATGCGTCTCATAGAGATCACATGTATGTTGAACTAGATGCGAAATGACAGACTCGGCCGCGTCTGGGCAGCCCTAATATACGTATACATACATATACATATATTAGGGCTGTCAAAACGATTCAAATGTTTAATCGAGTTAATCACAGCTTAAAAATTTATGAATCGTAATTAATCGCAATTCAAACCATCTTTAAAATATGCCATATTTTTCTGTAAATTATTGTTGGAATGGAAAGCCAAGACACAAGACGGATATATACGTACAACATACTGCACATAAGTACTGTAATTGTTTATTATAACAATAAATCCACAAATGGCATTATTAACATTCTTTCTGTTAAAGAGATCCACAGATAAAAAGACTTGTAGTTCTTAAAAGATAAATGTCATAGTTACAAATTATAGTAATTTTATATTAAAACCCCTCTTTATGTTTTCGTTTTAATAAAATTTGTAAAAATTTCAATCAAAAAATAAACTAGTAGCTCGCCATTGTTGATGTCAATAATTACACCATGCTCATGGTGCTTAAACCCATAAAATCAGTCGAACCAAAGTGCCAACAGAGGGAGACAAAAAAAAAACAAGTAACAAGTGGACACGACACTGTGCTGTCATTTAAATCTGTTTGAGCGGGGCATGTGCGTCAATTGCGTCAAATATTTTCACGTGATTACCGTATTTTTCGGACTACAAGTCGCTCCTGAGTATAAGTCGATCCAGCCATTAAATGCCCAACGAAGAGAAAAAAAACATATACAAGTCGCACCGGAGTATAGGTCGAATTTTTGGGGAAAATTTACTTGATAAAATCCAACACATAGAACAGACATGTCATCTTGAAAGGCAATTTAATTAAAAAAATACAATAGAGAACAACATGCTAAATAAATGTACAGTGTACAGTGCATGAACAACAAAATGTGAATATACTGTCCTACGCTACGGCCTGTCCTGGCTATACAGCGAACTCCCAAAAGACAATGCTGGACGTCCGTATAATTTTCTGAATCAATTTGGTCCTCGATAGAAAACAGGTTCGCATCAACGTAAACAAATGATAATTAGGTACTATTAGTAACCAGTAACAGGTTAGCATTCGTTCGCTATCATTAGCACATCGTTCAAACAACCACACAACTGGCTCTAAGTGTCCGATCGCGGGTGGAAAACACACAACAACAACAGAAAAGATGATACACGCAGGCGTTGCCTCTGTAGAGATGATTTAAAAGCATAAACAATGAAAGTAGGTTCGCATCCGTCTATTCTCTCTAGCTAACTCGCCCACTCACACTCAGAGCTACGTAGCTGTCCGTCTTCTTCTGGCGTGTCACGTAAACAAGTGCGAGTGCGCCCTCACGTGGGCGTGAAAGCGCCACAAACGAAATGCATCCATTTCAAGATAAAAAAGTCAATAATACAATTGAACATACACTGCCAAAGGCAGAACGCGAACGTGGCCATAGCTATAAAGAGCTATTCAGATAACTATAGCATAAGAACATGCTAACAACTTTACAAAACCATCAGTGTCACTGCAAAACACCAAAATAACATGTGAAATTATATCATAATGTGTTAATAATTCCACACATAAGTCGCTCCTGAGTATAAGTCGCACCCCCAGCCAAAATATGAAAAAAAACGCGACTTATAGTCCGAAAAATACGGTAATGGAAAAAATAATTACCGCTCGTTAATGCGATAATTTTGACAACCCTAACATATATAGTATATGTTTACAGTATCAATACATCGACATATAAATAAGATAAAGTACGATTATGTAGTGTGTGTTTGAATTGAGTTATAAATGACTACATAAAAATAATTTAGCTCCATAAGTTTCATAATTTTAAGGCATAAATTACTAAATGGTTTTGTTTTTAAAGCATATTTCCCTTTTTTATACAGTTATTTAGAATATTTCATTTATATTTACACAATATAGATTATTGTTATTATGATTAATATGTAGTGAGTATTTCATTTGAACTATACCATAAAAATACTAATTCGTATTTTAAAATGACAAATATGTACTCATGCAAATATACTACAGTATTGTTAGTTTCTTTTATTGCTTAAAAAATACACTTTAATATCTATATAAGGTTTTCAAAATAATTTAATATTTATTTAGTAATACAGTATTACATTTATATTTGGAATAAAAGATGATGATGATTATTAATATGTAGTATTTAATTTGAATTATAAATTATTAAATATTGTCAGTTCCTTTCATTCTATTCATTTTTAATACTTTATACAGTTTTTAATCATATTTTACTTTTTTATATCGTTATCTAGTAATATTCATTTATATTTACAGTATACAAACACATATAAGATTATTATTATTAATATGTTATGTGTAAACATAAAACAACAAACATATTTGACTGCTTTTTTTACTCTTTATTTAGTAGCACTATTTCATTATTTGTATTTACACTTTAAATATATACAGATGAATAAGATGAGTATTATTAATCTGTAGTGAGTATTAAATTTGAATTATAAATAACTACATAAAAATAAGTCATCATTGTAATGCAGATTTTAAAATGACAAACATATACTATACAGTATTTTTATTCTTTTTTAATATTTTTATAGTTTTACACATAATTGACTTTTTTTTTTACAGTTTATTTTGTTGTAATATTTCATTATTTATCTTTACGGTTTAAATACATACAAACATGAATAAGATTAAGTATTATTAATATTTAGTGAGTGTTAAATTTGAATTATGATTACATAAAAATAAGTCATTCTAATGCATATTTTAATATGACAAATGTAAACTCATGTAAATCTATTATACAGTATTGTAAGTTTCTTTTATTCTATTAAATATTAGTATTATTAATATGTAGAGAGTATTTTGAATTATGAATGACTACATAAAGTCTCATCAGTCTAGTGCATATTTTCAAACAACAAATATATAGTCATGTAAATATACTATACAGTATTGTTTATTTTATTCTATAAATACCTTGTAATATTTTTATACGTTTTTTAGTTTTTAAACTGGCTTTTAAATCGACTTTTTTTTTTTTATTCATCGTTAGTAATAATTCATTACTTATATTTACAGTCTATATACATACACATATAAATAAGTATACTGTAGAATTATACGGGGGGGTGGGGGGGGGGGATTTAAAAAGAAAGACAAAATATTTCCATGATATTCAAATTTTAAAATGGGCCATTCTAATCAAACCTTTCCATAATGTTATATTAAAAAAATCTTAATTCCAAAATATAGATGATTATTTATTTTGAAAATAAATGAATGATTCATGTTCAATTGAAATTCATTTTTTTAGTCAGGTTCTTTAAATATAGTAATAATAAAAAAATGGTGTCTCACTTTGTCTTTAATTCAACGTGAATACACATCTTTCATTGCCGTTGACGTCGAGTGGAGTCAAAATATGCTGTAAATATTATAACTTTGTAAATAAGCTGTTGAATGCTAAATAGTGCCTTGCCTGAGGTAAAAAGCTCGCTGGTGCCTGTTTGTGTCACGCTTGTCATAAAGACTCGAGCTGCAGGAGCGAGCCTCGTGCTCGCCGCCCGTCAAACTTCACAGCGGCTTCTTTTGTCGGCGCTGAGAAAAAAAACCCCTCAACGACCGCTAGGCGGCGCTGTCGGTGGAGGGGATTTCTGCGCTGTCTTTTGTTCTTTGTGCTCCGGCCTTCGGGCGGTGTCAGAAGTGCGCGTTGCGGGCTGGGCGCACGTCACCTCCGCCCACAAAAAAAAAAAAAAAAGAAAACAAGTGATGAGTTAATTTACTGAGGTTTTTTTATTTAGTGCGCCTGTTGTCCTGTTGCGATGATCGTAAAAGAGATTGATTTCAATTCCTTCACGTGTAAATTACTGTATACGCCGAGATGGACAGAGACAGACTTTTTACTTAAGAAATTCACTCTGACTTGTCTCATTCTGCGAAATCAAAATTCACTTGCGTACCGCAAAAGGGCAATTCACTCCTAGTTCAAATATTTACTTACTTACTTACTTACTTGACTTGACTAGACTTTTCTCACTTACTTTGTTACCTACTTTGCTTGCCTACATTCACACTTACTTTACTTTATTTACTCACTTATTCACTTACTTTACTTTGTACTTTACTTAACCTACTTACTTGCTTACTTACTTCTTCACTTACTTAAATTACTTTACTCACCTACCTACTTACTCACTTACATTTCTGTTACTTACTCACGTACATTACTTTATTTACTTACTAACTCATTCACTTTACTTTCTCATTTACTTAGTGACATACTCACTGAGTTACTTTATTTTACTAACTCACTTACTTTACTTACACACTAAATTTACTTTTTCATTGACATGCTTTCTCCCTTACTTTGCGACTTTACTTAATCACTTACCTACCTCCTTTACTTACTTTCTTTATTTACATACTCACATACTTACTAACTTACCTACTTTACTTGCTTATTTTACTTCATTTGCCCATTTACTAACTACTTAATCACATACTTGCTCACTTACTTACCCACTTTACTTAACCTTTTTTTTTTACTTACTTTATGTTATTTACCCACAACGTCAGTTGCTTTACTTACTCCTTCACTTACTTTATTTACACACATATTTTATACTTATTTACATACTTTACTTACTCACATACTCACTTACTTACCTCCTCTACTTACTTTACTTACTTTCTTTACTGACTCACTTTACTTGAGTTACCTACAAATGAAGTCAGTTACTTTACTTACTCATTTACATACTTTACCTACTCACATACCTACTTAATTACTAAATTACTTTATTTATTCATTTACATAAATAACTCGCATACTTGCTTGACTTAGTTGCTTACTTACTCAGTTACTTTACTTTGATTTGTTATTTTACTTAACTTATTTACTTACTCACATACTTAATTTACTTTACTTACTCACATACTTACTTACTTACTAACTTACTTTACTTATTCATTTATATACTTAACTCTAATACTCACTTACTTTACTTACTCATATACTTACTTACTTACTAGCTTACTTTACACACTTTTTTCATTTACATACTTTACTTACTCACATACTTATTTACTCGCTTACTTTACTTACTAAATCAGTAACTTATTTACTTACATACTTTACTCACTTTACTTAGTCATTTACATACTTTACTTACTCACATACCCACTTATTTTACTTACCTACTTTACTTACTCACTTACCTCCATTACTTTCTTTAATTTCTCACTTTCCTTGATTTACTTACAAAGGAAGTCAGTTACTTTACTGAATCTTATACTTACTTACTTACTAACGTACTTTATTTATTCATTTACATAAATAACTCACATACTTGCTTGACTTACTTGCTTACTTACTCGGTTACTTTACTTACTTTGATTTGTTATTTTACTTAACTTATTTACTTACTCACATACTTAATTTACTTTACTTACTCACATACTTACCGTACTTACTTACTAACTTACTTATTCATTTATATACTTAACTCTAATACTCACATACTTGCTTGACTTACTTACTCGGTTACTTAACTTACTTACTCATTTACATACTTACTCACATACTTACTTTACGTACTCACAAACTTTGCTTATTTATTCATTTACACACTTTACTTACTCACATACTTTATTTATTTTACATGCTCATTTACATACTTACTCACATACTTACTTACTTGGTTATTTTACTTACTAAATCACTTACTTTATTACTTATTCACATACTTTACTTACTCATTTACTTACTTCACTTACTCTAATACCCACTTATACTTACTCACTTATCTACTTTACTAACTCACATACTTACCTTACCCACTTAACTTACTTTATTTTACTTAACTTACTTACTCATTGACTTAATCACATACTTTACTTACTTTACTTACTCATTTACATACTTACTCACATACTTTACTTACTCATTTACATACTTTACTTATTCACATACCCACTTATTTTACTTACTCACTTACCTACTTTACTTACTCACTTACTTACCTCCTTTACTTACTTTCTTTACTTACTCACTTTACTTGATTTACTTACAAACGAAGTCAGTTACTTTACTTACTCACATACTTTACTTACTAACTTACTTATTCATTTACATAAATAACTCACATACTTGCTTGACTTACTTACCTACTCGGTTACTTTACTGACTTTGATTTGTTATTTTACGTAACTTATTCATTTACTTACATACTTTACTTACTCATTTATATACTTACTCACACACTTACTTACAAACTTAATCATTTATATACTTAACTCTAATCTTAATCATTTATATACTTAACTCTAATACTCACTTACTTTACTTACTCACATACTTACTTACTTACTAGCTTACTTTGTTATTTTACTTAACTTACTCATTTACTTACTCACATACTTTACATACTTACTCACATACTAACTTACTAGCTTACTTTACATACTCACTAACATTACCTATTCATTTACATACATACTCATATACATACTTTACTTCCTCACATACTTACTTACTCGCTTACTTAGTAACTTATTTACTTACTCACGTACTTTACTCACTTTACTTAGTCATTTACATACTTTACTTACTCACTTACCTACTTTACTTACTCACATACTTACTTACTCACTTACTTACCTTCTTTACTTACTTTACTTACTTTCTCTACTTCTCACTTTACTTGATTTACTTACAAAGTCAGTTACTTTACTTACTCACATACTTTACTTACTAACTTACTTTACTTATTCATTTACATAAATAACTCACATACTTACTTGACTTACTTACTTACTCGGTTACTTTACTTTGATTTGTTATTTTACTTAACTTACTCATTTACTTTCTCACATACTTTACTTATTTATATACTTACTCACATACTTACAAACTTACTTTACTTATTCATTTATATACTTAACCCTAATACTCACTATGTATATAGTATATGTTTACAGTATAAATAAAAATAAAAATATAAAATAATAAAAATAATAAAATTTAAAAAATTAAATAAAATAATAATAAAAATAAAAATAATAAATAAATTACAGTATAAATACATCGACATATAAATACTTCTTCACTTACTTGAATTACGTTACTTACTCACTCACCGACTTACTCACTTACTTACATTTCTGTGACTTACTTTACTTACTCACGTACATTACTTTATTTACTTATTCACTAACTCTTTCACTTTACTTCCTCATTTACATAGTTACATACTCACTGAGTTACTTTATTTTACTAACTCACTTACTTTACTTACACACTTTTTTTTGTTTGCTTTTTATTTACTTTGCATTCATTTACATCAGGGGTGTCCAAACTTTTTGCAAAGGGGGCCAGATTTGGTGTGGTAAAAATGTGGGGGGCTGACCTTGGCTGACGTCCTTTACGTAGAACAATATATTATTATATATTGCAAATTTTAGCAAGCCATTCTGTGTGACACATTTGCTTTATTATTAATTTTAATGAATAATTTTACAACTAGCCTTTGTGGCGTTCTCTTTCGACTCTCGGTCTCTTGCAAAATGCTGCTGCTGTAAAATTAAACTTGTTTCAAGTTGCTTCAATTTCTCGCTACGTATCTTCCCTGTAATCTTGTCGTACATGTCAGCGTGTCTTGTTTGGTAATATTGCCTCACATTGAACTCTTTAAAAACAGCGACTGTGTCTTTGCAAATGAGGCAGACACAGTTGTTGCGTATTTTAGTGAAGAAATAGCCCAATTTTCACCTATCCTTGAAGCGTCAGCAGTTGCAGTCAACTTTCTTTTTTTTTGTTGTTGATTGTCACCATTTTAGAAAATTGGGTCACATGGGGTAATGTTAGGGTGCTGCTGCCTTTTACTGGGTAAATGAGGAGCAGCATTTAGTGTGTAGGTTACTTCATATGCTGGTAGCAGTACTGCTGACCAATTTATTAAGTCTGTGTGCGGGCCAGACGTTATTGATTTTATGACAAAGGCTGGGGGCCGGATGAAATTTGTCCACGGGCCGCATTTGGCCCCCGGGCCGGACTTTGGACATGCCTGATTTACATAGTTACACCCTTACTTTATGACTTTACTTACTCACTTACCTACCTCCTTTACTTCCTTTCTTTACTTACTTATTTACTTACTCACATACTTACTCACTTGCCTACTTTACTTGCTTATTTTACTTCCTCACTATTTTACTTCCTCATTAAGTACTACTTACCCATTTACTAACTCTACTTACTCACATACTTGCTCACTTACTTACCTACTTTACTTACTTTTTTTAACTTACTTTACTTTATTTACCCACTACGTCAGTTGCTTTGCTTTGCTTTGCTTTACTTACTCATTCACTTACTTTATTTGCACACATATTTTATGCTTACTCATTTACATACTTTACTTAGTCACATACTCACTTACTGACCTCCTCTACTTTCTTTACTTACTCACTTTACTTACAAAGTCAGTTACTTTACTTATTCATTTACTTACTCACATACTTTACTTACTTTACTTACTCATTTACATACTTACTCACATACTTACTTACGTACTAACTTACTTCACTTACATTTACATAGATAACACATACTTGCTTGACTTACTTACTCGGTTACTTTACTTACTTTGATTTGTTATTTTACTTTACTTTACTTTCTTTACTTACTCACTTTACTTGATTTACTTTCAAACAAAGTCAGTTACATTACTTACTCACATACTTTACTTACTTTACTTAGTCATTTATTTACATACTTTACTTACTCACATACTTACTAACTTACTTAGTCATTTACATAAATAACTCACATACTTGCTTGACTTACTTACCTACTTTACTTACTTTGATTTGTTATTTTACTTATTTACTTACTCACATACTTTACTTACTCATTTACATACCTTACTTACTAACTTACTTATTCATTTAAACATACTGAACTCTAATACTCACTTTACTTACTCACTTACTTTACGTTGTTATTTTACTTAACTTACTCATTTACTGACTCGCATACTTTACTTACTCATTTACATGCTTACATACTTCCTCGCTTACTTTACATAATAAATTTACTTACTTATTCATTTACTGTACATACTTACTCATATACCTTACTTATTATACATACTCATTTACATACTTACTCGCTTACTTTACTTACTAAATCAGTTACTTATTTACTTACATGCTTTACTTACTTTACTTACTCATTTACATACTTTACTTACACACATACTCACTTAGTTTACTTTACTTGCTCACTGACCTACTTTACTTACATACTTACTTACTCCTTTGCTTACTTTACTTACTTTCTTTACTTACTCACTTTACTTGATTTACTTACAAACGAAGTCAGTTACTTAATACCCATTGACATACTTTACTTACTCACATGCTTACTTACTAACTTGCTTTACTTATTCATTTACATAAATAACTCACAGACTTGCTCGACTTACTTACATACTTACCTTACTCACTCATTTACATACTTTACTTACCTTACTTACTCATTTACATACTTTACTTACTCATTTACATACTTTACTCACTTACTCATTTACATACTTACTTACCTTCTAACTTACTTTACTTATTCATTTATATGCTTGACTCTAATGCTCACTCACTTTACTTACTCACTTACTTTATTTACTTTGTTATTTTACTTAACTAATTTATTTACTCACATACTTTACTTACTTAATCATTTATACACTTGACTCTAATACTCACTTACTTTACTTACATACTCACTTAGTTTACTTACTTTGTTATTTTACTTATTTATTTACTCACATACTTTACTTACCTTACTTACTCATTTACATACTTTACTTACTCACATACTTACTTACCTTCTAACTTACTTTACTTATTCATTTATATGCTTGACTCTAATACTCACTCACTTTACTTACTCACTTACTTTACTTACTTTACTTAATCATTTACATACTTACTTACCTTCTAACTTACTTTACTTATTCATTTATATGCTTGACTCTAATACTCACTCACTTTACTTATTTACTTTGTTATTTTACTTATTTATTTACTCACATACTTTACTTACTTTACTTACCCATTTACATACTTTACTTACTCATTTACATACTTTACTCACTTTACTTACTCATTTACATACTTTACTTACTCACATACTTACTTACCTTCTAACTTACTTTACTTATTCATTTATACACTTGACTCTAATACTCACTTACTTTACGTACCCACTTACATACTCACTTACTTTACTTACTTTGTTATTTTTTTATTTATTTACTCACATACTTTACTTTACATACTCATTTACATACTTTACTTACCTTACTTACTCATTTACATACTTTACTTACTCACATACTTTACTTACTTTACTTACTCATTTACATACTTTACTTACTCACATACTTACTTACCTTCTAACTTACTTTACTTATTCATTTATATGCTTGACTCTAATACTCACTCACTTTACTTACTCACTTACTTTATTTACTTTGTTATTTTACTTAACTAATGTATTTACTCACATACTTTACTTACTTAATCATTTACATACTTACTCACATATTTTACTTATTATACATACTTATTTACATACTTTACTTCCTCACATACTTAGTTTACTTTACTTGCTCACTGACCTATTTTACTCACTTACCTACTTTACTTTTCTTTACTTACTCACTGTACTTGATTTACAAACGAAGTCAGTTACTTAATTACTCATTTACAGACTTCACTTACTCAAATACTTACTTCCTAACTTACTTTACTTATTCATTTACATAAATAACTCACACACTTGCTTGGCTTACTTACATACTTACCTTACTTACTCATTTACATACTTTTTATTACCTTACTTACTCATTAACATACTTACTCATTTACATACTTTACTTACTTTAATTACTCATTTACATACTTACTCACATACTTACCTTCTTACTTATTCATTTATAAACTTGACTAATACTCACTTACTTACTTACTCTCTTACTTACTTTCTTTGGTATTTTACTGAACTTACTCATCTTACTTTTCTTACTTTTTTATTTTACTTATTTATTTACATACATACTTTACTAACTTTACATACTCATTTGCATACTTTACTTACCTTACTTACTCATTTACATACTTTATTTGCTCACATACTTACTTTACTTATTCATTTACATACTTCACTTACTCACTTACCATCTAACTTACTTTACTTATTCATTTATATGTTTGATTCTAATACTCAATTACTTTACTTACTTTGTTATTTTACTTAACTTATTTATTTACTCACACTCACTCACTTTACTTACTTTACATACTCATTTACAAACTTACTCACATACTTACTTTACATACTCACTAACTTTACTTACTTATTCATTTACATACTCACATACTTTACTTATTATACATACTCATTTACACACTTTCTCACATACATACTTACTCGCTTACTTTACTTACTAAATCAGTTACTTACTTATTTACTTACCTGCTTTACTTACTCACATACTTACTTACTCACTTAGATACCTCCTTTACTTAGTTTACTTACTTTCTTTACTTACTCACTTTACTTGATTTACTTACAAACGAAGTGAGTTATTTTACTTACTCACATACTTACTAACTTACTTATTCATTTACATAAATAACTCACATACTTGCTTGACTTACTTACCTACTCGGTTACTTTACTTACTTCGATGTGTTATTTTACTTAACTTACTCATTTACTTACTCACATACTTTACTTACTTTACGTACTCATTTACATACAGTACTTTACTTACTCACACATTTACTTACTCTCTTACTTTACTTATTAATTTATATACTGAACTCTAATACTCATTTACTTACTTACCTGCTTAATTAACTGTTATTATTTTAATGTTTAATGTTGTTATTTTAATTAACTTACTTACTCATTTATTTACTCACATACTTTACTTAGTCATTTACATACTTACTCACATCCTTACTTATTAGATTACTTGACATACTAACTTTACTTACTTATTACCGTATTGGCCCGAATATAAGACGGTGTTTTTTGCATTAAAGTAAGAATGAAAACCTGGGGGACGTCTTATAACTGCGGCCTAAAAAAAAAAAAAACAAAAAAAAAACTGCGGCCTAGACATATACCCATTCACGACGCTGGATGGCGCCAGTCATCAATGAATCGAATGCTGAACTTCAGTTACAGTTAGACTTCACTTTGATAATTAATGCAGTTATTGCAATTTTGTTTTATCACAATATTTTTTTCTTATTTATATATCAAAAACCCGAAGCCATTCATTTATGAATTTGATTGCACTTTAGTTTACTTACTCACTTACCTACTTTACTTAATTTACTTTATTTACTCACTAACTTTACTTACTCATTTACATATGTATTCACTCACTTAATTTACTTATTCACTAACTCACTTACCTTACTTACTTTACTTTCTTTACTTTATTTTACTTACTCACATACTTTACTTACTTTACATACTCATCTACATACTTACTCACATACTTACTAGCTTACTTTACGTACTCGCTAACTTTACTTATTTATTCATTTACACACTTTACTTACTTACATACTTCAGTTATTTTACATACTCATTTACATACTTTACTTACTCACATATTTACTTACTCACTTACTTTACTTACTAAATCAGTTACTTCCATATTTACCTACTCAATACTTACTTACACAATTACATACTTCTTCACTAACTCACTTACTTACTCACATACTCCCTTACTTTGCTTTGTTACTTTACTTACTGAACTTTACTTAGATGTTTACTTACTTACTCACTCAATTTTACATACTCACCTACTTTACTTATTTACTTACCTACTTTACTTAATTTACTTTATTTACTCACTAACCTTACTTACTCATTTACATACTTATTCACACTCATTGAATTTACTTATTCACTAACTCACTTACTAGCTTACTTTACGTACTCGCTAACTTTACTTATTTATTCATTTACACACTTTACTTACTTACATACTTCAGTTATTTTACATACTCATTTACATACTTTACTTACTCACATATTTACTTACTCGCTTACTTTACTTACTAAATCAGTTACTTCCATATTTACTTACTCAATACTTTACTTACTTACACAATTACATACTTCTTCACTAACTCACTTACTTACTCACATACTCCCTTACTTTGCTTTGTTACTTTACTTACTGAACTTTACTTAGATGTTTACTTACTTACTCACTCAATTTTACATACTCACCTACTTTACTTAATTTACTCACTAACCTTACTTACTCATTTACATACTTATTCACACTCACTGAATTTACTTATTCACTAACTCACTTACTTTGCTTTGCTATACTTTACTTATTCACTCACTCACTTACTTTTACATACTCACCTACATGCTTTACTTAATTTACTTTTTCTCACTAACTTTACTTACATACTTTATTTCCTCACATACTGTTTCTTGCTTACTTTACTTACTCACATACTTTACTTACTTAATCATTTACATACTTCTTCACGAACTCACTTACTACTCATTTACACACTTTACTCACATACTCGCTTTGCTTTGTTACTTACTGAACTTTACTTACATATTTAGTTACTCGCTCACTCAATTTCACATACTCACCTACTTACTTATTTACTTACTCACTTACCTACTTTATTTACTCACTAACTTTACTTATTTACATACTCACTTATTTTACTTACTTACTGACCTCATTTACTTACTCAATTTCACATACTCACCTACTTATTTACTTTACTTACTCACTAAATCACTTACTTTACTTACTCATTTACTTACTCGCTTACTTTACTTATTCATTTACATACTTTACTTACTCACTATATTACATACTTCTTCACTAACTCACTTACTTACTCACATACTCCCTTACTTTGCTTTGGTACTTACTGAACTTTACTTATATATTTACTTACTCACTCAATTTTACTCGCTACTTACTTTACTCACGTTACTCACTTTAATTATGCACGAATTAGCCAAAAGGCTAATTCCTTAATGTTGATTTTTGGGTATTTCAGGGACATTTTCTTCCTGTTTGACCTATTTTCGAGGATACTTCTTGTTTATTTTGGTCACTTCCTGTTGATTTTGGAGCATTTCCATAAGAAATAAACTAGTTCATATTAAAAGGAATTTATGGCATTCGATTAAATAAATACGATACCTGCTAAAGTCTTGGTCTTGAAAACAAAAACAAGATTAATCGCTTTCCTAAAAATTCATCAAAATGCGGCCAGAAAAACGACAACGTCCAATCCATTTGAGCAGACAGCTTGTCAACCAGAAAACATACAAACATCCATCGCCAAGTCATTTATTCAGCGGCGATTCATCGCATTTTGTACTTTCAGGACTCTGATCACAGGAATGGCATCAGGAAGCATCGTGGCGTTCAACATCGACTTCAACCGTTGGCATTTCGAACACCAACACAGGTACTGACCGGAACGTCCAACCTCTGAGGGGACGCCGTTCCGTTCGCGGACTCGCTTTCTGCTGACTTTGCGGCGCCCGCCAAGCCAACTGAAACATGTAAATATGGCAAAATAAATGTAAATATCCAAGATTTGTGCCCAGACTGGAACTGAAACGGATTACTTTTCATAATTAGACACGTTGATGACCTAATTTAGTAAGAACACATGTAGATTTTTTTTTCTTAGAATATTTTTTAACAAAAAATATGTCCATGTATGTCATATTTTGTGTTTTAAACATCCAACCGTCAAGAATCAAACCACTAAAATTCAACATTTATGCTTCAACACTGCCATCTAGTGGGCAGAAATATGAGTTGTCATATTTGAAGTACGTAACAACATTCAAAGTAAAAAAAAACAAAAAACATTGTGTTGAAATGAATGCAAATTTTCATTTTGTGAGCATTTTTACGTTTTTGTGTATTTATTGTTGTGTAAATCAAGTGTTCTGTCTTATGTCGTGTTTAAAGAATATCACACAAAAAAATTACACTCAACATCAATTTGAGTACATGGAAAGCCGTAAGATTTACAGCTAATATTATTATTTGTGCAAGGAAAGTTTGTGGCAAATGAGCTGCAGACACAAAAGTTTTACTTTAAATGATATTCATTTGCTCATAGATGTATTTAATTTTGTTGTTTGTGCTATATTTATGTCATCATGATTAAATTATTTTCCTCACCTGTTTTGGATGATTAAAAAGTCTTAAAATGTCTTGAAATTCTGCTGGTTTTTTTTTTTTTTTTTTTTAATCCAATTGCTTTTACTGCCACCTGCTGTCTAAACTTGTTACAGCAGCACAAGTCACTTTTCATTTGATTTTTTATTGATTTAAATACAACAAAAACAACTACAAATAAAGCTTTTTTGAACTTTTTGAGCTTTTTTGTGTCATCGTGTCCAATCGGCTGCCATTGACAGCACTAGATGTCCAGTCTATTTTGACTAGGCCTGATGTGGTCATGTAATAGGTTATAGTACAGTATAATATTTAACAATTTAGATGTTTTGCTGTGAAAAAAGTACACCGGTTTCATAAATATGACATTGGAAGCAGTTAAGCACAATGTTAGTCATGAGCCATTTCCAAAAAGCCTCAAGAGTTTATGCCGAAACTCATGAAGTTCCAATAGCAACTAATTTCAGTGTATTTATTAGACGCAAACGCGTCATGTCATTCAGCAGCATGCTTAGGTCTGAAGGGGTTAAAAACTCATTCCTTTTCACCTGATCCTCTAAAAAAGGTGCGATTGGCCCGCTTTTCAGTCAAGTGATCGGGACATCCCTGGACTTGACAAAATTTCAATGGTGTCACTACAATTGATCAAAATTGAAAGAAAAATGACCTGACAAAAGTTGGACTCTGTTGTTTTAATTTCACAATGGATGGCGAGCAGACACTCCGGAAAACAATCTTCGTAAACTAGCGGTTAAAAAGGCATTTTTCATCATTGTAAAATGTGTCGACGTGGATTATCGATGGCGATAATGCGTACATGAAATTTAATACATCATAACGTTGGTGTGCTATTTCATTCAACTCTTATTAGCAGCCCTTGAAAGCAACCAAATGGGGGTTAAAAACAAGTACAAAGACGCGAGCTCCTGCACATTCGTGAACGCAAACGACATTCCAAAGATGCACACATGCACTTTGTGGGGAAAAAAAAGGCTCTTGAAAAGATGATTATTCAAAATTTCAGTTGACTGGAAGCACCGTGCTACATCATATCGCTTTTCGACGACAAACACTGTGCTTTCTGTGGGCGTGACGCCGTTAATTGCACTTCAATCTTATCATTCGTGTGCTCTTAAAACGTTGGAATCGGCAACAGGTCATTTGTAGTTTTTTTTTTGGGGGGGGGGGGTAAATATTGCAGAAGATATAACACTGAAAGATGATAGCAGCAATTTGTGGATTTGCTCAGAACGGAGACACTGGGGAGCGCACTGTGCCGGCCGAACCCGGCGAATAGTCCTCCGACTCGGAGGTAAAGTCGGCGGGGGAAAGGGCGGCGGTCGCCGAGGAGCGGGCCCCGCGCGGGAAGTTGGGCTGGGCGGCGGGATGCTCTGGCCTTTGACGTAAAACTTGCCGTTCCTTGTCAAGCGGTGTGTTCTGACAGAATAAAGAAAGGAGAAGAAAATACTTGGTTGACATGTTTGAATTTCAAAACTTGCACTCACATCTCTATAATCTATGAAAGAGTATCGGAGCCTTTTGGAATTTCTGCATAAAATCCCCATCAAATGTGATCTTTGTCAAAACCACACAGATGAAAAAACTGTCTGCTTTAACTAAAACCACCCAAACATTTATAGGTTTTCATATTTTAATGAGAATAGGTTGCAAACAATGATAGAAGGGGGAAAATAAGTAAGTGAACCATCACATTTAATATTTTTTACGGCTGTCAAACGATTAAAATTTTTAATTGAGTTAATTACAGCTTAAAAATTAATTAATCGCAATTCAAACCATCTATAAAATATGCCATATTTTTCTGTAAATTATATATATATTCTGTAAAATAAATTGTTGGAATGGAAAAATAAGACACAAGATGGATATATACATTCAACATACGGACTGTAGTGGGCATTTCACTCTACTGTCATTTAAATCTGTCAATGCTGTCCTCACTCCAAAGCGTCTACTTTTTCCAAAGCTAGACAGCTAGTGAACTACGCCTTAATAATCAGACTTCTTCCTTTTTCATCTGATTTATTAATAAAATGGCCTCAAACCATTGTCCTCTTTAGACCCTCGTAAAACTACAAAAAAAAGTACACAAGCATTGCATTAGCAAGAACGTTAGCTTAGCACGCTATACAGGTTCACTAAACATAAACAAAAAGCGTCTCATACAAAAAATATAACATTTCGCTTACTAACATAATATGTACATTCTTTACAACAACCATACTTACGGACAAATCTTGTCCAAGGATCATATAAGCACAACATTACAACGTAGGCGTCAGCCCGAGATGTCGTGCAGCCATATTGAACTGGCAAGAAAAAAATAAACCATGTCGCAAAGCGACCACAAGAGTTCGCTGTTAGACAGCACAAAAAGCCTTGCTGTAAAACTTACCAAAAGGCAAAATACTGTCTGAGCGGGACATGTGCGTTAATTGCGTCAAATATTTTAACGTGATTAATTTAAAAAATTAATTACCGCGCGTTAACGCGATAATTTTGACAGCCTTAATATTTTTATGATCATTATAAAAGCATTTACACAACGAAATCACGCTAGGAAAGTTTAATATATTAAAAAAAAAAAAAAACGGTTTTGCAGACACACAGAGAAGATTCAAAAGGATCACATTTATGTTGCCTTTGTGTGCATAAATAAAAGTGTCCTTCGTAATGGATTTTCAGTTGGCAGAAAAAAAACAAGTTTTCTTAATGTTTAAATAGTCTACATATTTTTATGATCATTATAAAAGCATTTCCACAACGAAATGACGCCGGGAAAGTTTAATAATGGAAAAAAAAAAAATGCTGTTTTGCAGACACACAGAGGAGAAGATTCAAAAGGATCACATTTGTGTTGCCTTTGTGTGCATAAATAAAAGTGTCTTTCATAACGAATCGCAAGCGCCACAGCGGGAGGAGAAGAAGAAAAGCGGGCGGCGCCACGGCGTTCATGTGCGTGCACAAGCAAATGCACAATACAGAGAACCTGCTCTCAGTTTTATCCCCTTCTTTTTTTTTTTTTTATAATTTATTAGTCGGAGCGGCGGCCCGTCCCGACCCGAACGTGAATGCTTAACATTTTGGGCCCGGGGTCGGGTTGGGGCACTAGATCTAACCTCTAAGAGATAGGACATAACATAACAATGACTGAAGTGGAGAAAGAGGAAGCGAGAAAGATTATTGATGCACCTAAGACATTGAAAGCAGACATCTGGAGACATTTTGGCTTCTGCGAGGTTGGTGGGAAACTTGACCAGAGTTATGCGGTGTGTAAAAAATGAAACATGAGAATAATAATACAAATGGGGAAACCAAATCCGTTGCATCACTGGAATTGAGCAAGGAAGATTTTTGAACGTACTTATACATTTTAAAATGCGCTGAATCGATTCAGTTTGTTGCCCGCATCGAATCGAATCGTCCATGCCCCGCATCGGGATGCATCGCCGCATCGATTATTGTTGACACCTCTATTAGACGAGTTATGGCATATTCACTGTTGCCACTAGATGGCAGTGGATTCGCTTAAATCAATCAAACAAAATGTAACACAAATGTCACTTTAATTAAACAAATCCTCGAAGCAGCAACTTTTAATTCGAAGCTTTTTTCTCATCCAATACTTGAGTTAATCGATTAATTGTTGCAGTACTAATAATTAAAGATGCCCCGATCACGTCATTTTCAAAGTATCGGAATAGGCAAAAAAATATCGGACATGCCTTTTTTTTAATATATATATATATATATATATATTTTAGGGCTGTCAAAATTAACGCGTTAACGCGTGGTAATTAATTTTTTAAATTAATCACGTCAAAATATTTGACGCAATTAACGCACATGTCCCGCTCAGACAGTATTCTGCCTTTTGGTAAGTTTTACAGCAAGGCTTTTTGTGCTGTCTAACAGCGAACTCTTGTGGTCGCTCTGCGACATGGTTTATTGTTTTCTTGCCAGTTCACTATGGTTGCACGACGTTGTACTGTTGTGCTTATATGATCCTTGGACAAGATTTGTCCGTAAGTATGGTTGTTGTAAAGACTGTACATATTATGTTAATAAGCGAAATGTTATATTTTTTGTATGAGACGCTTTTTGTTTATGTTTAGTTAACCTGTATAGTGTGCTAAGCTAACGTTGTTGCTAATGTAATGCTTGTGTACTTTTTTTTTTTTTTTTTTGTAGTTTTACAACGACCAAACAATGGTTAGATGCATTTATTAAACCAATAATCCTCCCACTTACTAAATACTGTCCTGATAGCATAAACACCAGAAATGTGTTACCAAGCATATCACCAAGATAAAGATCATATCAAACTACACAATTTCATTTAAAACCATTTCAATGTATTCAGTGAAAAACATGAGTGATCCATAAATTATTAACAAATCAATAAATTAACACCATCAGCAACACATCAGCAGCATCAATGTAAATTAATCAATACCTGTTATAAAATTTAAATTCATGAATTTTGTATTTATGTTTCAGTAGTACAACCGTATTTACATCAATTCAAATAACCCAGTGCAAAACTATACAATACACAGATCTGCTTTACGCGAACTACAAGTCCCATAATGCCTCGCGGTACCAGGAAGCCGCTCGCGGCTGGGTTAAACCCGCTCTCACGGCTTACATTTTACCGAGCAAACGTGACGATCAAGGCACGCGGTACATCAACAAACCCAAATAACACAATCCCCAATCATCACCGCATGTGAGTATGGCATTTTGATGACTTTGCAAACATCGCTACAAAGTTAAAATGACAGCTCAGAGACGCTAGCAAAGCGGCGTCATCAAGTAGCGTAAACTGCGAGATTGTTAAGTATAAAGCATTGCATTGTAACAGTTAAAACAACATCACCCACAACATAAGGAAACAGAAGTGCTTTACCTGTTGGCTGTACACCGGGTCAAGGCTCACTACTTGTCGTGCTGAACGATCGCGGCATTTGCCTTTTCAAATGTGACAAGCTGATCATGTGACACGCACGGACATTTGATCACGTGACACGCATGGACATTTGATCACGTGTCAACGATGTCACACACGAACATTTAAAGGACCGTTCGCTAAATGCACCACACCTCCGTTTGCCATTAAGAGCAGTGCAAATACTGTGAAACACAACATGTACTGTATGTTGAATGTATATATTCGTCCGAGTTTTATTCATTTTTTTTTTAGGGCTGTCAAAATTAACGCGTTAACGCGCGGTAATTAATTTTTTAAATTAATCACGTTAAAATATTTGACGCAATTAACGCACTAGGCCCGCTCAGACAGATTTAAATGTCAGTACAGTGAAAGGCCAACTTGTTAATTGTGTTTTATGGAGTTTTTCCGCCCTCTGCTGGCGCTTGGGTGTGACTTGCATATGTTATGTGGCGTAATGTCGCCCTCTGCTGGCGATTTAGTGCAGCTGATTATTTGGGTTTCGGCGCGCTTTTTTGATGTGATTATATGTCGACCCGAACTCACACTAATAGACAGTGCTTTTCAGACCAGCTAACGTCCGCATCCAGTATTCAGTGGCAGTTCTCATAGCCCCATCACACTGTGTGTGTCTAATACATGCATCGCTTGTGAGTTATATTCCTCCTTTGTTTACAGTGCTGCTCGAAAGTTTGTGAACCCCACAGCGATGGTCAGATTTTTTGTAAAAAAAACTAAAATAACCTTATTAAATGTTAAGTTATACCCAAATCCACAACACTGACATTCCAAATAATGGACTGAAACAAAAGAAATAGTTATATTGTCATTCTTTATTTAACAAAAGTGGTTGATTTAAGAAAAACTCAGATATCATGTGTGCAAAAGTATGTGAACCCCTTCAGTTAATAGGATATTGCGCCTCCTTTTGCAGAGATTACCTCAACCAAACGGTTTCTGTAGTGACTAATCAGCCTCTCACATCTACTTTGGGGGATTTTTGCCCATTCTTCCTTGCAGAACGCAGTCAGTTGAGAGAGGTTTGATGGGCGTCTGGCATGAACTGCTCGCTTCAGGTCCCGCCACAGCATTTCAATGGGATTTAGGTCAGGACTTTGACTGGGCCAGTCCAGAACACGAATCTTCTTCTTTTTCAGCCATTCCTTGGTTGTATTGCTGGAATGCTTTGGATCATTATCATGTTGCATGATCCACCTTCTGCCAAGCTTTAACTTCAAAACAGATGGCATCAGGTTATGTTCTAGGATTTGACAATATTCCTCAGAATTCATGATTCCCTGGACTATGTGCAGTTGTCCAGGTCCTGAGGATGAAAAGCAAGCCCAGATCTTGACATTCCCACCTCCATGCTTCACTGTTGGGAGAAGGTTCTTTTGGTGGTATGCAGTGTTGACTTTTCGCCAGACATGGCGGTTTTGGTTGTGACCAAACAGTTCAATTTTGCACCTACATCAGTTGATGAAAACTCTTTTTAATTTAGTCTCGACAACACAACTGTTAAAAAAACAAAAAAAAACTACTGAATTGATTGATTAGGAAATCAGGTTGAAATAATAGAAAATTCCAAAATGTTGAGGGGGTTCACAAACTTTTGAGCAGCACTGTATATTCATGAGCATTAGATAGTTATTGATGATGTGTATTTGAATTTGTTCACATATATGGTGAAATGCAGTTACATTGTTAGATGCTTGTGAGCTAATTGGCTAGTGCTACTGCTCAAATGGACACGTGTGTGTACATTTTATGTTATTTTGTGATTTATGCAAGTTATTGACACATTGCCTTGTTATTTTCAGTTTTACAAAAATACAAGAAACGTGCCCCTGTCAAAAAGAGATGACTTCAATAAAGCCCATGCAACTTTGCCACACCGTCTGATTTCTTTTTGGAACTTATGTTCGCTATCTGTCAATTTGTGTACTCACACACATTGAGGACAGAATAGGGCTACTAGTTTATTTTTTGATTGAAAATGTTACAAATTGTATTAAAACGAAAACATTAAGAGGCGTTTTAATATAACATTTCTATAACTTGTACTAATATTCATCTTTTAAGAACTACAAGTCTTTCTATCCATGGATCACTTTAACAGAATGTTAATAATGTTAATGCCATCTTGTTGATTTATTGCTATAATAAACAAATACAGTATTTATCTACCGTATGTTGAATGTATATATCCATCTTGTCTTATCTTTCCATTCCAACAATAATTTACAGAAAAATATGGCATATTTTATTGATGGTTTGAATTGCGATTAATTGCGATTAATTACAATTAATTAATTTTTAAGCTGTAATTAACTCGATTAAAAATTTTAATCGTTTGACAGCCCTATTTTTTTCTTAATGCATTGCCAAAATGTATATGATCAGGAAAAATGATCGGATGAATTAATTGAATCGGGAGCAAAAAAAAAAAGCAATCGGATCGGGAAATATCGGAATCGGCAGATACTCAAACTAAAACGCTCGGGATCGGATCGGGAGCGAAAAAACATGATCGGAACAACCCTACTCATAATTTTTTCTTAAGTTTGCGTCTGATGAGGGGCAAACTTCACAAAGGTGTTACTACTGATCTTTGGGTGCGACTTAGTACCGTATTTTTTCAGACTATATTTCCTTTCCTTGTGCGTGTTATCTACTAGCAGTTAGCCTTACCGTGATGACCATGACGCCTGCCGTTGTGCTACTGCCTTTGGGTCCAGTGTTGAAGTTCTTCCTGATCCTGACTGCCACCGGCAGCTGCTGTTGGTTCTCGGGCGTACCGTCCTCCTGAGAAAGAGACGTTTAGACGTTTTTTCTGCACGCAAAGTGGCGACCGTTGGTCTCCTCACGTTGACCCAGGGGTGCTCCAGAACCTGCGCGGCCGACAGTCTTTGCTCCACGTCCACTTGTAGCATGCCGGCTATGAGAGCCTAAACGAGAGATGTCCGTTAACGCTCAGACATATCGGGGAAGGTCGGAAGGGGGCCCCACCTTGGCGGAGTGGGACACGTTGTCCCAGTGGGGCGCGGGGAAGCTCAGCTCGGCCTCCAGGATTTCTTTAAACTGAACTTCCTGGTCATCGGAGCTGCTGTTAAAACAAATACCGGCTTCAATTTAATAGGAAGGTTTGTATCACCAACAATAGGCGCAAAAGACCAATTACCAATTAAAGGGTGGGAAACCGCAAAGCAGGATGTACGTGATGACCCCGGCGGCCCAAACGTCCACTTTCAGGCCGTACCTGGAATTAAACAAGAAAGTTCAGAAACAAAAAAGCCGGACCTCAACGAAGAATCCGACTCACCCCTTCTCGGCGACGATCTCCGGCGCCACGTACGTGGGCGTGCCGCACACGGTGTACAGAAAGCCGTTGACCACGGTCGCCAAGCCAAAGTCGCCCAGTTTCAGAGACTTGCTACCGTCGGGATGCTGATAGACCTTCGAGCGCAAAGCCGACGTGACCTCGCTTAGGAGTAGTTGAACGAAGGTGCAATTGGGGAGCACCTACCAGCAGGTTTTCCGGCTTGATGTCTCGGTGGACGATGTTGAGGCCGTGCAGGTACTTGACGGCGCTGGCGAGGTTGAAAAGCATGCAGCTAGCGTCACGCTCCGTGTACTTGGTGGACGAGGTGATGGCGTCAAATAGGTCGCCTCCCTGCACAGGAGTTTGTGTTAGAAATGGACGTCGATTGCATGGAAAAGCTCAAATTAGGTTTTAAAGCCAAGGTTAGGGTTGTGAAATTTGGTTTCAGTCCAAGGTTTCAATTACAAATTAGGCTTAAAATTAGCGTTCGGGTTTCTTTCTTTTGTTGCTGTTTTTTTTTTTTAACCTGTCCTGTTCAGCTGTTTGACATGGAGAATGGAAGTCTTAGCGTCCGGTTGGTCTAAACCAGGGGTCCCCAAACTACGGCCCGCGGGCCGGATACGGCCCGCAGCCACATTTGGTCCGGCCCCCTGAACAAAAAAAAAAAAAAATTTGTAAAAAAAAAAAAAAAAAAAAATTTTTTTTTTTTTTTTTTTTTTTTTTTTCCCAATAGAGTTATTTATGTCCTGGCTTTTTTCTGTGAAGAACTGAGCAATGGTTATTTGGTTATTATCTATTTAATTAATACAGTATTATTATATTATATTACATTACATGATAGTATATTATATTATATTATATTCAGGGGTGCACATAAGTGGTCCGCACATGCGTACTGGACGTAGACAAACGCGCTGGCCCTCAACAGCTTCCATACGCTTTTGCGTACCGATGGCAGACCACTATTTGCGGCGGACACGAGAAAATAACTTCTCAAAATGTCGATGAGGCAGGCCACACTGAGTAATTACTTCCGTGTTCCCCCACCCCCGTCAAAAGACAGACAGACGACAGAGACGTCACCGGAGCTACCGAAAAAAAGGACTTTTGCTGAAAAGTGGCTACAGGAGGTACCATGGCTAGAAGTGAATGATGCTCGCACGGAAATGCGGTACAAAATGTGCCGTGAGAATCCCAATGTCGCCGATTAGAGCAACGCATTTTATGTAGGGTCAAAGAATTTCAGCCATCCAAACTTTGAAAAGCACGAAAAAAACAGAGAGCATGTGGCAATTAAGCAAACTATCGATGTCAAACAGGACCCCACTCGCCCTATGGACATGTGGCGGAATAGGGCGGAATAAAGGTAATGAACAGCGACATGCACTGACAAACGTGTTTTTGCTCGCACTTTAGAAAGCTAAACATACACGTTCAATGAGGTCTTATGAGGAGGACATCCCACTTTTAAAAAGGCTTGGAGTTAATGTGGGAGCCGCATAATGCCCTTTATTTTGAATTGGTGCTTTTATGTTTATTTCTTTACATTTCACTTCAAAGTAATGGCAATTTTGTTGTGCCAGTTGATGTTAATCAAGCATTTACTGTTAATATAATTAATCAAAGTTAATTGGCTCTGAGTAAAGCTTGTCATAAATTTATCGCATCAGGTGGGTCGGCTCTCAAGCTCAATGAGGACCAAGTCACATCTCCAGGTCCTCCTCTGAGAACCTGGGCAAAAAAATTATGTGCACCCCTGATTATATTATATTGTATTATATTATAATATATTATATTATATTATATTATATTAAGGGCTGTCAAAGTTATCGCGTTAACGGGCGGTAATTAATTTTTTTCATTAATCACGTTAAAATATTTGACGCAATTAACGCATATGCCCCGCTCAAACAGATTAAAATGACAGCAGTGTCATGTCCACTTGTTACTTGTGTTTTTTGTCTCCCTCTGCTGGCGCTTGGGTGCGACTGATTTTATGCACCATGAGCATTGTGTAATTCTTGACATCAACAGTGGTGAGCTACTAGTTAATTTTTTTGATTGAAAATTTTACCAATTTTATTAAAACGAAAACATTAAGAGGGGTTTTAACATAAAATTTCTATAATTTGTACTAAAATCTATCTTTTAAGAACTACAAGTCGTTCTATCCAGGGATTGCTTTGACAGAATATTAATGTTAATGCCACCTTGTTGATTTATTGTTATATTCTTCCTTGCAGAACGCAGTCAGTTGAGAGAGGTTTGATGGGCGTCTGGCATGAACTGCTCGCTTCAGGTCCCGCCACAGCATTTCAATGGGATTTAGGTCAGGACTTTGACTGGGCCAGTCCAGAACATGAATCTTCTTCTTTTTCAGCCATTCCTTGGTTGTATTGCTGGAATGCTTTGGATCATTATCATGTTGCATGATCCACCTTCTGCCAAGCTTTAACTTCAAAACAGATGGCATCAGGTTATGTTCTAGGATTTGACAATATTCCTCAGAATTCATGATTCCCTGGACTATGTGCAGTTGTCCAGGTCCTGAGGATGAAAAGCAAGCCCAGATCTTGACATTCCCACCTCCATGCTTCACTGTTGGGAGAAGGTTCTTTTGGTGGTATGCAGTGTTGACTTTTCGCCAGACATGGCGGTTTTGGTTGTGACCAAACAGTTCAATTTTGCACCTACATCAGTTGATGAAAACTCTTTTTAATTTAGTCTCGACAACACAACTGTTAAAAAAACAAAAAAAAAACTACTGAATTGATTGATTAGGAAATCAGGTTGAAATAATAGAAAATTCCAAAATGTTGAGGGGGTTCACAAACTTTTGAGCAGCACTGTATATTCATGAGCATTAGATAGTTATTGATGATGTGTATTTGAATTTGTTCACATATATGGTGAAATGCAGTTACATTGTTAGATGCTTGTGAGCTAATTGGCTAGTGCTACTGCTCAAATGGACACGTGTGTGTACATTTTATGTTATTTTGTGATTTATGCAAGTTATTGACACATTGCCTTGTTATTTTCAGTTTTACAAAAATACAAGAAACGTGCCCCTGTCAAAAAGAGATGACTTCAATAAAGCCCATGCAACTTTGCCACACCGTCTGATTTCTTTTTGGAACTTATGTTCGCTATCTGTCAATTTGTGTACTCACACACATTGAGGACAGAATAGGGCTACTAGTTTATTTTTTGATTGAAAATTTTACAAATTGTATTAAAACGAAAACATTAAGAGGCGTTTTAATATAACATTTCTATAACTTGTACTAATATTCATCTTTTAAGAACTACAAGTCTTTCTATCCATGGATCACTTTAACAGAATGTTAATAATGTTAATGCCATCTTGTTGCTTTATTGTTATAATAAACAAATACAGTACTTATGTACAGTATGTTGAATGTATATATCCGTCTTGTGTCTTATCTTTCCATTCCAACAATAATTTACAGAAAAATAAGGCATATTTTAGAGATGTTTGAATTGCGATTAATTACGATTAATTTTTAAGCTGTGATTAACTCGCTTAAAAATTTTAATCGTTTGACAGCCCTAATTATATTATATTATACTATATTATATTATATCATTTTTATTTTATTTACTTTGGTTCCGTGAAGAATCCAGAAAGGGTTATTTGATTGTGGCTTTCTGAAAAACAATACATTTTTACATTTAGGCACTCCTGCAATCGTCACACTTTTTCTGTTACAAACTGACCCCGGCCCCTCATCAGAGAAGAGAAGGGTTATGTGGCCCTCACAGGAAAAAGTTTGGGGACCCCTGGTCTAAACAGTTTTGACATTGAGAATATGACTTACTCCCATTGTGATCATTCAACATATCTCGTTTATTATGACAAAACAGCGAACAGGAAGGGGTTATGGGGGGACAGAAGAAAAGAAAGACAACAACATGAAATATCTTGAACGCCCTCACTAACTATTAATATGTTGGTGCTATCGTCAGCTAGATGTATTTCCGGTTGACACCATGTGGGGGGCCTGCTGACCCGGGAGAGAAGGGGAGGGGAGTGGGGAAGTCTATGAAAGCTAAGTGATTGGGAGGGGTAGAGTGTACACAAATCAGATCTGTGATCTAGAACCCAGCAATCGTGTGAATCCCTTGTGAGTGTAAGCACGTTCGCAACCAACCCTACGCCGCCACACCGCCAGTCCTGGCACAGGGTGCCCCCACCCGAGCGCGCCCAATCACATCCAGCCGCACGCAAGCCCCGCCAAACACGCGACAGCAACGCAGATGAGCGGAGACACCACGCGGGTGCCAACCCAAAGCCACGACCCCCACCCAGCCAGCCCGGGGAGGGAGCACAGCGCATCCCTCCTCCCGTAGCCCAGCAAAGGAGCCATCGTCACCCCCCCGGGATCCAGGGTGTTCCCCTAGGCCACCCGCGCTCCTATCAACCGGCCCTCAGGGATGGGAAGAGGGGGTGCAACCCCACGGCCCGCCCCCACCCCCATCTGCCCACACGGCACAGCACACCACGGGACCCCCAGCAGCCCACCAAAGCCAGGGCGGAGCAGGGTCCCCCACCGGAGCAGGCAACATCCAGCCGATACACCGGCGTCCAGCCAGCGACCCGCGGCGGAGCGCGGGGCGGATACTCAGGCAGAGAAGAAAGGGGAAGGCGGAAGCAGGAGACCACCGAGGAGCAGCCGCGGCCTCCCCCCACTCCCGTGGTCGGCAGCCCAGGTAGAGGGGAGGCCACGCCCCGGGAGCCACGCCATAGAGAAAAAGTGTGGGACCCACCTACCACCTTATTACTGTGGTTGCCAGGTCCCTGACTGGCAGCCATTACTCAGCACCTTGCAGCACCTAGCGTTCAGGTTTCTAATTAAGGTTTGAATGTAGGGTTGGGTTTTCGAAGCCCAACTAAGGTTTCAAAATGAGGTTTGAATCCAGGGTTTCATCTTGAAATTAGGTACCAATCCAATGTTTGGGTTTCAATTCAGGATTTGAATCTTGCGTTGGGTTTTCAAATCTAGGTAAGTGTTTCAAAATGTGGTTTTAATCCAGCGTTTCATCTTGAAATTAGTGTTCAAATCAATGTTTGGGTTTCTATTTAGGATTTCAATCTAGGGTTACGTTTTCAAAACAGGACTCAGGTTTTATCTTGAATTTAGTGTGCCGTTCACACGGTGATGCTTTGAGAATACAACTCATTTCATTTGTGCATTTACATGGTTCCGCCTCGGTTCCATCTCCATTCGAACGATGACACAATTCCACGTCTAAACGATGTGGTATTCATGACAGGCACTCGAGGGCAGTACAGCTTTACAAGGTGACCGCCAATGATGCACTTTCTTGACAAAAAGTTCCTCAGCCCGGAACATAACATAACGCTTCAAGCAATGGTGTCCCCGTGTTTTTTGTCTTTTGCTTCATAATCCAAATCCATTTTGCCACATGGCAAAAATAAAATAGCACATGGCAAAAAAATGCCATATGGCAGAATCCATTTTGCCACATGGCAAAAAAATGCCACGTCAAAATCCATTTTACCACAAAAATGCCACACAGCAAAAAAAAAATACAAAAATAAATAAAAAATGCCACACGGCAAAATAAATTTTGCCACATAGCAAAAAAAAAATGGCACATGGCAAAATCCATTTTGCCACATGGCAAAAAAATGTCGTATGGCAAAATCCATTTTGCCACATGGCAAAAAAATGCCACAAGGGAAAATCCCTTTAACCACAAAAATGCCACAAGGCAAAAAAAAAAAAAATGCCACACAGCAAAATCAATTTTGCCACATGGCAAAAAAAATGCCACATGGCAAAATCAATTTTGCCATATAGCGGGAAAAAAATGCCATTTGGCAAAATCAATTTTGCCACATGGCAAAAAATGCTACATGGCAAAATCAATTTTGCCACAAAAATGCCACGGCAAAAAAAAACAAAACAAAAAAAAAAAAAACATGGCTAAATCCATTTTTTCCACATGGCGAAAATATGCCACATGCCAAAAAAAAAAAAAAAAAAAGCTAAATGGCAAAATCCATTTTGACACTTGGCAAAAAATGCTACATGGCAAAATCAATTTTGCCACAAAAATGCCACGGCAAAAAAAAACAAAAAAAAAAAACATGGCTAAATCCATTTTTTCCACATGGCGAAAATATGCCACATGCCAAAAAAAAAAAAAAAAAAAAAGCTAAATGGCAAAATCCATTTTGACACTTGGCAAAAAATGCCTCATGGAAAAATCCATTTTGCCACATTGCAAACACCACTTTTGGTTCTCGCTGGCCCTCTAATTGGTTTCAAATCAATGTTTGGGTTTCAATTGTGAGTTTGAATCTAGGGTTAGGGTTTTCAAAATGAGGTTTGAATCCAGTGTTTTAGTTTAAAAGTATGTTTTAAATTAATGTTTGGGTTTTCAATTGAGGTGTGAATCTAGGGTTAAATTATCAAAATAGGGTTAGGGTTTTAATCCAGCGCTTCATCCTAAGATTACCTTTCAAATCAATGTTTTTAGCTTAAAACTAGTTTGAAATCAAAGTTTAGGTTTCAATTTCGGGTTTGAATCGAGGGTTTGGTTTTTAAACCTGGGTAAGTGTTTGAAAATGAGGTTTGAATCCAACGTCTTTAGGTTAAAACTAGATATGAAATCAATGTTTGCGTTTCAATTTAGGGTTTGAATCTAAGGTCGGGTTTTCAAACCTGGATTAGGGTTTCAAAATGAGGTTTGAATCCAACGTTTCATCTTGAATTTTGGTTTCAAGTCAATGTTTGGCTTTCAATTTAGGGTTTGAATTTTGAGTAATGTTGCGAAAACACGTTTGGGGTTTCAAAATGAGGTTTGAATCCAGTGAGTTTTCAATCCAGGGTTTCATCTTCAAATTAGGTTTCAAATCAATATTCGGGTTTTAATTTAGGGTTAAGAAAAGTTTAGGTTTTCAAAGAAGGCTTAGGCTTTCAACTGGCCAACTTTAGGTTTTTATTAAATTAATGATTTAAAAAACATACTTGTCTTTTAAGACAATGTTAAAATTTAAAATCGTTTCAATCCAGTGTTTCAAATTAGAATTACGGTTTGAAACAAAGTTTAGACTTTCAGTTAGCGATCATTGATTTAAATTAAGACAAGAGTCTAATGTTTGGGTTAGGCTTTTAAATTAGGCAAAAGTTGCAGTTTCAAAATAGTTTCAACCAAGGGTTAGGTTGGGGATTTAACATTTGTAAAATGGCCGAACCTTGACCAACTCCATGACGAGATGAATCTCGTTTCCGGTGTCCATCTCCTCGATGAGCAGCACAATGTTGGGGTGTTTGACCCGTCGCAGGATGGACACCTCGCTCTGGATCATGTGCTCCTGCAAATGCACATACTGATCACGATCTTGACCAATGCGATAAAGAATGGATGACAGGGCTGACCTTTCCTCTACATTTCTCCTTGCTGATGATCTTGAGGGCGAATTCTCTGCCCGTGGATCTTTCCACGCACTCTCGAACCACGGCGAAGTTGCCGCTGCCTAGCGTGCGGCCCACTTTGTACCGCTCCGCTATGGAAGCGGGGACGGGGTAGTCGTCCATGGGCTCCGCTGTGACGGAAAGGGATTTTATTTGGCGTTTGAAAACCGTGGAATGGTCTCACCTTCGCTGCTGGGTCCGTCTCCTTCGTCCATGGAGCTGCAAACTTTGATGGAAGACAACGACAGCGAAGACCCGCTGTGCTGAGAGCCCTAGAAAATTGACAACATAGTCATCATAAGAACATTAGATTTTTGGATCATTGGATCAGGTGTGCGAGGCTGAACGGGCTCTGGCCAGGCGCCTGGATTTATCTTGGGTTTACAACCCACTGTGTATTAGGCAGGCATAGCACTCTCAGTTGTATTGCACTGTAGCCTACATGGGACAATAGATGAAAATTGCTTGTTCATATTGTGTCAAATTACATTACGGTCTGTTAAATTTAACTGTCCATCTCAAATTAAATTATTTGAAAATTTATGCTGTCATTGCTTGCAAAGCGGTAAAAGTACTGTGTATGTTGTCGTGACAAGCCGGTGGCAGTGGTGGGTGGGGCCCTTATAACGGTCTCTTGTCCCCGGGCCCCTGCAAGTCTGTTGACAGTCCTGACGGTAGGAAAAAAGTAAGAGGAAAATTTGTCACCGGAACTTGCCGTCTGGCCTGGTCTTTGATGTGGATTTAGGTCCATATTTCAGATTGAATTTGGATAGCACACAAACAACTCCGTGTCCTCGTTCCTGATGCACAGGTCAGTATTAACCAATGTTGACAAATTTTAAGTCAAGTGTAATTTCATTGTATGTGAGCAGCAAGTATGACTGCCATTTAAAAAGACAAGAGAGTGGGGGAAAAAATGCGCTCACATGGAGAGAAAACAGGAACCAAAAGTGGTATTTGCCATGTGGCAAAATGGATTTTGTCATGCGGCATTTTTTTTTGCCATGTGGCATTTTTTTGCCATGTGGCAAATGCATTTTTTTTGCCATGTGGCATTTTTTTGCCATGTGGCAAATGGATTTTGCCATGTGTCATATTTTGGGGGGGAGGGGCATGTGGCATTTTTTTGCCATGTGGCAAAATTGATTTTGCCATGTGCAGTTTTTTTTTTTTTTGCCATTTGGCAAAATGTATTTTGACGTGGCGTTTTTTTTTTTTTTTTTTTTTTTTTTTGGTATGTGGCAAAATGGATTTTGGTTCGTGGCATTTATATTTTTTTGGTATGTGGTAATTTTGGGGGTATATGGCATTTTTGTAGGCCATGAACGCCATTGACGGCTATGCAAGTCCAAATTTTCTATTAATTTTAAATGGCATAAAAACGTGTGGCTCTGATTTATGACCATCCACTTACCATTACAGCGCACTGACATTCAAGTGGCACCCAAGTCAGGCTATGCCATTGATGGCTATGCACGTCCAAATTTTCCATTCATATCAAATGGAAGAAAAACAAACAAACAAACCAAAATCTGTTTTGTCACATGGCAAATAAAATGTCCCATGGTAAAATCAATTTTGCCACATAGCAAAAAAATAAATTAAAAAAATACAACATGGTAAAGAAAAAAATGCAACATGGCAAAATCCATTTTGCCAAATGGCAAAAAAATGGAACATAACAAAAAAATGGTACATGGCACAATCAATATTGCCACATAGCAAAAAAAATGCCACAAAAAAAAAAAATGCCACATGGTAAAGAAAAAATGCCACATGGCAAAATCCATTTTGCCAAATGGCAAAAAAATGCCACATGGTAAAGAAAAAGTGCCATATGGCATAAAAAAAAAAAAAAAATGCCACGTGGTAAAATCAATTTTGCCACATGGCAAAAAAAAATGCCACATGTCAAAATCAATTTTGCCACAAAGCACAAAAAAAAAAAGCCACATGATAAAGTAAAAAACGCCACATGTCAAAATCCATTTTGCCACATGGCAAGAAAAAATCCCACATGGCAAAATCAATTTTGCCACATGGCAAAATCAATTTTGCCACATGGCAAAGAAAAATGCCACACGGCAAAATCAATTTTGCCACATGGCGAAAAAAAATTGCCACATGGCAACATCCATTTTGCCACATGGCAAATACCACTTTTGGTTCTCGGCCCTGCTGCTCACGTCGGAGTGATAGCAACAGTTATTTCGCCCTCTGCTGTAGAATCTGTGTTGTTTTAAGAAGTGTAAAATGATTACAGTATTTGTTGATGTGAAAAGAGTGACTACAAAACAGATATAATTGTCCACACGCCCCATTTTGGCGAAAGCATTTCGTACAGCTAAAAAGAACAACAGATGTCAGTTGTATATATCACAGTAAAGCAAGCCTGTTATTGATTATTATAGATTTGAAGACAGCACATGAACAACTCCTTGTCCTCATTCCTCATGCACTTTTGTCTGTTTCACAGTCTATTGTATTTGTTGTGTGGTACCATCTTTGGGAACCGAAATGCCCCCAAATTAACAGGAAGTGACCTGATATCAACAGGAAGTGACTCTGGAATGCCTCAAAATCAATAAACTTAATTGCACTGGTGAAAAGGTGTCCTCTTGGAACCAAAAACCTGCACCCGCCCTTTGTGGCCTGTCTTAGCTCATGTTTGGAGTCTAACCAACAGCTCCATTACTCTTCACTCCGTGGTGATATCATGTTGCTGAGTAATTAGCCGTGATTGTGCTTGCTGTTCACGATTGAAAAGTACCTGATGTCTCCTGAGGCTGGCAGGACTGGTGGGGGAAGGGCAGGGGGACTTCCCTGATCGAGGAGTGGACAGCTGACTGCCGGCGGTCCCGTTGGCTGTCGGTAAAGAAGAAGAAGAAGCTAAAGAAACTCGGAACTTATCGTCATTTCCCAACTTGTTAAGGTAGACCAGAACCTAAATGCGAAATCATATTTCGAGGTATTGCCTCCCCGCCAGCTATTCTCCGCAAAAATGTTTTTTTCATGTCGGTCGGCCTTTCTCCTCTACGCCACGGCTGACGGTAACTTTTCTGTCGCCAAAGTATTTCCATGCCAGCGATTTTATTATCTTCAATAGGGGAAAAAGTTCAGGAGTTTCACCTCCTCCAGCCATCGTGTAGCACAGCTGAGTCAGTGACATTGAGAAACAACCGGTGGGGGAGTGTTGAGCCTTGCAGTTTCAAGCAAGGGATTTCTCCCTGCATTTATGGGACATAAAAAATAGCTAATAGCGCAGCGACGATATGTCGGAAATTTTTTTTTGTGGTCTTGAAACTGTCGTTTTCATACCACGTTATACCTTGAAAACGGTAATTGGCACATGTCTAGTTAGGTCCCCACTTCCTTGTGCTCATGCTACTGCTGCTTCTATGCCAGCGCCGACTCCTCTTGCGAATCCCGATCCAGTTTTTTTTTTTAGTTTGGAGGGCGGGCTTACGTTAAGGCGATGATATCCTCCCCTCTCTCGCCTCCCTACTCTTTCCACAGTGCCCTTTTCTCTCAGCAAGGCGACTCACTCACGAGTAGTAAAGCCTGAAGTTTTTTTGTTTTTTAAAAGCCCGAATAGTCATTGCATATAACGGCATTTAACACAACGTACCTCACAATATCTTATTTTTTACTTTACCTTATTAATATGACGTATATTACATGTTTTTGGACAGTTATTTTGAGATTGAGGGGTCCTTAACGGGTTAATTCCGATTTACACGTAAAGTCGGGTTACATCGCCAGCCTAGGAACGGAACTCGTTCATAACCTGGGGACTACCTGTATTGAAATATCAATTTCGAGTGATGACATCACTTGCAGCTTTTCCATATCCCTGACAGAGCGTACCAACTCTCTTACTAACAGAGGGGTGTCCCAACAACTAGCGCAAATGATATATTTAATTTTGAGTCATGACGTAACTCGCAGGCCCCTATATAGTGCGAAATGGACCCGACAGGGTATCATTCATTTGTGCTATGTTTGAGTCAGTTGTTGTGACACCCCTCAGTCATTGAGAGAGTTGGTATGCTACGTAAACCGCAACGGATTGAAATTAATACCTCAAAAACAATTGAGGCACAAACGATTGACACCATTTTTGCCATTTTTAATCAGAATTGGGGGCTGATTGACCTCAGATTGACCTATGAAACAATTGTAAACATCTTAACAATGATAGCAGCACAAACGATTGACATTTTCAAATAATCTGATGGGGGCCAACTTCATGGAAGTGGCTTAGGTGGGAAGTAATCATGGGCAAACTGCATGTACACACTGGATCCTTTCCAATCGATTAGCTTAGCTTTGATGGTAATAATATTGTATTAGAGGCTAATTAATTAAGCTAGCTAAGAAAGCCAACATACAAAAAATACGGCAAGACTGGATTCAAAAACAACTAATGCTACTACAATGAATCATAGGCCTCCTTTCCTTTATGCATTACAATACAGTAGCGCCTCCCGCTGACAGATTTCCACCACTACAACCGAGAGCTTAAATCCATCACGAGACAGTCGCCCTTTCTTTCCCCAATGAAGAAAGAGTTTTCTTTTCTCACCCGAGCCCGCTGAGGAGGGCGACTTGCTCCTGCGAGACATTCCGCCGCTTCTTGGAGAACAGCGACCGTGCACCGTGGGAAGCCGACCGTAGGACGAAGACTTGGCCACCCTGCAATCTGGACACAAACACATAGGAAGAAAACATGTTTTTCTTCCTCCCCCTGGGTTTATGATAGGTCATTTGCTACAACTCAAAACAGAACGGACATTCGACTTACCACTTTCATCCAAACTGAAGTCATCTTGGTATCGGTACTTCTCAGGTCCACAAGCGAAGAAAATGTCATCTTCTCCGAAGAAGTCTTGAAGGCACGTGACCTGCAAAATACATGATATCAGTCATTACCATGGGCTCACCACCTGCGGGAAGGGCCAAAGGGGTCAGCTGCGTAGCGAGTTGGGCGGCGGCCAAAGGCGAGGGGCGTTGGCGGTTCGACCCCTAGCTACTGAAGCTAACTCTTGGGACATGGAATATCACCTCAGGTGTGTGAGGCACAGAAGTTCCGACTAGATATAGTTGGACTTGCCTCCACACATAGTTTGGGGTTCTGGTCTCGAGAGGGGTTGGACTCTCTTCTACTCTGGAGTTGCCCACGATGAGAGGCGCTGACCAGGTGTGGGCATACTTTTTGCCTCCCGGCTAGGCGCCTGTGCGTTGGGGTTTACCTCGGTAGACATGAGGTTAACTTCTCTCCGTCTTCCTGACTGTTTGTGCCTACTGACTTACCAGCAGCTCAAAGTTCCCACTCTTTTTGGAGTCCTTGGAGGGTGTGCTGGAAAGCGCTCCCTTTGGGGACTCCATCGTTCTGCTGGGGGATTTCAACGCGCATGTGAGCAAGACAGTGAGTCCTGGAGAAGAGTGATTGGGAAGACCGGCCTCAACGACCAGACCCCGAGCGGTGTTCTGTTATTGGACTTCTGCGCTTGTCACGGATTGTCCATAACGAACACCATGTTCAAACATGGGGGTATCCATTTGTGCACTTGGCACCAAGACACCCTAGGCCGTAGTTCAATGACTGACGTTGTCGTCGTGTCATCGGATTTGCAGCCATATGTTTTGGACACTCGAGTGAACTGGGGCGGAGCTGTCAACTAATTGCGATGCTTATACTGATGAAGATGCTGGCCTGACCTGTCAGACCTAAATGAATTGTGAAGGTCTGTTAGGAACGTCTGGCAGAATCCCCTGTCAGAAGGCTTCAACACCCACCTTCAGCAGAACTTGTCCCGGGGGATGTGGTGGACATAAGGTGGTTGGTGCCTGTTGTGGCTGCAATCCCTATTGATAATGGATGCCGTCAAGCTGAAGAAAGAGGTCTTCCGGGCCTTTTAGGCCTGTGTGACTCCAGACGCAGTATGGTAAATAAAGTTATACTTGTATAGCGCCTTTCCACCTTCAAGGCCCTCAAAGCGTTTTACACTACTTCCCCATCCACCTACAGGTGGCGCAGCACCAGGAGGAACGTGGGGTTCAGTATCTTGCTCAAGGATACTTAGACAAGTTCATCAGTGCGGAGAATCAAACCTGTAACCTCTGGGTTGGGGGGCATCTACTCTACCACAGAGCCACGCCACCCCAGTAGACAGGTGCTGGCTGTCCAAGCGGAATGCAGCTTCGCCGGTCGCTGAAGCAGAAACTCGGACATGGGAGGAGTTTGGTTAGGCCATAGAAAACAACTTCCTGACAGCTTCAAGGAAATTCTAGTCCACCATCCGGCGTCTCAGGAGAGGAAAGCAGTGCACCTTTAACACCGTGTATAGTGGAGATGGGGTGCTGCTGATTTCGACTCTGGTCGTCGTGAGTCGGTGGGGATAATACTTCAAAGAACTCCTCCGACACACCCTCCTTTGACGAAGCAGAGTCTGGGGCAGGCATGAAAATGGGTCAGGGGTTAAAAAGGTGAGAAGGGTGTGGAGGAAATATGTTCCAGTACACTGTACACCCCAACAAAATATTGAGCTCTGTCGACCCACACTGTGTTTCAGCAGGGCCGTGTAGAGACCGGTGGAGGGGCGGGTGCTCGTAGATCAAAAGGGGCACATGAACAAGTATTTAATACACCTTAAAACAACATAACTTCAATTTTAACCAGCTTTAGATAATAATTGGCTGCGACTGTGACATACTTTAATTGGGAGGGGGCAACAGTGAATAGAAATCAAAACTGTCATCCACACTTTCTGGCTGTGACTCAGTCAGTCTAGCTCTTTTCTTCCTTCAACCTCTGCATCAAAACTTCCTTCCTCAACTTGTTCATCTGAGAACAAACCACATCAGATGGTCACCGAGCCACTAACAGCACAGTTTTCTCAAAACTATTATTTCATTATTATCCATACTTAACAACTCTAGCACCTAATGATTAATAAAGCAATGACATAAAATCTTATAGAAAAATAACATTGTAATGTGTTTATAATTAGGGCCCGAGCACTAAGCGTGCGAAGGCCCTATTGTTTTGCAAAGGATTATTATTATTATTATTATTATTATTATTATTATTAGGGCCCGAGCACTAGGCGTGCGAAGGCCCTATTGTAATGCAAAGGATTATTATTATTATTATTAGGGCCCGAGCACTAGGCGTGCGAAGGCCCTATTGTAATGCAAAGGATTATTATTATTATTATTATTATTATTATTATTATTATTATTATTCTTCTTCTTTCTTCATGGCAAATGAAAATGGCCAATTTGGAGGCCTGAACATGCACGAAAAGTCACCAAAATTTGCACATACGTGCAGATTCGCGTAAAATTTGACAATCTTGCGTCGTTTTGAAAAAATTTCAAAAAATGGCTCAGTGGCGCCCCCTTGACCCTTAAAATTTTCAAAAAGGCCTCTCCTCTCAGGTTTTCAACGTAGAGCGATGAAATTTGGGGAGTAGATACCTTATGCCTAACTGTTCAAAAAAGCCTCTTGCACCCATATTCCAAATCCGACAGGAAATCGGATATTTTGGATCAAATGTGAAATTTTTTCGGTTCACAGTTGGAGTTTACGTTTGGAGGCCTGAACATGCACGAAAACTCACCAAAATTTGCACATACATGCAACTTTGCGTAAATTTTGATAATCTACAAAAAAATTTAACAAAATCGCTCAGTGGCGCCCCCTTGAAATTTTCAAAAAGGCCTTTCCTATTAGGTTTTTTCAACGTAGAATGATGAAATTTGGTGAGTCGATACATTGCGTAAAACTGCTCCAAAAAGTCTCTTGCACCTATATTCCAAATCCAACAGGAAGTCGGAAATTTTGGATCAAATGCGAAATTTTATCGATTTACATTTGAGACCTTGTCGCTGAAGAAAATAGTTGGATCGTCTTCAAAATTGGTCAGACTATACAGGAGACATATGAGATCTTAAGTTTTCAAAATGGTGAGTTTTCATCCAAGGGTCTGGCCTGGGCGTAGTCCCAAAGTTGGCCATTTTTGGGCAAAACACCAAATTCAGAAAATGATTAAAAACTCCGTGATACAACGTTCAATCTTTTTCATTTCTAGCAAGTATATGAGATATCCCAGCCTGAACACGACTGCATTTAAATTTTACCCATTAGGCTTGGCGCCCCCTAGTGGGAACAGGAAATGGCCTTCTTTACGAGACAGGCTCCTCCTCCAAGGGAAAAAAATCTATTGACCTCAAACCTGTTTCAGGGGAGCCTCAAGACATGTGTTCAGGTGCCTAATGAAAAATATTGAGGTTTTGTAGAAGCGGAGAGGTACAAACTGGAAGTGAAAATGACCGTCAACAATTTGTCTCGCCAAAAACTTTGAACAGTCATAACTCGGCAGATATACAACATATCTGCGCCAAACTTCCCGTGTTTGTTGAGAGTCATACCCTGAAGGTTCGTGTAAGGGTCATTTGCATCAACTCTACAGTGCCAACTAGTGGCGACAGAAAGAAGTTTTAAAAAAGGCCTTTCCTATTGGGTTTTTCCAACATAGAGTGAGGAAATTTGGGGAGTTGATACCTTGTGCAAAACTGCTCCAAAAAGTCTCTTGCACCCATTTTCCAAATCCAACAGGAAATCGGGTATTTTGGATCAAATGTGAAATTTTTATCGGTTAACAGTAGGAGTTTACATTTGGAGGCTTGAACATGCACGAAAACTCACAAAAATTTCGACATACATGCGGCTTTGCATAACGTTCAATAATCTTGCAACGTTACGAAAAAATGTAACAAAATGGCTCAGTGGCGCCCCCTTGAAATTTTCAAAAAGATCTCTCCATTTAGGTTTTTTCAACGTAGATGGATGAAATTCGGAGAGTCAATACCTTGTACAAAACTGCTCCAAAAAGTCTCTTGCATGCGTATTCCAAACCCAACAGGAAATCGGGTATTTTGGATTGAATGTGAATTTTTTATCGATTTACAGTGTGCACATTTTACACCTTGGCACCTAGGGAATTAGTTTGATCATTCTCAAAATTGGCGAGACTGTTCATGAGGCATATGAAATCTTAAGTTATCAAAATGGTGTGTTTTCATTCACGGGCCTGACCTGGGCGGGGTGCCAAAGTCGGCCATTTTTTCGCCAAAACACCGAATTCGGAAAATGACTGATAACTCCCTCATACAACGTTCAATCTATTTTAAATCTGCCATGTGTGTGAGGTATACCAGCCTGAGCACGACTGGATTGAAAATTTACCATTTGTGCCTGGCGCCTCCTAGTGGGAACAGGAAATGCCCTTTTTTACGGTGACACACTCCTCCTCCAAGGGAAAAAATTAATCGACCTCAAACCTGCATAAGGGAAGCCTTAAGACCTGTCTTCAGGTGCCTGATGAAAAATATTGAAGTTTCGTTGAAGCGGAGGGGTCCAAACAGGAAAGTGAAAATGACTGTCAATAATTTTTCTCTCCAAAAATTTTGAACAGTCATAACTCGGCAGATATACAACATATCTGCGGCAAACTTCCCGTGCTTGTTGAGAGTCATACCCTGAAGGGCCTTGTAGGGGTCATTTGCATCAAACCTACAGCGCCAACTAGTGGCAATAGAAAGTCACTCGTTTTTCCAATACATGTTCAGTTCTTTTCAGGTTGGTCATTGTAGTTTCAAGACCTATTAAAATACTTATTTACGGCCCATGTCCACGTGTCTCTGTCTGTTGCCGTGACGACCCTTTGTTCGCCATTTAAAGGAAATATTTTTTTTCAGAGACTCAGGCAGCTTATAGAGCCACAGTATTTGGCACACTTGGTCGAATTGGCCGAGTTAGAAGATTAATTTTGGGTTTTGAATAAGGGCTTGGCTGCACAGCTCAGTAGTGGCTCCTTTTTTGTAGTACTCTCTCCAATAGGGGTTTTTATCTCTTGGGTGTGGGAATGTAAATAGGCGACTTTCGAGCATGTTAGGTTCTAATGAGATAATTAGAGAGGAGGATCTGCCACCAGCCTGACCTGCACACAGTCCGAGTTGCGTGACGTCCGAGTTGCGCTAGATTGCGAGGGCCCGTTCAGTCCTGCTTGCAGGCCTAGTTATTATTATTATTATTATTAGGGCCCGAGCACTAAGCGTGCGAAGGCCCTATTGTTTTGCAAAGGATTATTATTATTATTATTATTATTATTATTATTATTATTATTATTATTATTATTATTATTATTATTCTTTTTTCAGGGCAAATGAAAATGGCCAATTTGGAGGCCTGAATATGCACGAAAAGTCACCAAAATTTGCACAAACGTGCGGCTTTGCGTAAATTTCGATAATCTTGTGTCGTTTTGAAAAAATGTCAAAAAATGGCTCAGTGGCGCCCCCTTGACCCTTAAAATTTTCAAAAAGGCCTCTCCTCTCAGGTTTTCAACGTAGAGCAATGAAATTTGGGGAGTAGATACCTTATGCCTAACTGTTCAAAAAAGCCTCTTGCACCCATATTCCAAATCCAACAGGAAATCGGATATTTTGGATCAAATGTGAAATTTTTATCGGTTCACAGTTTGAGTTTACATTTGGAGGCCTGAACATGCACGAAAACTCACCAAAATTTGCACATACATGCAACTTTGCGTAAATTTTGATAATCTACAAAAAAATTTAACAAAATGGCTCAGTGGCGCCCCCTTGAAATTTTCAAAAAGGCCTTTCCTATTAGGTTTTTTCAACGTAGAACGATGAAATTTGGCGAGTCGATACATTGTGCAAAACTGCTCCAAAAAGTCTCTTGCACCCATATTCCAAACCCAACAGGAAGCCGGAAATTTTGGATCAAATGTGAAATTTTATCGATTTACATTTGAGACCTTGTCGCTGAAGAAAATAGTTGGATCGTCTTCAAAATTGGTCAGACTATTCAGGAGACATATGAGATCTTAAGTTTTCAAAATGGTGAGTTTTCACTCAAGGGTCTGACCTGGGCGTGGTCCCAAAGTCGGCCATTTTTGGGCAAAATACCAAATTCAGAAAATGATTAAAAACTCTGTGATACGACGTTCAATCTTTTTCATTTCTAGCATGTATATGAGATATCCCAGCCTGAACACGACTGCATTGAAATATTACCCATTAGGCCTGGCGCCCCCTAGTGGGAACAGGAAATGGCCTTCTTTACGAGACAGGCTCCTCCTCCAAGGGAAAAAAATCTATTGACCTCAAACCTGTTTCAGGGGAGCCTCAAGACATGTGTTCAGGTCCCTGATGAAAAATATTGAGGTTTCGTTGAAGCGGAGAGGTCCAAACTGGAAGTGAAAATGACCGTCAACAATTTGTCTCGCCAAAAATTTTGAACAGTCATAACTCGGCAGATATGCAACATATCTGCGCCAAACTTTCCGTGTTTGTTGAGAGTCATACCCTGAAGGTTCTTGTAGGGGTCATTTGCATCAACTCTACAGTGCCAACTAGTGGCGACAGAAAGAAGTTTTAAAAAAGGCCTTTCCTATTGGGTTTTTTCAACATAGAGCAAGGAAATTTGGGGAGTACATGCCTTATGCAAAACTGCTCCAAAAAGTCTCTTGCACCCATATTCCAAATCCAACAGGAAATCGGGTATTTTGGGTCGAATGTGAAATTTTCATGGGTTCACAGTAAGAGTTTACATTTGGAGGCTTGAATATGCATAAAAACTCACCAAAATTTGCACATACATGCGGCTTTGAATAACGTTCGATAATCTTGCAACGTTACGAAAAATTTTAACAAAATGGCTCAGTGGCGCCCCCTTGAAATTTTCAAAAAGGCCTCTCCATTTAGGTTTTTCCAATATAGAGTGATGAAATTTGGAGAGTCAAAACTTTGTGCAAAACTGCTCCAAAAAGTCTCTTGCACACACATTCCAAATCCTACAGGAAATCGGGTATTTTGGATTGAATGTGAACTTTTTATCGATTTACTGTGTGCACATTTTACACCTTGGCACCTAGGGAATTAGTTTGATCATTCTCAAAATTGTCGAGACTGTTCATGAGGCATATGAAATCTTAAGTTATAAAAATGGTGTGTTTTCATTCACGGGCCTGACCTGGGCGGGGCGCCAAATTCTTCCATTTTTTCGCCAAAACACCGAATTCGGAAAATGACTGATAACACCCTCATACAATGTTAAATCTATTTTAAATCTGGCATGTGTGTGAGGTATACCAGCCTGAGCAGGACTGGATTGAAAATTTACCATTTGTGCCTGGCGCCTCCTAGTGGAAACAGGAAATGCCCTTTTTTACGGGACACACTCCTCCTCTAAAGGGAAAAAACCAATCTACCTCAAACCTGCATAAGGGAAGCCTTAAGACCTGTCTTCAGGTGCCTGATGAAAAATATTGAAGTTTCGTTGAAGCGGAGGGGTCCAAACAGGAAAGTGAAAATGACTGTCAACAATTTTTCTCTCCAAAAACTTTGAACAATCATAACTCGGCAGATATAGAACATATCTGCGCCAAACTTCCCGTGCTTGTTGAGAGTCATACCCTGAAGGAACTTGTAGGGGTCATTTGCATCAACCCTACAGCGCCAACTAGTGGCGATAGGAAGTCACTCGTTTTTCCAAAACATGTCCAGTTCTTTTCATGTTGGTCATTGTAGTTTCAAGACCTATTAAAATTCTTTTTTACGGCCCATGTCCACGTGTCACTGTCTGTTGCCGTGACGACCCTTTGTTCGCCATTTAAAGGAAATATTTTTTTTCAGAGACTCAGGCAGCTTATAGAGCCACAATATTTGGCACACTTGGTCGAATTGGCCAAGTTAGAAGATTAATTTTGGTTTTGAATAAGGGCTTGGCTGCACAGCTCAGTAGTGGCTCCTTTTTTGTAGTACTCTCTCCAATAGGGGTTTTTATCTCTTGGGTGTGGGAATGTAAATAGGCGACTTTCGAGCATGTTAGGTTCTAATGAGATGATTAGAGAGGAGGATCTGCCACCACCCTGACCTGCACACAGTCCGAGTTGCGTGACGTCCGAGTTGCGCTAGATTGCGAGGGCCCGTTCAGTCCTGCTTGCAGGCCTAGTTATTATTATTCTTTCTTCATGGCAAATGAAAATGGCCAATTTGGAGGCCTGAACATGCACGAAAAGTCACCAAAATTTGCACATACGTGCAGATTCGCGTAAAATTTGATAATCTTGCGTCGTTTTGAAAAAATTTCAAAAAATGGCTCAGTGGCGCCCCCTTGACCCTTAAAATTTTCAAAAAGGCCTCTCCTCTCAGGTTTTCAACGTAGAGCGATGAAATTTGGGGAGTAGATACCTTATGCCTAACTGTTCAAAAAAGCCTCTTGCACCCATATTCCAAATCCGACAGGAAATCGGATATTTTGGATCAAATGTGAAATTTTTTCGGTTCACAGTTGGAGTTTACGTTTGGAGGCCTGAACATGCACGAAAACTCACCAAAATTTGCACATACATGCAACTTTGCGTAAATTTTGATAATCTACAAAAAAATTTAACAAAATCGCTCAGTGGCGCCCCCTTGAAATTTTCAAAAAGGCCTTTCCTATTAGGTTTTTTCAACGTAGAATGATGAAATTTGGTGAGTCGATACATTGCGTAAAACTGCTCCAAAAAGTCTCTTGCACCTATATTCCAAATCCAACAGGAAGTCGGAAATTTTGGATCAAATGCGAAATTTTATCGATTTACATTTGAGACCTTGTCGCTGAAGAAAATAGTTGGATCGTCTTCAAAATTGGTCAGACTATACAGGAGACATATGAGATCTTAAGTTTTCAAAATGGTGAGTTTTCATCCAAGGGTCTGGCCTGGGCGTAGTCCCAAAGTTGGCCATTTTTGGGCAAAACACCAAATTCAGAAAATGATTAAAAACTCCGTGATACAACGTTCAATCTTTTTCATTTCTAGCAAGTATATGAGATATCCCAGCCTGAACACGACTGCATTTAAATTTTACCCATTAGGCTTGGCGCCCCCTAGTGGGAACAGGAAATGGCCTTCTTTACGAGACAGGCTCCTCCTCCAAGGGAAAAAAATCTATTGACCTCAAACCTGTTTCAGGGGAGCCTCAAGACATGTGTTCAGGTGCCTAATGAAAAATATTGAGGTTTTGTAGAAGCGGAGAGGTACAAACTGGAAGTGAAAATGACCGTCAACAATTTGTCTCGCCAAAAACTTTGAACAGTCATAACTCGGCAGATATACAACATATCTGCGCCAAACTTCCCGTGTTTGTTGAGAGTCATACCCTGAAGGTTCGTGTAGGGGTCATTTGCATCAACTCTACAGTGCCAACTAGTGGCGACAGAAAGAAGTTTTAAAAAAGGCCTTTCCTATTGGGTTTTTCCAACATAGAGTGAGGAAATTTGGGGAGTTGATACCTTGTGCAAAACTGCTCCAAAAAGTCTCTTGCACCCATTTTCCAAATCCAACAGGAAATCGGGTATTTTGGATCAAATGTGAAATTTTTATCGATTAACAGTAGGAGTTTACATTTGGAGGCTTGAACATGCACGAAAACTCACAAAAATTTCGACATACATGCGGCTTTGCATAACGTTCAATAATCTTGCAACGTTACGAAAAAATGTAACAAAATGGCTCAGTGGCGCCCCCTTGAAATTTTCAAAAAGGCCTCTCCATTTAGGTTTTTTCAACGTAGATGGATGAAATTCGGAGAGTCAATACCTTGTACAAAACTGCTCCAAAAAGTCTCTTGCATGCGTATTCCAAACCCAACAGGAAATCGGGTATTTTGGATTGAATGTGAATTTTTTATCGATTTACAGTGTGCACATTTTACACCTTGGCACCTAGGGAATTAGTTTGATCATTCTCAAAATTGGCGAGACTGTTCATGAGGCATATGAAATCTTAAGTTATCAAAATGGTGTGTTTTCATTCACGGGCCTGACCTGGGCGGGGTGCCAAAGTCGGCCATTTTTTCGCCAAAACACCGAATTCGGAAAATGACTGATAACTCCCTCATACAACGTTCAATCTATTTTAAATCTGCCATGTGTGTGAGGTATACCAGCCTGAGCACGACTGGATTGAAAATTTACCATTTGTGCCTGGCGCCTCCTAGTGGGAACAGGAAATGCCATTTTTTACGGGACACAATCCTCCTCTAAAGGGAAAAAATCAATCTACCTCAAACCTGCATAAGGGAAGCCTTAAGACCTGTCTTCAGGTGCCTGATGAAAAATATTGAAGTTTCGTTGAAGCGGAGGGGTCCAAACAGGAAAGTGAAAATGACTGTCAACAGTTTTTCTCTCCAAAAACTTTGAACAGTCATAACTCGGCAGATATACAACATATCTGCGCCAAACTTCCCGTGCTTGTTGAGAGTCATACCCTGAAGGGCCTTGTAGGGGTCATTTGCATCAACCCTACAGCGCCAACTAGTGGCAATATAAAGTCACTCGTTTTTCCAATACATGTCCAGTTCTTTTCAGGTTGGTCATTGTAGTTTCAAGACCTATTAAAATACTTATTTACGGCCCATGTCCACGTGTCTCTGTCTGTTGCCGTGACGACCCTTTGTTCGCCATTTAAAGGAAATATTTTTTTTCAGAGACTCAGGCAGCTTATAGAGCCACAATATTTGGCACACTTGGTCGAATTGGCCCAGTTAGAAGATCAATTTTAGTTTTGAATAAGGGCTTGGCTGCACAGCTCAGTAGTGGCTCCTTTTTTGTAGTACTCTCTCCAATAGGGGTTTTTATCTCTTGGGTGTGGGAATGTAAATAGGCGACTTTCGAGCATGGTAGGTTCTAATGAGATGATTAGAGAGGAGGATCTGCCACCACCCTGACCTGCACCCAGTCCGAGTTGCGTGACGTCCGAGTTGCGCTAGATTGCGAGGGCCCGTTCAGTCCTGCTTGCAGGCCTAGTTATTATTATTATTCTTCTTTTTTCAGGGCAAATGAAAATGGCCAATTTGGAGGCCTGAACATGCACGAAAAGTCACCAAAATTTGCACAAACGTGCGGCTTTGCGTAAATTTCGATAATCTTGTGTCGTTTTGAAAAAATGTCAAAAAATGGCTCAGTGGCGCCCCCTTGACCCTTAAAATTTTCAAAAAGGCCTCTCCTCTCAGGTTTTCAACGTAGAGCAATGAAATTTGGGGAGTAGATACCTTATGCCTAACTGTTCAAAAAAGCCTCTTGCACCCATATTCCAAATCCAACAGGAAATCGGATATTTTGGATCAAATGTGAAATTTTTATCGGTTCACAGTTTGAGTTTACATTTGGAGGCCTGAACATGCACGAAAACTCACCAAAATTTGCACATACATGCAAATTTGCGTAAATTTTGATAATCTACAAAAAAATTTAACAAAATGGCTCAGTGGCGCCCCCTTGAAATTTTCAAAAAGGCCTTTCCTATTAGGTTTTTTCAACGTAGAACGATGAAATTTGGCAAGTCGATACATTGTGCAAAACTGCTCCAAAAAGTCTCTTGCACCCATATTCCAAACCCAACAGGAAGCCGGAAATTTTGGATCAAATGTGAAATTTTATCGATTTACATTTGAGACCTTGTCGCTGAAGAAAATAGTTGGATAGTCTTCAAAATTGGTCAGACTATTCAGGAGACATATGAGATCTTAAGTTTTCAAAATGGTGAGTTTTCACTCAAGGGTCTGACCTGGGCGTGGTCCCAAAGTCGGCCATTTTTGGGCAAAATACCAAATTCAGAAAATGATTAAAAACTCCGTGATACAACGTTCAATCTTTTTCATTTCTAGCATGTATATGAGATATCCCAGCCTGAACACGACTGCATTGAAATATTACCCATTAGGCCTGGCGCCCCCTAGTGGGAACAGGAAATGGCCTTCTTTACGAGACAGGCTCCTCCTCCAAGGGAAAAAAATCTATTGACCTCAAACCTGTTTCAGGGGAGCCTCAAGACATGTGTTCAGGTCCCTGATGAAAAATATTGAGGTTTCGTTGAAGCGGAGAGGTCCAAACTGGAAGTGAAAATGACCGTCAACAATTTGTCTCGCCAAAAATTTTGAACAGTCATAACTCGGCAGATATGCAACATATCTGCGCCAAACTTTCCGTGTTTGTTGAGAGTCATACCCTGAAGGTTCTTGTAGGGGTCATTTGCATCAACTCTACAGTGCCAACTAGTGGCGACAGAAAGAAGTTTTAAAAAAGGCCTTTCCTATTGGGTTTTTTCAACATAGAGCAAGGAAATTTGGGGAGTAGATACCTTATGCAAAACTGCTCCAAAAAGTCTCTTGCACCCATATTCCAGATCAGACAGGAAATCGGGTATTTTGGATCGAATGTGAAATTTTCATGGGTTCACAGTAAGAGTTTACATTTGGAGGCTTGAATATGCATAAAAACTCACCAAAATTTGCACATACATGCGGCTTTGGATAACGTTCGATAATCTTGCAACGTTACGAAACAATTTAAGAAAATGGCTCAGTGGCGCCCCCTTGAAATTTTCAAAAAGGCCTCTCCATTTAGGTTTTTCTAACATAGAGTGATGAAATTTGGAGAGTCAAAACTTTGTGCAAAACTGCTCCAAAAAGTCTCTTGCACACACATTCCAAATCCTACAGGAAATCGGGTATTTTGGATTGAATGTGAACTTTTTATCGATTTACAGTGTGCACATTTTACACCTTGGCACCTAGGGAATTAGTTTGATCATTCTCAAAATTGGCGAGACTGTTCATGAGGCATATGAAATCTTAAGTTATAAAAATGGTGTGTTTTCATTCACGGGCCTGACCTGGGCGGGGCGCCAAATTCTTCCATTTTTTCGCCAAAACACCAAATTCGGAAAATGACTGATAACACCCTCATACAATGTTAAATCTATTTTAAATCTGGCATGTGTGTGAGGTATACCAGCCTGAGCAGGACTGGATTGAAAATTTACCATTTGTGCCTGGCGCCTCCTAGTGGAAACAGGAAATGCCCTTTTTTACGGGACACACTCCTCCTCTAAAGGGAAAAAACCAATCTACCTCAAACCTGCATAAGGGAAGCCTTAAGACCTGTCTTCAGGTGCCTGATGAAAAATATTGAAGTTTCGTTGAAGCGGAGGGGTCCAAACAGGAAAGTGAAAATGACTGTCAACAATTTTTCTCTCCAAAAACTTTGAACAATCATAACTCGGCAGATATAGAACATATCTGCGCCAAACTTCCCGTGCTTGTTGAGAGTCATACCCTGAAGGAACTTGTAGGGGTCATTTGCATCAACCCTACAGCGCCAACTAGTGGCGATAGGAAGTCACTCGTTTTTCCAAAACATGTCCAGTTCTTTTCATGTTGGTCATTGTAGTTTCAAGACCTATTAAAATACTTTTTTACGGCCCATGTCCACGTGTCTCTGTCTGTTGCCGTGACGACCCTTTGTTCGCCATTTAAAGGAAATATTTTTTTTCAGAGACTCAGGCAGCTTATAGAGCCACAATATTTGGCACACTTGGTCGAATTGGCCAAGTTAGAAGATTAATTTTGGTTTTGAATAAGGGCTTGGCTGCACAGCTCAGTAGTGGCTCCTTTTTTGTAGTACTCTCTCCAATAGGGGTTTTTATCTCTTGGGTGTGGGAATGTAATTAGGCGACTTTCGAGCATGTTAGGTTCTAATGAGATGATTAGAGAGGAGGATCTGCCACCACCCTGACCTGCACACAGTCCGACTTGCGTGACGTCCGAGTTGCGCTAGATTGCGAGGGCCCGTTCAGTCCTGCTTGCAGGCCTAGTTGTATTTAATACCCGACTATCCTTGCAAACCTGTTCTTACCAGGTCTGCTATTCACCCAGCTGATGAGGTATCCACTGCCTTTAGCAGCCTCATCTAACTCCTTTTTTTATCCCTCAATCTCCCTTCCCTACGAGGCATGTCTATGTAATGAAATATAAATATTTGAAAAAACAAAAAAATAGACTCCCCGGTGGCTTTTAGTTTTAAAGCTTTCTTAATTTCTTTCTCTCTCAATAACGATGGAGGTAGATTTGTGTTTTTATTATTCAATCAAAAAACAGTTACTTCTATCAAAAACAAAGTTGCTTCAATCAAAATACAGTTATACTTTTAATCCCAAAAGTCACTTCAATAAAAAAAAATGTTTTTGATTGCAAAATAAATTTGAGACAAAAAAAGCATTTGCAAACTATTTTTCTTGATTGAAACAAATTTTTCCATTGAAGTAATGTTGTTTTGCATTTGGGCCACATTTTGGCTAGGACATTTGTGTTTTTATTATTCAATCAAATAAGTTGCTTCAAACAAAAAATATATATAAAAAGAAAACCTTTGCACATGTGTCAATCACCGTTTAACAAAGCCTGAGAGGGTTTGAGTAGACTCAGTATGAAGCATTTAATAAAGCCAAGCATTTTCTTACTACTTTATTCTTGTTTAAAAATAATTCGGTGGGGCAGTAACATGTTTAAAACTTATCATAATTCTTACATTTTGAAGTGCTTGAAAACCATTTATAAATGATACTTTGGTGAATAAAGTGAAAAAACGTCTTAAATATATGTATCTTTTTTCCAATGTAAAATCTGAATAAATACATTGAACACACACCAAAAAAATGGGGGGGCTACTTCGCGGTTTTCACTTATTGCGGCGGGTTCTGGTCCCCATTAACTGCGAAAAACGAGGGATCCCTGTATTTCTGAAAAGGTTTAAGAAGCAAGAGTCATTCCCACCATTCGTCGAGCCGGTGTTGTGCCGACACCGGCCGTCAGCTCAAGTCCCAGCCGAAAATAACGCGTCTAAGGCGGACGACGGGAGCGATGCGATGCGATGCGAGGCGACCCCTCAATCCGAGAGCATGCCGCTTAATTTGACTCAACAGTGTGTTTCTTCGTTTATATTACCGCTAAATACACAAGCTTGACGCCAATTTAACGGGAGCTTTTTTTTTTCATGGGAGATTTGGCTAGCTCTGGCAGTGTTAAACGCAAGCTGCAACAAATGGCATTAACTTTTTTATATCGCAAAATGTGAAAACGATTGAAACCATCACTCACCAAATTCAATCTGCTGGCAAATACAGGCAAGTGTGTATGCTGCGCTCTGGTCTGCCCGGTGTGGATAAGGCCTGCTTTTTTGTTTTCGCAGCTTTGCAATTCAACCAAAGGCTCGCCGAGCACTCCTTGTTTCACGTAAGGAGTGCGCGCGTTTGGAATAATGGCCCGCAGCTTGGGCCGATGATTGGTTCTCGTCAGCGAAGCATCTAGAAGGATTTGCTGACTGTCCGTGTCACTTTTTTAAAGAACCGATCAGTTTACGTATTAAGTTAATCACATGATGATAATAATAATAATAATTTAATAAAACCTCCCGACCCGACCCCCCCCCCCCCCCCCCCAAAAGAATTTCTCCTCGGATCTACGCAATTCACGTAGGTCGCCCTTTTTGACTTCAAAACGGCGAATTTCGCCGAAAGGTGAGAGATTTTCATGCCTGGTCTGGGGTGTACGAGTCGGGCTCTCCTATCTCTGGGGTCAAAGTCATTGAAGTGGTTGGAAAGCTCCTTGGTGGCAAGACCCTGGAGATGGATGAGATTCGCCCAGAGTTCCTGAAGATTCTGGATATTGTGGGGCTGTCGTGGCTGACACATCTCTGCAACATTGTGTGGACATTGGTGACAGTGCCTCTGGATTGACAGACCGGGGTGTTGTTCCCACTATAGACTGATCACACTCCTCAGCCTCCCAGGTAAAGTCTATTCAGGGGTGTTGGGGATGAGGGTCCATCAGGAAGTGGAATCTTGGATTCAGGAGGAGCAGTGTGGTTTTCATCCCAGCCGTGGAACAGCTCTACACCCTCGGCAGGGTCGTCGAGGGTGCATGGGAGTTCGCCCAATCGGTCTACATGTGTTTTGTGGAATCAGAGAAAGCGGTTGGCCGTGTCCCTCGGGGAGTCTTGTGACGGGTGCTTCAGGAGTACGGGGTACTGAGCTCCTTGGGAAGGGCTGTTTGGTCCCCGTATGACTGGTGTCAGAGTTGGGTCCGCATTGCCGACATGAAGTTGGATTTGTCAGGGTTGGACATGGCCAAGGTTGCCCTTTTTCACCGATTCTGTTCAGAACTTTCATGGACAGAATTTCTGGGTACAGCGGAAGCGTTGAGGGATTCCAGTTTGGTACCCTCAGCATTGCATCTGTGCTTTTTGCAGGTGAAGTGGTGCTGATGGCTTCATCAAGCCTTGACCTGAAACTCCCACTGGAGTGGTTCCCAGCTGAGTGTTAAGTGGTTAGGATGAAGATCAGCACCTCCAAATTTGAGACCATAGTCCTCAGTCGGGAAAGGGTGGCATGCCCTCTCCGGGTCAGGGATGAGATCCTGCCTCAGGAGGAGTTCAAGTATCTTGGGGTCGTGTTCACGAGTGAGGATAGGAGGGAGCGGGAGATCGACAGGTGGATCAGTGCAGCGTCTGCAGTTATGCCGGCCAGTCCGTAGTGGTGAAGGAGCTGAGACAAAAGGCGAAGCTCACGATTTACCCGTTGATCTACTACGTTCCTACCCTCACCTATGGTCACGAGCTGTGGATCGTTAGCAAAACAACAAGATCCTGGTTCGGATGCCTCCCGGACGCCTTCCTGGAGATGTGTTCTGGGCATATCCCACCGGCGGGAGGCCCCGGGGACGACCCAGCACACGCTGGAGAGATTAAGTCTCTCAGCTGGCTTGGAAACACCTTGGGATCCCGCCGGAGGACCTGGTTGAAGTGGCTGGGGAGAGGGACGTCTGGGCTTCCCTGCTAAAGCTGCTGCGGTAGATGATGGATGGATTATTTTCATCATTCCTGGTTAAATGCAAAAGTACTGCACTTAAAAGTATCACAACAAGCTTACATCAAAGTAAACAGATAAACAAACGTCTTCCTGGACACTCCACAGTGCTCTCATTACAACCAGTCTGACTCAGCGGTCATAAATAAATCAAAAGACACTGATGGAGTGCTGACCTTCTCCTTTAAAAGCTACTATTGCGGAAGCACCTCTACTAGCATAACTCAAATGTCAATCACACTACAACTGGGACACATGCTAATATTGCAACCGAAACGGTCAAACAATGAACACACAGGGCTCATAATAGACACGCCCTCCCTCTCGCACCTCCTCCAAAACGTGCGGCGACTCCCAAAGGACGGATGGCGTTGCCAAGGAGACGGGACGGAGGAAAAATGAGCAGGAGGAGACGAGGAACGCTGACCGCTAAAAAGCTAAATAACAGTGTGACGGATTCTGCTTAAGTGGACCGCAGCGCCTATTACAAGGGTCGTTTTACATAAAAAAAAACCACCACGAGAGTGACCTCTGCCAAGGCTGGGAAGTGTGAAAAAAAGAAACTTAATAGTGTAAACCAGCTGACACTTTTATGGTGCGCTAACTTACGCTTTTGCAGGTCATTTGTCAGCGAATCGATCGCCAGTCCACTGTTAAGGTTGTCTTTGAAAACGTTTAGCCTCTTTCTGCGCGTTGTTTAGACATAACATCTCGAGCCTGATGCTTTGTGTGAAAAGCCAACTATTGATTTCTCAACCGCGAATGCAAAACGATAGCCGTTAAACAATAGATTGCCTGTCATTTTTATGCTTAGTTAACCCTAAGAAAACAGAAATACTGCTTAAACAGCATACGAGAACATAGGCTTACTAGCATCACGGTTTCATTATGCAATTTAGCTTAGCAGCTCGGGACATCATGGTGACGTTGCTTCTTGGTGAGATCAAAGTCACATTAGTAAACTAGAAAATACAGTTTGTTGAGAAGTTGCAATGGTAGCTTTGTTGTTATGGTTGGTGTATCAGGTCACTTCCTGTGGATTTTGAGGTATCTCGGACTTCCTGTAGATATGGGGTCCCTTCCTGGTTATTTGGGGGCATCTCAGGGTCACTTCTTGACCCAATATGAACAGTAAGTGAGGCTTAAAGCCCCCAAAATAAACAGGAAGTGACCCAATATATACAGGAAGTCAACCCAAAATCCCCTATATCAACGGAAGGTGACCCAATATGAACAGGGAATGAACCCGAATTGCCCCAATATCAGCAGCAAGTGACACTGAAATGCCCCCGAATCAACAGGAAGTAGTCCAATATGAACAGGAAGTGACCCTGAAATGTCCTAAAATCAACAGGAAGTCACCATATATCTACAAGAAGTGACACTGATATGCCTCAAAATCAATAAGAAGTGACCCCGGAATGACGCCATATCAACACGAAGTGACCCAATTTGTACAGGAAGTGAACCTGAAATACCCCTAAATCAACAAGAAATGCCCCAATATCTACAGGGAGTCCGAGATGCCGCAAAATCAGCAGGAAGTGACCCAATATGAACAGGAAGTGAACCCTAAATGTTGCCTGGCACGGCCAGACTGTTCTCCCTGTATTTTTCAAATTCTGAGAGAAAAGTCTGGGAACCAGCCCATTAACGGCCTCTCGAGCAGGTACAAAATCAATCGACAAATCAGATTTGTTTATTTGCGTGACGTGTTCTTAACGAGCAACGTCACTCTTGCGCGTCGGAAGTCGTCTCTACAACAACACAGATGGTGAACAGGAGAGCCGAGAATATGTTCCAATCCACGGTAAAATCAGTTCTAAATTACCAAAAACACATCGACACGAGTCATTCACAACAGTCTGTCTTGCGCTAGCCATGTTGGATAAACTCCGCTCTCCTCGTATGTTTACTTCCGCGCGCAAGTCCCTCGTCCTGCCCTCGTCGTTTTATTAACGTCACACGTCTGCCCGTCGCTGATTGGTCCACTCCGCTGTCTGTTTGCTTGGGCTTGCTCCGCCCTGGAAATTGTATCCGCTGAATGGTGGCCAGACTCAATAGCTGGAACAGCGGTGAGTCTGGTGTGGTGTACCAGGCAACCCAAAATGCCCCAAAACTAACAGGAAGTTACCTCGAAATTCCCCCATATCAACAGGAAGTGACCAAGTATATACAGGAAGTGAACCTAAAATCCCCCAAATCAATGGGAAGTTATTCAATATGAACAGGAAGTGACATTGAATTGCCCCAATATCAACAGGAAGTGACACTGAAATGCCCCCCAAATCAGCAGAAAGTAGTCTGATATGAACAGGAAGTGACCCTGAAATGCCACCAAATCACCAGGAAGTGACCCTGGAATGGCTCCATATAAACAGGAAGTGACCCAATTTGCACAGGAAGTGAAACTGAAATGCCTTCAAAATCAACAGGAAGTGACCCGATATTGACAGGAAGTCCGAGATGCCTCAAAATCAACAGGAAATGACCTAATATGAACAGAAAGTGAACCTGAAATGCCCCAAAATTAACAGGACGTGTCACTGAAATGCAAGTCCGACAACTGTGGGACCATTGGACTTACCAGGAAGTGAGAAAACATCGTGTTTTGTATCATGTCAAATACTGGGATCGTGGCACACGTTTTAATACAGAGGTGGCTTGCATTTTGTGGCTGACATGCTCCTTGTCCACCGAGAAGGCAACTCAGCCGACGACCGGCGACTTTTTTGTACATCCCCCTAACAGGAGAGCGCTATACTCGGCTTATTGCCCTCTTCGTGTGCCTGGTGTTCCTGCAGGGCCGAAAACCAAAAGCGGTTTTTGCCATGTGGCAAAAAAAAAAAATTGCCATGTGGCATTTTTTTTTGCCACGTGGCAATTTTTTTTTTGCCATTTGGCAATTTTTTTTTGCAATGTGGCATTTTATTTTGCTATGTATCAAAATTGTTTTACCATGTGGCAAAAATGTTTTGCCACGTGGCATTTTTTTTGCCATGTGGCACAGCCACATGTTTTTCTGCCATTTAAAATGAAAGTAAAATTTGGACGTGCAGAGCCGTCAATGGCATGGACTTGTAAGGCCTGCAAAACAGCCATATACCCCAAAAATGCCATATACCCCCCACAAACCAAAATGCATTTTGCCACATACCAAAAAAAATGCCACATGGCGAAAAAAAAAATGTCACATGGCAAAATCCATTTTGCCACATACCAAAAAACATGCCACATGGCAAAACATTTTTGCCACATGGCAAAAAAAAAAAACACATGGCAAAAAATTTTTGCCACATGGCAAAAAATTTTGCCACATGGCAAAAAAATTTTGACACATGTGAAATACTACTTTTGGTTCTAGCTGTCTCTCTGGTGTTCTGTTAAATTTTCCACCCAATCAGAAATTACAACTTGTGTTAAAAATGGCCGCGAATACAGCGATGACAAAGTAAACACTACAAACTTCCTTTAAAAAAAGGACTATTTACTTCCGTTAGATCATGGACGGACATGTAGAAATGTTCCCCTCAGACACATCCTGCCATGTCAGCTGCACAACAAATGCACGCCGCTCTCTCCCTGTTTACGTATTTGCCGTGTATTTTAGCAGTATTTTACGCCGTATTTGTATTGACCATGTGGCAGCTACGCGCTCCTCCGACATCGGCTGGTTTGTCTGGCGGTCATTCTCCAACTGCTTACCCTACAAACGAGCTCCCCTGCCCACAGCAAGGGAACAACGAGCTGTAACTTGCTCGCCTCCGTGCAGGTTGCCGATCGGCGATGACAATCGACAACCCCGTCGCCGTGTGACATGAACCCGGGTAGTTGTGTGTGATTTTTCGCTTTGAAAGGCAAAAATAAGACTTTGAAACATCACTCGGTTGGGTTTAGCATGTCGGCTAGCTGTCACGCCTCCTGGTTTGTTTACGCTCTCTGAAGCCGGGGGAGGGAAATGACAAAAGCCGAACTAACTCCGGTGGGATAAAATAGTGTTGGGGAGGTGCAAGTTGACAGTTTTGACCATTAGGGAGTAATTTTGCCATGTCGTACTGAATAAATGCATTTTGATTATTTCATATTCCATTTAGCACAAGACTGTTATTTGCATGACCCAACCATTTATTTAACAATTTGTGAAAATACTGAGATAAAAAGAATATCCTGTAAAAATATTGGAGTAGAGAGATTGAAACAATGACATTTTGCGGCTCTCTTTATCACATTTTCCTCGTTCTGAATAATTCCCCCTCACTGGGCTGAATTCTAAATCAGATGAAACCATGACCCTGCCGACGTCCTCCTCCTGTTGGGGGCGCTAGAGCGCTATAATGACAGGCAGGGGCTAAACGGCAGATTAAAAAAGTAATTTCTCATCATCTGCACTTTGCCAAATTGTTGTCGAATCGTCTCAAAATATGATTGTAATTCACATAATAATGCTGTTTAAGCCCTTTTTTTTAATCCTGTCATAGACACTTAAATGACACTTGTTTAATTCCTATTTTATTTAATTTATGACATATTTAAGTCATGAGTGGATTTTAAGGGGGGCACCCTGGTGGCCGAACAGTGTCGTTGCATGTATTTTAATTTCCTATATGTATAAAAGTTGAAAAGCAATAAAACTGCAAAAAAAAAATGAATGAAATGAACAAAAACATATATTTCTATAATGGGTCAAAATTATTTTTCGAATAGATCATGTGACTAGCAACTTAGATGGTCATTTGCTTTGCATATAATTTTCAAAAAAAAAAAAAAAAAAGATTAGGGGAGGGCAATTTTAATTTTCAAACATATTTTTGATTGAAGCAACTTTTGGGGGGATTCAATGATTTAGACAAAAATGTCCTACCCATAACATGGCCCAAACACAAAAGGGATTGCTTCTATCAAAGAAAACTTTTTCAATTAAAAATTAAGTGTTCAAATGCAAATTTTTCAATCTCAAATATTTTTTCGCATTCAAAAACTTTTTCCATGATTGAAATGTTTCTTTTTTTTTTTGATTGAAGTGATTTTTCTTTTTGAAAAAATATATATATTTTTAAGCAACTTATTTTTTGATTGAATAATAATGACAAAAATGTCCTCGCCAAAATGTGGCCCAAACACAAAACAACATGACTTCAATCAAAGAAGTTGCTTCAATTAAAAAAAAAAAAAAAAAAACACTTGACTTAAAAAAAATGGCTTTCACATGCATTTTTTTGAGTTTCAAATGTATTTTTGCATTCAAACACATTTTTTTTGATTGAAGTGACTTTTTTTGGTTGAAAATATATTTTTTTTATTGAAGCAACTTATATATTGATAGAATAATAAAGACAAAAGTTTCCTAGCCAAAATGTGGCCCAAACAAATTACTTCAATCAAAAAAGTTGATTCAATTTGAAAAAAAAAAAAAAAAATCAAAGAAAAATAGCTTTCACGTGCAGTTTTTTGAGTTTCAAATTTATTTTTGTATTCAAACATTTTTTTTTTTTTTAAATGAAGTGACTTTTTGGGGGGGGGGGGTTGGAAATATATTTTTTATTGAAGCAACTTATATATTGACAGAATAATAAAGACAAAAATGTCCTAGCCAAAAGGTGACGCACACACAAATCAACATGACTTCAATCAAAACAGTTGCTTCAATTAAAAATAAATAAATAAATAAATAGATAAATCAAGAAAATAGCTTTCACGTGCATTTTTTTGAGTTTCAAATTTATTTTTGCATTCAAACACATTAAAAAAAAATTTTTTTAATTTAAGTGACTTTTTTTGGTTGAAAATATATATTTTGATTGAAGCAACTTTTTTTTTTTTTTGGAAGCAATTTTTTTGGGGGATTGAATAATAAAGACACAAATCTACCTCCATATGGCTCCGCCCAGGGGATACAAGTTTTGACTGGAGTAACTACATTGGCACAACACCGGCAGGTGTAAGCATATTCAATGGATGACGATCTTGGCGAAAAGTATTGCTTAAGCAGCCTGATTTAGAATGATGGGAAACAAAAAAACGCTAATTGTCAACTTATTATAAATATTCTTGTAAGTTAATTTTATAGCTGACACTGTGTTTCGGGGTCATCAACATGTTGTGCCCCCCCCTGCCCCAAAAGTCCAACTCCGCCTATGATTTAAGTACTTATTTCAAGATGTATTTATATATTTCAATCTGCCCAATTTGGTCCTACATAAAACTGTAAATAATTGATGGCTAACAGTGTTTGGCTTCCCACTCATCTACTGCTGTGACTTGGCTATTGAACACAAGTGCCGCCTCGCTCAGAGTCCCCACCAGGAGGGCGCGAATGTTCCCTTTCATCTTCGCTTAAGCTTTTTCATTCCAAAAGAAAAAATTGAGGCGGCTTTCTAAAATAGCTTTAGCCAGACTTTGTTTGAAGCGCTAAATATAGAAAGTGCTGGAAAAGGACTGCCATTAGTGTTGCTAACAGATGCTACGTGTTGGGCAACAATGAGAGTGTCAGATGGGGGAGGGGCTAATGGACTTGCTGTGTCACAGGAAATCAATACAGTGGAAAGTATGGCCTTCAACACTGCCCTAGTTACAGTGGTCTTTGACAGCCCTCCCAGTTCAAACGGATTGGACGTCACTCCACGTCAACGACAGCTAATGAGCTATTATATCCGTGTGCCATGTGCTTCATCTCAGTGTCGCCGCATTATAGGGCCCTCACACACACACACGCTACTACACACTCCCTACTGCACCGCTCTGCAGCAGTTCCTAAGCAACCGGCGCAGGAAACCGAATTACCATGGAAACCGTAGACACCATCAGAGAAGACGGGAGGGGGCTGGTGAAAGTCATGACATTTTTGGGGGGGCTGAGGGGATACACTCCAGAGTAGGGGCGGGAACTTCTGGGTACGTCACGATACGATTGGCGATACAAGGCTAACGTTAACGATCGATACATGGGGTCAGGAAATCTTTCTACAACTAATAAACAGAAGAACAAGCCATTGAGTTTATCACTACTAGACGTCCAATCCGTTTGAAGTGGGAGGATCCAGTGTCGACCCTCCCACTTGTTGGAATTCGCCCCCCCCGGCCAAGGCGCAAGCCGAACAAAGTGCCGCTCTGCCGATGCTGCTCCCGCGCGCGCCAACCGGGAAGGCGGAACTCCGCGCGTTCATCTCTGACATTAACCCTTTGTACTGACTCCATGTTCCAAAAGTTTGAAAAAGACTCGCTGAAAGCAGGTTGACAATTTATTCGTCGATAATGGTCAAAAACAAGGCAAAAACAGACGACGGAGGGACAATTCTGGATCCAAAACAAGGCTACATGTTTCCGAGCATCAAAATCTGTCTTATCTCAGTGTCCAGTGTTTTTTAAGTCCGTGGGCCGGCCGAAGGTGTGTCCAGGCGTTGCTTTGGGATCATCCCTCTCTGGCCGGTTTCGTGCTGACCGACGCTGATCTTGACGTCACAAGCGCCTGCTATCAACTTTGTTATACGGGCTGGCAGTACTTGTTTTAGGACAAAGCGCGCTGGTCTTTGTCCTTGTTCGTTTGTCGGGAGGACTGATTGCCAGAGTTGGTGCGTCAGTCTTGCTCGTGGCGCACACGTTTTGGGCTTCTGTGATAAGATGGCGTTGTGTATCTATTCTGTTTCTTTAAACTATGGTGTGCTATTTATTTTACATTAGGTGTGTTAGAGTAGTGCAGTCCTACAGTGAATATGAGAAATGATACTATTCCCTGATTGATTATATTACGTACGTTCGAGTAGACGGTGCCTACGAGAAACGGTACCATTTTTCCTTCACACTTGAAAGGGATTGGACGCCTATGGCCGTCAGTGGCGGGCAATGCCAGGCAATGAGTTCATTTTGCAGCATTTTACGTCATTTCTTGTTGATCGTCGCTCACTTTTTGGGGCATTTACGGGTCACTTCCTGTTCATTTTGGGGCATTTAAAGGTCACTTCCTGTTGATTTTGGATAACTGAATAGGAAGTGACTCAAGAATGTTCCTTTTGGGGGGCTTTACGGGTCACTTCCTGTTAATTTGGAGGCATTTTAAGTTATTTCCTGTTGATTTTCGGTCACTTCCTTTTCCTTTTGGGGCATTTACAGGTCACTTCCTGTTGATTTTGGAGCATTTAAAGGTCACGTCCTGTTGATTTTGGGTTACTGAAAAAGAAGTGACTCCAAAATGTTCCTTTTGGTGCATTTACAGGTCACTTCTCGTTAATTTGGGGGCATTTTGCATCATTTCCTGTTGGTTTTCGTTCACTTCCTTTTTCTTGAAAGGGATTTGTGAGTCGAGTTCCTTTTGGTGCATTTGCAGATCACTTCCTGATAATTTGGGGGCATTTTACATCATTTCCTGTTGATTTGGGGGCATTTACAGGTCACTTCCTGTGGATTTTGGGTTACTGAAAAGGAAGTGACTCAAGAATGTTCCTTTTGGGGCTTTTACAGGTCACTTCCAGTTAATTTTATGGGCAATTCTGGTCATTTCCAGTTGATTTTCGTTCACTTCCTTTTTCTTTATAGGGATTTGTGGGTCACTTCCTGTTGATATTGGATTGCAGAAAAGGAAGTGACTCAAGAATGTTCCTTTTGGGGCATCTTCAGGTCACTTCCTTTTAATTTGGGGGCATTTTACGTCATTTGCTGTTGATTTTTAGTCACTTCCATTTTCTTTTGGGCTTTACGGTTCACTTCCTGTTAATTTGGAGGCATTTAACATCATTTCCTGTTGATTTTCGGTCACTTCCTTTTCCTTTTGGGGCATTTACGGGTCACTTCCTCTTGATTTTGGGGCATCTTCAGGTCACTTCCTTTTCATTTGGGGGCATTTTACGTCATTTCCTGTTGATTTTTAGTCACTTCCATTTTCTTTAGGGCTTTACGATTACCTTCCTGTTAATTTGGAGGCATTTAACATTATTTCCTGTTGATTTTCGGTACTTCCTCTTCCTTTTGGGGCATTTACGGATCACTTCCTGTTGATTTTGGGGCATTTATAGGTCACTTCCTTTTGATTTGGAGCATTTAAAGGTCACATCCTGTTGATTTTGGGTTACTGAAAAGGAAGTGAGTAAAGAATGTTCCTTTTGGTGCATTTACAGGTCACTTCCTGTTAATTTGGGGGCATTTTACATCATTTCCTCTTGATTTTTGTTCACTTCCATTTCCTTTTGGGGCTTTACGGGTCATTTCCTATTGATTTTGGAGCATTTACAGGTGACTTCCTGTTGATTTTTGGTTGCTGAACAAGAAGTGACTCAAGAATGTTCCTTTTAGGGCATTAAGAGGTCACTTCCTGTTCATTCTGGGGCATTTCAGGTCATTTCCTGTTGATTTTCGGTCACTTCCTTTTCCTTTTGGGGGATTAGCGGATCACGTCTTGTTGATTTGGGGGAATTTATACGTCACTTCCTGTTTATTTTTGGTTACTGAACAAGAAGTGACCTGGGAATATCCCCAAATGAATAGGAAGTGACTCCAAATCAACAGGAAGTAACCTGCAAATTACGTAAAATGAACAGGAAGTTTCCTTAAATGTAATTTTGATGTATTTCACATCATTTCTTGTTGTATTTTGGTCACTTCTTTTTCCTTTTGGAGCATTTTCGGGTCACTTCCTGTTCATTTTAGGGCATTTCAGATCATTTTCTGTTGATTTTCGGTCACTTCCATTTCCTTTAAGGGGTTTTAGGGTCACTTCCTATTGATTTTGGGCATTCACATGTCACTTCCTGTTGATTTTGGGTCACTGAAAAGGAAGTGACTCAAGAATGTTCCTTTTGGGGCATTTCACATCATTTCCTGTTAATTTTAGGGCATTTCAGGTCAGTTTCTGTTGATTTTCAGTCACTTCCTTTTCCTTTTGGGGGATTAGCACGTCACTTCCTGTTGATTTTGAAGCATTTACTAATCACTTCCTGTTAATTTTAAGGCATTTCAGGTCATTTTCTGTTGATTTTCGGTCACTTCCTTTTCCTTTTGGGGGATTATCACATCACTTCCTGTTGATTTGGGGGCATTTATAGGTCACTTCATGTTGATTTTTGGTTATTGAGCAAGAAGTGACCTGGGAATATTCCCAAATGAATAGGAAGTGACTCCAAATCAACAGGAAGTAACCTGTAAATTCTGTAAAATGAACAGGAAGTGACCTTAAATGAAATTTTGGGGTATTTCACATAATTTCCTGTTGTATTTTGGTCACTTCCTTTTCCCTTTGTAGCATTTGCGAGTCACTTCCTGTTAGTTTTACGGCATTTCAGGTCAATTTCTGTTGATTATTGGTGACTTCCATTTCCTTTTGGGGCTTTACGGATCATTTCCTATTGATTTTGGAGCATTTATAGATCACTTCCTGTTGATTTTGGGTTACTGAAAAGGAAGTGACTCAAGAATGTTCCTTTTGTGCATTTACAGGTCATTTCCTTTTGATTTTGGGGCATGTAACGTCATTTCCTGCTGATTTTCGGTCACTTCCTTTTTCTTTTAGGGTGTTAGCGCATCACTTCCTGTTGATTTGGGGGCATCTATAGGTCACTTCCTGTTGATTTTTGGTTACTGAACAAGAAGTGACCTGGGAATATCCCCAAATGAATAGGAAGTGACTTCAAATCAACAGGAAGTAACCTGTAAATTCTGTAAAATGAACAGGGAGTGACCTTAGATGAAATTTTGGGGTATTTCACATCATTTCTTGTTGTATTTTGGTCACTTACTTTTCCCTTTGTAGCATTTGAGGGTCACTTCCTGTTAGTTTTTTGGGCGTTTCAGGTGATTTTCGGTCACTTCCATATCCTTTTAGGGCTTTTCGGGTAATTTCCTGTTGATTATGGGCATTCACAGGTCACTTCCTGTTGATTTTGGGTTACTGAAAAGGAAGTGACTCAAGAATGTTCCTTTTGGGGCATTTACAGGGCACTTCCTGTTAATTTTAGGGCATTTCAGGTCATTTCCGGTTGATTTTCGGTCACTTTTCGTTTTGGGGGATTAGCACGTCGCTTCCTGTTGATTTTGAAGCATTTACTGATCACTTCCTGTTAATTTTAAGGCATTTCAGGTCATTTCCTGTTGATTTTCGGTCACTTCCTTTTCCTTTTGGGTGATCTGTGGGTCATTTTCTGTTGATTTTGGGTACTTGAAAAGGAAGTGACTCAAGAATGTTCCTTTTGGGGCATTTACAGGTCACTTCCTTTTAATTTCAGGGCATTTCAGGTCATTTTCTGATCAATTTCGATCACTCCCTGTTTCGTTTGGGGCTTCTCAGGTCACTTCCTGTTCATTTTGGGGCATTTCACATCATTTCCTGTTGTATTTTGGTCACTTCCTATTCCTTTTGGGGTATTTACAGGTCACTTCATGTTTGTCTTTGGTTACTGATAAGGAAGTGACTCGCGAATGTCCCTTTTGGGGGATATAGAGGTCACTTCCTGTAAATTTAGGGGCTTTCCACATCATTTTCTGTTGATTTTAGATTACACAAAAGGAAGTGACTCAAGAATGTTCCTTTTGGGGGATTTAAAGGTCATTTCCTGTTGAATTTCGATCACTCCCTGTCCCTTAGGGGCTGTTTATAGGTCACTTCCTGTTGAGTTTGGCTTATTGAAAAAGAAGTGACTCAAGAATGTTCATTTTGGGGCATTTACAGGCCTTTTCCAGTTCATTTTTGGGCATTAGCAAGTCATTTTCTGTTGATTTTTGGAACATTTACAGGTCACTTCCTGTTGATTTTGGGCAACTGAACAAGAAGTGACCCGGGAATATCCCCAAATGAATAGAAAGTGACTTCAAATCAACAGGAAGCAACCTGTAAATGTCCTAAATAAACAGAAAGTGATCTGTAAATGTCAACAAGATATTCTCTGGTTTCAATGCCATTGACGTCTAGTCCAGTCAAAATGAATTGACTGTCTGGAGTAATGCAATGATAGCCAGTGAGCTAATGTAGACACTTTTCTAATGGAATATACTGTATTTGATTTTTTTTAAGCACTGACACCTTATATCGATTCTTAGCGTGTGCGTATTGATAAGATTTAGGGCTACAAAGTATCCTGATATTTCACCTTTTCGATATTTTTTCACACCCCTAGTCCAGAGGAAAGAGAGAAGTCACTGTAAAAGACAGCGCCGAAAATCAAAAATCATAGCAATTGGTAATGATATGCATACATTATTGATGATAACATGGAATTCGCAGTAATGTACTACGGTAATGTACTACAGTAATGTACAGTCAATCTGTCTGTCCAGGTATGTACAGTAGAGTCACTAAATGGGATTGATCAGTTGCTAGCATCTCACACCCATTCATTCCAAGGAAGTACATTAAACAGAACCCAGGAACGGTCATTTCCTGTTTCCATTTGATAGATTTGTTTTCCATTAGAAAGTTTTCAAGTTGAAATTGGACAACGGAAAAAATTATATGTATAAATAGGGCATACTATGATTGTTGATTGCTAAACTTTAGCTTGGTGACCAGCCGTGCGCGTATTTCCTGAAAAATATGTCGAAAAAGTGTGTCTTAATTGTATATATTTTTATACTTATTTATTTTTTTCCAGTTTCATACAAAGGAACACTAGGTAACTTTTCAACCTTTATAAAATATTTTCAAAAAAATGTCACGTTAACTGACAATTCGTTGAACTAGAAACTGCAATTTCTGGAGAAATTACTATTGGACTTTGATGTGTGTGTGGGGGGGGGGGGGCGGGGGGGGGGAATAATATAGATCTTAGCCACGCCCAAGTTGATATGGATACATTTCAGGGACATGTCCCCGTTATATCAGGTCACGTTCTGTTTATTTGGGGACATTTCAGGGACACGTCCTGTTGATATCAGGTCACTTCCTGTTGATTTGGGGATATTTAGGGGACACATCCTAATGATATAAGGTCATTTCCTGATGATTTGGAAAAAAAATCATGGACAATATCAGGTCACTTCCTGTTGATTTGGGGACATTTCAGTGACATGTCCCGGTCATATCAGGTCACTTCTTGTTGATTTGGGGACATTTGGGGGACATGTCCTGGTGATATCAGGTCACTACCCTTTGATTTGGGGGCATTTAAGGGACACGTCCTATTGATATGAGGTCATTTCCTGTTGATTTGGGGACATTTGGGGGACATGTCCTGTTGAAATCAGGTCACTTCCTGTTTATATGGGGACATTTCAGGGACATGTCCCCATTATATCAGGTCACTTTCTGTTTATTTGGGGACATTTCAGGGACATGTCCCCATTATATCAGGTCACTTTCTGTTTATTTGGTGACATTTCAGGGACATGTCCTATTGATATAATGTCATTTCCTGTTGATTTGGGGAAATTTCTGGTACTGGTCATATCAGGTCACTTCCAGTTGATTTGGGGACATTTCTGGGATATGTCCCGGTGGTATAATTCACTTCCTGTTAATTTGGGGACATTTGCGGGACACGTCCTGTTGATATCAGGCAGGGGTCGCGTTAACCAGGGGCGGACTGGTAATCTGTGGGTTCTGGAGGATCACAGAACGGCCGGTGGCCTGGACGGCCGGCGGCCGCCATTCATTATACATCACTGTTTTTATCCCCCCCATCCTCTGATTAACTACAGTTCGCATCCAATCCGACAGGTGGCAGCATTGCGCCTGGCACTGCCAATCTGATAGAAGAACGAAGAAAGCACAGAGTAGCCTTCATTGGATCCTTGTGGAAGCAAAATAGCAACGAGCGTCAATATGGATGGTGGTGGCAAAAAAAAAAAAAGAAAAGAGAAGGGTGGCGCTGAGAAGGTTAGGGAGAAAAAATTAAAGAAACTGGAGAGCGAAGCATTAAAATGTCATAAATTGACAAATATTTTCGCAAGCTGCAGCGGCCACGTCGGGTAACAAGTCAACAGCCCAGCCCCCGGCGATGGTGAGATGGTGGGAGCGGCAGCCGCTCTGACGTGCAACCGGTGCAGGGAGAGAGAAAAGAAGAGGGAGGGGGGTAATGATATGGAAGTTCCCCAGACAAACGCAGGGAAAGTAAGTAGGGATGAAGAGGGTTACTTGCTCGGTATACTGGCAGTTGTTATCCACCAGGTAGCTACATTTTAAATGAAATAAATGACAATTAAGGGGTTAGTGCCAGCTAGCCCATGTACCCGTTTGCAATCGTGTCAAGTTACAGTATGCTAGTCCTACTATCACTCTCTTAAGAAAAATATTTTAGCTGTAAAACAACGTATGCACACGCAGCAGCAATATTAATTCAGAAGAAATATAACAAAATATTAATAAAATGAATGGTTTTACTTTAAAGTTTAGGTAGTTAAATTGATGTTATATATATTATTAATCCTTTATATATCGTTTTGTTTTAAGGTTAATACTTTCCAATGAATGTTATGTATACAGGATTTGTCTTGAAATGTTTATTGTATTTTCATTGAAATTTATTATTTGTATGGCAAGATTAATTATGGCAGGGGTCTCTAAACCGGTCCTCAAGGGACGCTGTGGGGCCTGGTTTTTGTTTCAACCGATCGAGTACCGACAGTTTAACCAAAGAAGATTCTGCTAAAACAAGAAGCACCTGACTGCAATCAAAAGATTACACTTGTAAGACACCAGATTGGTGGATAGGTGTTGTCTTGTTTTGTTGGAATGAAATCCCTCGCCCGCTGCGGCCCTATGTGTAATAGTTTAGAGACCACTGAATTATGGCATAAACAATGAAGTCATTTTATAGACAAAGATATATAGAGATATATTATAATCAATTGGATACATAAAACTTGCTTTGAAAAATAAATTCTTTCATTTGTTTATTCAGGTTGATCATAGAGCTAGTACAGAAAATGAATCCAACTCCAGTTCAGCCTTGCAGTACTTTGAGCGCCCCAAGTCAGACAGTCACAGTCTAGACACATTTTCTTCATTTTCTCTCAAAGTGCACGAAATTGATGCATTTTACAATAAAATGTAAAAAAAAAAAAATCCCGGGGGGGCATGACCCCGGCCCCCCCCTAGGGGGTCTGTGTTTCCCTTTGTATAGCAATTCTTGTGGGCTGGGCTGAGTCAAAGTCCAGGGCTGCTTTTTAGTCCCAGTCCGCCCCTGGCGTTAACCGAATATTTTCCGTCGTTGACCGGTCTTTTAAAACGGTGACGGAAAAAACTGAAGTCCGTCCGTCATTTTGACAGGTTGCAATTCACACCCCAGACCACATGGTGGCGAGTGAGCATATTAATTAGCTATTGTCTCTCTTAATGCATGACGTCGTTGGCTATTCTGTCAGAATTTTGTAGCGTCACCGGGGTCTGGCGGCGGCACCGTGATTGACACATCAACGCGAGGTTCTTATTGGTGCACCCGGTGTGCCAGCGCGTCATCCAATTGGTGGACTAGATTGCCGCCTGTGTATAGACCCCAATCACATGACGTCACAACTCCGCCCCCCTGACTGGAGCCGCCATATTGTCCGTCAGCTCGTCGTGTTTACGCATTACCGCTACGTACATTCCTCCTATTACGGCGTGTTTTTCTGCTCGTTAACAATAAAAATCAAACTGGTGAAGGCGTGTGTGGCGGTCGGTTGCAGTAACAGAGAAGATAGACGGAGAGACTCGAAGTTCTAGCGTATTCTGAAAGACCCGAAGAGGAGAGCGAGATGGACTGCTGTAATTCGACAAGAAATCTGGGCACCAAACGATCACCACAGACTATGTAGTAGTCATTTTATATCTGGTAAGATGCATTTAATATATATTTAGAAGATTTTGGGCTGACAACCACAATTAAGATCATTGTGTGACGTTGGTGATTGGAGTCTATATAGTTGCCTCTTTTTCTTTGGGGGCGAAGTTGTTGTTTTGTTGGTGTTGTAGGCGGTAAGCAGAGTAAAAAGAGGGAGAAAAATACCACGACTTCCGTGTCTAATTGTCGCCGCCAAGCAAGCGTTACAATATTAATTAAAAATGAATGAAAACTAAAATAGTATTGAATATGTCACTATTATCATATGAAAAATTTAAGTGACGGGTAAAAATAGATTATGACCGGATTTTCATGACCCTGTCAGTCAAAATGACAGACAACGAAAATGTCTAGCGCAAACTCTGATATCAGGTCACCTTCTGTTGATTTGGGGATATTTAGGGGACACATCCTAATGATACAAGGTTATTTCCTGTTGATTTGGAAAAAAATCATGGACAATATCAGGTCACTTCCTGTTGATTTGGGGACATTTCAGTGACATGTCCTGGTGATACCAGGTCACTTCCTGCTGAATTGGGGACATTTCGGGAACATGTCCCGGTCATATCAGGTCACTTCTTGTTGATTTGGGGACATTTCTGGGACATGTCCTGGTCATATCAAGTCACTTCCTGTTATTTTGGGGACATTTGGGGGACATGTCCTGGTGATATCAGGTCACTTCCCTTTGATTTGGGGACATTTGGGGGACACGTCCTGTTATATCAGGTCACTTTCTATTGATTTGAGGACATTTCGGGGACATGTACTGGTCATATCAGGTCACTTCCTGTTGATTTGGGGGACATTTCCGGGTTATGTCCCTATCATATCAAGTCACTTCCTGTTGATTAGGGGACATTTGAGGGACATGTCCTATTGATATCAGGACACTTCCTGTTGATTTGGGGACATTTAGGGGACCAGTTCTGGTGATGTCAGGTCACTTCCTCTTGATTTGGGGGCATTTAAGGGACACGTTTTATTGATATAAGGTCATTTCCTGTTGACTTGGGGTCATTTGGGGGACATGTCCTGTTATATCAGGTCACTTTCTGTTGATTTGGGGACATTTCGGGGACATGTACTGATCATATCAGGTCACTTCCTGTTGATATGGGGGACATTTCTGGGACATGTCCCTGTCATATCAAGTCACTTCCTGTTGATTTGGGGACATTTGGGGGACATGTCCTATTGATATCAGGACACTTCCTGTTGATTTGGGGACATTTCAGGGACATGTCCTGGTGATATCAGGTCACTTCCTGTTGATTTGGGAACATTTCCTATTGATATTAGTTACACCATTTTTGGCCATTTTTAATCAAAATGGGGGGCTGGTTGAGCTCAGATTGACCGACAAAAATATTTGTTAATATCTCAAAAACGATAGGTTAGGTGCACAAACGAGCAGAAACCTAGCACAAACGAATGACATCAATTTTCTATAAATTTGCTCCTGATGGGGGGCCAACTTTATGTAGGTTCCCAGAGCTCGCAAAACTTTGAAAAAAGCGCATATATCAAGGTTTCGTCGGCCATGATTTGCGCATATCCATTCGCCAAAACGGCCCGATATCACAGATATAGGTATGCCTGCCCCTCTACGATTGGGTGCGATATTGACATCAGCGTGGCAACGCTGTGAAAATAAAACAAGTTTCTAGTTTGAGCCCCGCCCCTAAGTGGAAATTCACTCAAGACTTGCCGCCACCACTCATGTTTGCCGAGAAGTCCCCCTCCCACATACACACCGGGCTGCCGCTAGTAGAAATGGTCTCAAATAACGTGATTTATATATCAGCTGATTTGTCGACTCATCGCAAAACGAATTAGACGTCTATTCACGTCAACGTCACTGGATCACGGGCTCGGATAAGAATTTGACATGTACATACCGCCTTCCCATCCACGGTGAACAGCCTTTTGACGGTCCCGCTGTCCAGCTTGACGGCGTCGGTGATGTCCGTCATGACCTGCTCGAAGGAGTGCGCCGTCTTCTTGTTGAGCAGGACGCGCACGGCCTTGCGGGGCTTGACGCCGCTCCGGACGATGGTGACCAGCTTGGGCTTGATGAAGTCCTTGTTCTCGCGGGTCTCCGGCGAGCCGGCCCTGGCGCTGCCGAGGGAGGGCGGGTCGCGGGGGGACACCGCGACCGTCTTGGCGCCCGCGGACCAGTTGGGGTTGACGTTCTTAGTGTAGTCCACTTTCTTGTAAGGCTCAAAGGAGGCGCACACGTAGCTTTCTCCTGGAGAAGTGAGTAAGGAGTTAGCCTTTCAAGCTAGACGGTACTTCCTTTCCTTTCATAATAGCACTCTGGCGCCTCCATCTTGGTGATGATGTCAGACAATGATCGATTCAGTGGATTTAACATTGGGCATGCATGAGCATGAAAATAACATTGTGCTAAATGGAATATCAAATTTTAAAAATGCATGTATTCAGTACGACAGGGCTAATTTACTGCACAATGGTCAAAACTGGCGACTTCATAAACCTCCCGAACGGTATTTTATGCCACAGCTTAGTCGGGCTCTTGTCATTTCCCTGCTGGGGACTCGGAAACGGACCAAAGAGCATAAACAAAAGAGGAGGGTGAGCTCTAGTCTACATGCTAAAGCAAACCTACTCATGTAACACATGGCGGCAGGGGTGATTGCCTTTACCGATCGGCCAGCCCCCAGCGGTGAGCAAGTTTTGGCTCGTCGTCCCCTGCTGCGGTCTCAGCAGCCCTGAGCCCAAGCCGAGTATAGCGCTCTCTAGGTGGGCATGTGAAGAGGGCTGAGGAGGGTGGAAGTCTCGACATAATCGAGAACCATAGACGAGAGCAGGGGCTCCCCGGGTCAGGGGCTGGGGCCACTCCAGAACTTCTCGGTGGACCACACACTGTGGTCGTCGGCCGATAAAAACGGGCACCGGTGACAGGGAGCATTGCCACCCACAAAATGCAAGCCACTTCTTTATTAAAACGTGTGCCATGATCCCAGTATTTGACATAATATAAAACACGTAGCTTAATCACTCCCTCGTCCGTCCAATGATCCCTCGATTGTCGGACTTGTTTTTCCCCATTCTTTTCATTGAACAGGATCTTTAGGAAACCCAAAAGGGCTCACACCACTCTCTCTGATGTAACAACAAAAGCCTGCAGCACATTGGGCTGGCATGGCGCGAAAAATAAACACAAAAAACAGCTGAATCCGCAGTCCTTCTGCATGAAATAGTAAGGCTGCATAGTGAAGACGATCTCATTCTCTGACGTCACATCTGCCTTCTTCTTCAACCCGAGACTCTAGCCGGAAGTCACTCATTTTCATGGTGCTGGGATTTAAAAAGTTGAATAAATGTATCTATCGCTTCCACATAAATCCAATCAGTCCATTTCATTTAAGAGCATAAAATACCACGTGTAATATGACAAAGAAAGTAGGGAACAGGAAGGACAGAAAGGAAGGAGGCAGACAGAAGAGGAGAAGAACAAACAATAATAAGAACTACCTTATTACACGCCTATGCTACCTATGAACATAGTGGTGCTATCATTAGCTAGTGATATTTACCTGTGGACACCATGTGGGGGTGGGGTGGGGGGCTGATAAACAAGGAGAAAGAGGAGGGAAAGTAATCCAGGCACCGACAATCTCTATACCTCAGTGGGTCTAATTGCACCCAGTCATGCGTGAACCCTTTCAGACGTGGGATTGTCCTGCAGAAAAATGGAAATGGTGCATGGGGGGTGCCCCAGGGCAAATCGGCGGGGGCACCCCTTCCCATGCAGCTCCGGAAAAGGTGCCACCGTCATCCCTCGACAGACAGCGAGAACCAAAAGCGGTATTTGCCATGTGGCAAAATTGATTTTGCCATGTGGCATTTTTTTTTGCCCTGTGGCAAAATGGATTTTGCCCTGTGGCATTTTTGCAGGCCTTGGACGTCCATGCCATTGACAGCTATGCACGTCCAAATTTTCCATTCATTTTAAATGGCAGAAAAACGTGTGGCTATGATTTTTGACTATACACTTTCCATTAAAGAGCATTTACATTCAACTGGCACCTAAGTATGGCTACGCCATTGACGGCTATGAACGTGCGATTTTTCTATTCATTTTTAAATGGCAGAAAAATACATTTTTGGCAAAATCAATTTTGCCACATGGCAACAAAAAAATGCCACATGGCATAAAATACCTGCTACATGACAAAATCCATTTTGCCACAGAGCAAAATCCGCAAAAAATGCCACATGGCAAAAAAAAAAAACCTGCCACATGGCAAAATCCATTTTACCACATGGCAAAAAAATGCCACATGGCAAAATAAATTTTGCCACATAGAAAAAAATGGCACATGGCAAAAAGATGCCTCATAGCAAAATCCATTTTGCCACATGGCAAAAAAACTGCTACATGACAAAATCCATTTTGCCACAGAGCAAAATCCATATTGCAAATGCAACATGGCAAAAAAAATGCCACATGGCAAAAAAAAATGCCTCATGGCAAAATCCATTTTGCCACATGGCAAAAAAATGACACATGGCAAAATCCATTTTGCCACATAGCAGAAAAACAATGCCACATGGCAAAAAAACAAAACAAAAAAAAGCCTCATGGCAAAATCCATTTTGCCACATGGCAAAAAAAAAAAAAAAATGCCCTGCTGCATCCCTCTGGGACCTAGGGCAGTAACTCTTCGCGCCCCTATTAACCAGCCCTCAGCAAGAGATAAGGGGACACACCACCGCCCCCCACACATAGTGAAGAGAATAGCATCCTTTCCCAATACTTACTGGTTGACTTTTTGTAGTGATCTAACACACCCGATATGAAATAAATAGCATTAAAATCCTAGTTTAAGAAAGAAAGTAGACTATAATTAATATTATGAGTAGTTGGAGTGATTGGAATTTACAGCGCCAAGACAACGGGCAGATAAGGGCATAACAGTTACAGGATGCCTGCCGACTATGGAAACCCAACGTGAGCGTCATGCAGCTGACTGAGCGTGACTGACGCTGAAGGAGCAAGACAAGCAGGTGATGGCCAAGACATCTACAAGCTCCCGTCTGGACAACCAAACACCACCATCAGCTCTTCTGGTAACCATGAGCAGTCCTGAACAAATGGCGGAACATCTTGTCTTGACACAAGGAACATCTGATAAGGGGGGAACCCGCGACTGAGAAGTGAACACTCAGCACTCAAGTGGCACTGAGCATAGCAAAACCCTCAACTCTGGTTGCCCTGACTAGAGTAATGCCCAGAAGATAATCCTAAACAACGCCCAAATACACTTTTCTTCCGGACCACAGCCTGCCTCACCAGAGCCTTCAAAACAGCTCTTCTGGTAACGAACAATGGACAGTCCAGAATAATGAAAGGACAACCTCTGCTTCCACAAGCAACATCTGATAACGGAGGAACCTGTTGGACACTCAGCATTCACGTGGCGCTGAGGATGGCGAAACCCTCAACTCTGGTTGCCCTGACAACAGTAACGCCCGAATTCTCCTGTCCAATCCACAACAGACGATAATCCTAAACAACGCCCAAATACACCCTTCTTCTGGACCAGAGCCCGTCCACCAGAGCCTTCAAAAGACTTAATTCTTTAGCTAGCGCTGTATTTTTTCGGGAACATGTTTGTGTACTTGTTGTTCGTCGACCCTGGAGCCAGCTTTCTTTCTCGTCTGTTTTGCCTTGCTGTCGACTTGGAATATATTGACAACTTGAGTTAAAACTAAGGTGAACTCGCAAACTTTGGCCTTTTGGCTGGGTTGTTGGGTCGCTCTGGCCTGGGTCATTGGAATTGCGCCAGCGCGGTTCCAGCGGTTTGGCTGGCGGGATTCCGGCAATCTGACTAAAATGTCAAATTCCTACACTAGCTACTGCCACAACCGCCCAATCGACAAAGCACATTGCGGGACCCCCACCCGGAGGGGTTGACACCCCGCAGGTGCCGGCGATCTGCGCCAAGGCCCAAGGAGAAAGAGAAGGCGAAAGCAGGACAACGCCAAGAGGCCGCCACGGCGTGGGACTGGAGCCCCGACCTCCCCGCCCTCACACAACCATCATGCTGAAGTTCACCTATCTGTGTTTTTGCTGTCTAACCAATGTTGCGTAAAAAAATGATACATGCTACTATGTTGGGGAAATAATGGCAAAAGCTTCATCCCACCTTCCACCAGCTGCTCCATGCTGGTGACCCTGGTCACCCCGTCGATGGAATAGATGGTCCGAACCCCTTGCGGCAGGTTGACGTTGTCGGAGAGCGCTCGCGTGAGGTCCGCCAGGAGCGCGTCCAGTGATCGGAAGCGCTCCTGCGAGATGGCGTAGACGATCCCTTGGAAGTAACGGTCCCCGTTGCGGTAGAAGCGAACCTTCTTGGCCTTCTTCTCCGAACTCAGAGTCTGCAGCGTCCGCGTTCGGTAGAGGCTGCAGTGGGCGCTGCGGGTGGGGCTGGGGAGCCCGTTCCCCCTAGAGCCCCGCCGGACATACCTCTGCGCCTTGTCCCGCTCGTCAAAGTGTTCCAGCTCCATCTCTGCAGGTGCTTTTACATCCAATAGAAAATACAGAAAGCAAAGCAGGGGTCAAGAGTATGTTCACTGCCACTAACGATGATAAACCTGTTGATGTAGGCTCACATTGCTACCTGTCAAAATGGATTGAACGTCTAGTTAGCAATAACAGCCAGTCCTCCCAGTTTGAAGGAATTGGACGTCTATTGTTGTCAGTGGCAGGGGAGTAAATTTTAGGTAACTTCCTGGTGATTTTGAGGCACTTCTGTGTCATTTCCTATTGATGTTAGGTCACTTCCTGTTGATATTGGGGCACGTCTGAGTCACTTCTTATTGATTTTGGGTCACCTCCAGTTGATCTTAGGGGTACTTCTAATTGATTTGCTTATTCAATTCTGATCATTACTGATTAACACGCACAAGAAATGTTTCATTCTTTCCTATAGCGTTTTAACTGGGACCCACGAAAAAAAAAGTCGATTGGTGGTCATTGATTTTGACCAAAACAAAAAAAACAACAGACCCAAAATGACCCAAAATCAACAAGAAGTGATGCAATAATACTCAAAAATCAACAGGCAGTGACCGGGATTACCCACCAACCAACAAGGAAGTGACTCAAAATTGCTCCCAAATCAACAGGATGAGACTCAGAATTACCCCAAAATCAAAATTAACAGGTAGTGCCCCAAAATCAACAAGAAGTGACGCCTAAATCAACAGGAAGTGACTCAGAATTGCACCAAAATTAACAGGAAGTTACCCAGAATCAACAGGAAGTGACCCCTAAATTAACAGGAAGTGACTCAGAATTGCCTCAAAATTAACAGGAAGTTACCCAGAATCAACAGGAAGTGCCCCAAAATCTACAAGAAATGACTCAGAATTGCCCCAAAATCAACAGGTAGTGACCCCAAAATCTAAAGGAAGTGACTCAAAAATCCCCCCAAGTCAACTGGAAGTGACCCCTCAATGAACAGGAAGTGACACAGAATTGCCCCAAAATCGACAGGAAGTTACCCAAAATCAACACTTAGTGACCCCTAAATATGCAATAAGTGATTCAGAGTTGCCCGAAAATCGACAGGGAGTGAGCCAAAATCAACAGAAGGGACTCAGAATTGCTCCCAAATCAACAGGTTGTGACCCCTTAATCTACAGGAAGTGACTCAGAATGCCCGAAAATCAACGGGAAGTGACCGAAAATCAACAAGAAGTGACCCTAAGTGAACAGGAAGTTACTCAGAATTGCCCAAAAATCAACAGGAAGGGACCCAAAATCAAAAGGAAGTGACTTAGAATTGCCCCCAAATCTACAGGAAGTGACCCAGAATCAACAGGAAGTGACTCAGAGATGCCCCAAAGCTAACAGGAAGTGACCCAAAATAAACAGGAAGTGACCCTTAAATGCCCCAAAATCAACAGGAAGTTACCCAAAATCAACACTTAGTGACCCTTAAATCTACAAGAAGTGACTCAGAATTGCTCGAAAATCAAGAGGAAGTGACCCAAAATCGAAAGGAAGTGACCCAAAGTGAACAGGAAGTGACTTGGAATTGCCCAAAAATCAACAGGAAGTTGCCCAAAATCAACAGGAAGTGACCGAAAATCAACAGGAAGTGACTCAGAATTGCCCCAAAATCAGCAAGAAGTGAACCAAAATCAAAAGGAAGTGACTCACAATTGTCCCAAAATCAACAGGAAGTGACCGAAAATCAACAGGAAGTGACTCAGAATTGCCCCAAAATCAGCAAGAAGTGAACCAAAATCAAAAGGAAGTGACTCACAATTGCCCCAAAATCAACAGGAAGTGACCCAGAATTGCCCCAAAGCTGACAGGAAGTGACCCAAAATAAACAGGAAGTGACCCTTAAATGCCCCAAAACCCTAAATGCCCCCAAATCAACAGCAAGTTACCCCAAATAAACAGGAAGTGACACGGAATTGCCTCAAATCAACAGGAAGTGGCCCAAAATCAACAGGAAGTGACCCAAAATCACCCCCAAATCAGCAAGAAGTGAACCAAAATCAAAAGGAAGTGACTCAGAATTGCCCCAAAATCAACAGGAAGTGACCCTTAAATGCCCCAAAACCCTAAATGCCCCAAAATCAACAGGACGTTACCCAGAATAAACAGGAAGTGACTCAGAATTGCTCCAAAATCAACAGGACGTTACCCAGAATCAACAGGAAGTGACTCATAATTGCCCAAAAAAATCAACAGGAAGTGACCCGCAATCAACAGGAATTAATCGACCGCCTTAAGAGCATTCAATGTTTCCACAAATTGCGTTACAAGTATTTTTAAAAAGTCTCAACAATTTGCTACTAAAGTAGAAATCGACATGCACATCAATTCAGATGCAATATGTCATTTTTCCAGTCAATTTTAAGAGATAGCACCACCACCCCCTCAAAACATGCTCATTTAATTCAGGTTGTTTTTTACACCCATGACAAGTGTTTTAAATTGTGAATTCAACCGACGCGATTGTGTTCAGCCCCTATTCACGTTTGAGCTATGCTGCCTATGACACAGAAGAGGGCGCGTGTCACACCCATCCTTGTCTTAACACCTTGCACCGTCAGGACATTTCTCATTCATTTTGAAGGATAAAAAGACTAACATTGCAACGAGGCAAACGCCAAACAAAAGAGAAAGCCATGATATTTGGCTTCCTTTTACCTTAGTGATGTAAGCAGAAGCGTGTCAGAAAAGTGCCTTGTGATGCATTCATTTGACGGGAGGGCGCGAGCGAATGTCCGTCCCTTTGTTGCTGCGTGTGCACGCCCGCCTGCCGTGTGCTCGCACGCCGGGCGGAGGCAGCCGCTGGTGCCGGTGTCCTCCTCCTCCTCCACCCTGCTGCTCTTCCTTCCTCCCCCCGCCTCCACCTGCTACCTCCTCATCATCCTCATCTTTCCCCCGTCCCTCCCTCCTCGGCCATTGCGGTTCTTGACCTGTGCATGTCCACGTGAAGCGCGCACGCGCAATGCGGATGTAAGCACCCAAAAAATTATTAGTAAAGTAAGCCCATCCTCTATTGTAAATGTCAAATAAAACTATGCTGAAACTAAAGTTTGTGATGCAAAAATGTTCATTCTTGCTATTATGGTTATTAACGTTTCATTTTTTTTTTTTTTTCTTACTCGTGTGACGTCACAGCCAGTGGCGGAACAAATGTGAACAGGGCCCAAGGGTCCATCTTTGGTAAGGAGATAAAAATGACTCAACTAGCTGATGACACGGTGTTATTTCTAAAAGATAAACAACAGATTGGATATGCCATTCCTCAAATAGATGAGTTTTCCTTTGCCTCAGGATTAAAATTTAATGTGAAATCTCATCTCTGCAGGGCCGGCCCAGCCTATACGCAGACTATGCAGCTGCTTAGGGCCCCTGACCACTAGGGGCCCCCCAATTGTTTAATTTATATTCTATTTTGTTTACTACAGTTTGCTTTATTTGACTTTTGTGAGTTTTGATACTTGATTACAAGCTTTAAAAAATAAAAGTTCTTCCTTAACTTCTTTCCTGTTTTAGAAAAAGGTTTGGCGCTATCTACTGTAAGTACTGACAATCATTTGGGGTGGGAAGTTTGAAGTATGCAGTGCAACAAAATCTGATTAACCCTTGAGAGTCGAAGGACGCGCCGGCGCGTCCTCAGCGCACGTCGTCTTTGCAGCGCCCTCACGTTTTAATTACGTCACCCACATGCCGTTGGTTGGTCTCGTTTTAAAGTGCGGAAGTTGCGGTTTACTCTCGTTATTATTTGAAGTCAATCGACCAACTAAAACATGAGATATTGTCATTTAAGTTTTATAGTTTTATTGTCCTCTCAAAAAACATTAAAACGCTGCATGGATCATTTGTTTATGTCTATATTTCCATCATTTCTAGTCCTTTTTCAAAACGGAAGCTCCATGAAAAAAACACAAATCAAACGAACCCTTTCGAAGTCACAGTGGAAACACAAAATGCGTTTTTTTTGTTTTTTTTAAATAAATATAAATGCCGTGCGAGGTTCTACTGAACGAAAGGGAGGAGTGTTCTGAAGCAGCGAGGTGGCGAGCGACGGCCGTTTGGATCGAGCAGCGACTTTGTGTGACTTTGACAATGAACGGAAAACTAAATTTAGCGCGAGCAATTGTGCTTTTTGATCAACTTGAGGAAGAGGATGGTCCAAATTCGTCATCATCGTCTTCTTCGGAAGAGTCCTCGAGTGAAGATAGTGACGGATTTGAACACGTGGGTGACGCCATCGACGAGCAGAGGTAAGCCAACTCACTCTTTTTTTTTCATGCTGAAAACGTTTCTTTTGAAAGTTTCTTTTGATATTGCAAGACAAAGTTAATTTTGATGCAATATAAGTGTGTGTTTGTGTATATAATAATAAAATGTGCATATCAGATCAAAGTCGTACGTGCACTGTGGGTATCCCAGGCAGGAATTTATCATTTGTGGTGTTCTTCTTTCTATATGAAGATTAGGGATGTAGCACATATTCAGCTATGGAATTCTTTCTATTGTCATACATATAGATTTCCATTATTATTTATTGCTGTATATGTTTTTATTTTATGCTTTATTATTTTCATAAATACGGACTTTTTTCATGTACATTTATAGTGACAATGAAAGTAAAGTGAAATGAAAATGAAAGGGTGGAAAGAGGACCGACACCCCATGGAAGTGTGGACTGTGTGATGTAGCCCTGTGTCTAATTCCAGGACGAAACTGCTTTTCAGAGTGGCATGCCTGAAAAAAAATTAACTTGTTTATTGTAAATATTTTTGAAAATACTTTTTTTCCCCCAATGTTATATATATATATATATATATATTTTCTTTTACCACAATCAGTCTTCTCAATTTGTGTATATAAATGTGTGTTCAAGAAGCTTGATTGTGTGTACATAGTTTTCATCAGGTGATGGGCCGCAATACCTAAACTCATAAAGAGATGGCCTCTAAATACTTTTTGTGTTAGATGGTATATATTTTTTCACTGTTCGGTCTGCTGTATATAACCTGTTTTGACTAGAGCATGTATAAAGGCAAAAAACACCTATGGCTATACCTGTTGTTTATGTTGAATTGTCAAATATAAGACTATTTATTCTAAATTTATTTGGTTGAATGTTCATCCTAACATGTTGAGTTTCAAAACCGTTCGTTACGCATGTTTGGTTGTCAATTGGACATCAATATTAAAAGTTTTGACAAAACGATTTTGGAATTTTTGGTCTTTTTGGGCCCAAAATGATGATTTATAATTGGTCAGTGAAGGAAACAACAGTTTGGACATGAAGTTCAAGGTGTCACAAAAAAAGGGACCAAACCAGGCCATCGTAAACAATTCTTTCTTTGAAATATAAAGGCAACTTCAAAGGCATGCAAAATCAGACAAAATAGGCCCAGACCTTAAAGGGGTTAATATACAAAATATGGACGTATGGGTTGGATTGCATGTATGGATTTCACAGTAAACTTTGACGAAATGGTGGGCCATAGATATGGGCCCCTTTGCATTATTTTGCTTAGGGCCCCCAAATGGCCTGGTCCGGCCCTGCATGTTTGTATCAAAATGATGGGAAAACTTTGTATGATATGCCTGTTAAGGAGTGTGTTCGATACCTTGGGATTCATGTCTGTAAGAATGGTGAGGAGCGTCAACAATTTAACTTCTCCCATAGAATACAAAGAACTAAAACAATACTCAATATATGGCTTCAAAGGGACTTATCTATTTTAGGGAGGGTTCTCTTAACGAAAGCTGAAGATGTTTCCAGGTTTGTCTATCCAACACTTTCCCTAGAAGTCTTTGATTCTACTTGCAAAGCAATTAATAAAATGCTGGTTGATTTTGTTTGGAAAAATAAGCACCATCATCTCAAAAGAACTTTCTGCTTTCCGTTTCCAGCACTGAAGGTGGACTTGAACTCTTGGATTTTATGGACTTGAATTATACTTATAAAGTCATATGGTTAAAAGAATGATTAAAAGCACCAAATTCAATCTGGTATTTCATCCCAAATATTTCTAACAAGGTTGGAGGTCTTCGATTTCTGTTGTCATGTAATTACAAGGTCTCGAAACTTCCAGTTAAAATGTCAGCTTTTTATCAACAAGCCTTATTCTCTTGGAAGTTATGTTACTCTCACAATTTTTCTCCACACAAATATATTATCTGGAATAATGAGTATATAACAAAAAGGAACAAATCACTCTTCATACAAAATTGGATTGATAAAAAATAGGGCTGTCAAACGATTACAATTTTTAATCGAGTTAATTACAGCTTAAAAATTCATTAATCGTAATTAATCGCAATTCAAACCATCTATAAAATATGCCATATTTTTCTGTAAATTATATATATATTCTGTAAAATAATTTGTTGGAATGGAAAGATAAAACACAAGATGGATATATACATTTAACATACGGTATATAAGGACTGTAGTGGGCATTTCACTCTACTGTCATTTAAATCGGTCTATGCTGTCCTCACTCCGAAGCGTCTACTTTTTCCAAAGCTAGACAGCTAGTGAACGACGCCTTAATAATCAGACTTCTTCCTTTTTCATCTGATTTATTAATAAAATGGCCTCAAACCATTGTCCTCTTTAGACCGTAGGGAAACTACAAAAAAAAGTACACAAGCATTGCATTAGCAACAACGTTAGCTTAGCACGCTATACAGGTTATCTAAACATAAACAAAAAGCGTCTCATACAAAAAATAGAACATTTCGCTTACTAACATAATATGTACATTCTTTACAACAACGATACTTACAGACAAATCTTGTCCAAGGATCATATAAGCACAACATTACAACGTAAGCGTCAGCCCGAGACGTCGTGCAGCCATATTGAACTGGCAAGAAAGCAATAAACCATGTCGCAAAGCAACCACAAGAGTTCGCTGTTAGCACAAAAAACCTTGCTGTAAAACTTTCCAAAAGGCAGAATACTGTCTGAGCGGGACATGTGCGTTAATTGCGTCAAATATTTTAACGTGATTAATTTAAAAAATTAATTACCGCGCGTTAACGCGATAATTTTGACAGCCCTAATAAAAATGTTATATACTTGAAAGATTTGTTTAAAGGTGATGGACAGCTTCTTTCTTATGAAGAATTTCTAATAGAAAAAGGATTTCCCATTAAATTTAAAGAATTTCATTCTGTGTTTGACTCCATCCCCAATGGAATATTAGAACTAATGAAAAAGTATAAAGGACAGAATGACCAAGCCGGTAATTTAAATAATATAGATCTATTAAGCAAGAAATGTACTAATAAACATATAAGGGAATCATTCTTTAGTAAGAGGAAAATTGTACCTCGTGGGAAATTCTTTTGGAATGCACAGTTTGAAAATATAAAATGGAGGGAGGCGTGGCTTGTTCCTTTTAAACTGTTTGTTTCCAACAAAGTAAGGGAATTGCAATTGAAAATTTTACGTAATATATACTAGAGATGTCGATCGATCGGGTCCGATCACGTCATTTTCAAAGTATCGGAATCGGCAAAAAAATATCGGACATGCCATTTTTTATATATATATATTTTTTTTAATTAAATTGTTTTCTAATTGTATTTAACGTTACAGACATAATATGTTACACTCAACCAGTCTTTAGTTTTGGCTTAAGGTAGGGATATCAAATTTATCCCGATAACGGCGGTAATTAATTCTTCAAAAAAATGTATCACGTTAAAATATTTAACGCAATTAATGCATGCGCTGCATGACCCACTCACGCATTGTCGCGCTCGATCTGTAATGGCGCCGTTTTACCTATATAGAGAGCTAAAAGGCAGTGTAAATTGAGTAGAGTGAATTTTGGAAGCGTTTGGAGCCTTTTTTTAATTGGCTAAAGCCTTACAATCCCTCTCCCAACAATAAATATCGTGGGAAGCAATGTGGGGAAGCAAGGTAGTAATTGATCTTTTTCTTAACACCCTATTTTACTGCCCAACGCAGAGAAGATATATCATTTGGTAGCACTACGCACAGTCATGGTTCCACTTCCCATCATGCATTTAGGCATGGCTACAGTATCATTTACTGAAACCTCAAGAAATAAACTAGATGGCAATATTTAGTCACAATATACAAAGTCACAAGTATTTCAATCCATGGATCCCTCTCAAAGAAAGAATGTTAATAATGTAAATGCTATCTTGAGGATTAATTGTCATAATAAACAAATACAGTACTTATGTACTGTATGTTGAATGTATGAAATCGTCCGAGTTTTATTCATTTTTTTCTTAATGCATTGCCAAAATTTATATGATCGGGAAAAATTATCGGGAATGATTGGAATTGAATCGGGAGCAAAAAAATAGCAATCGGATCGGGAAATATCGGGATCGGCAGATACTCAAACTAAAACGATCGGGATCGGATCGGGAGCAAAAAAACATGATCGGAACAACCCTATTTTGTATGACTGAACCTGAAAGCGGGACTCATTTGTTTTATGGTTGCCCCATTAGTGTAAAGTTTTGGACGGATCTTCAAAAATATATTTTATGTCAAACTAAACAAAACATTGACTTGACGGGAAAAGCGGTCATTACTGTATTTGAATCCAAAGATAAAAAAATATTTAATATATTAAATCTTTATATATTGCTAGGGAAATTTCATATTCTTAAATCTAAATTTCAAAAAGAAATCCGAACTTTAAAGATTTTTTGGGTTGAATTTGAATCATATTTAACATCACTTAATATGATACAAAATAATAAATGCAAGTCTACTATAGAAGCTCATGCAAAATTGTTTAGTATTTAATTAGTTCCCTCTTGAATCATTATTTATATTTATTTATTTACTATTATTTTTTTTGTATGTCTTATAATGTAAATATGTTAAGATGGTTATATTCTATGTAAACTAGTTGTTTTTTATTATTTGTATGTTTTGTATTATTCAAAAAAAAAAAAAAAAGAACAGGGCCCAAGTGCGATGAGCAAAAACAGGACCCCTGGAGCTCACTGTCCAAAAGGAGAGGTGCAATTATTCACGGGGCCCCACAAAGCCCCTCAAGACAATCGACCAGTGTGTGTACTTGGGGGTGGTATGCAAGTGGAATTTTTTTTTTGGTGGGCTCCTCCAGACAACTGGCTGGCAGAGATATTTTAACATTTAAACACTATATTACAGCGTCGCGCATCATCTTACCTCTCCGTTTGACCCTCCCCTCCCCCAACCACGCCCACTTTACACCCGCAAACCAGGGCCCAGCACCACACCACAATGTCCGATTTGCTCTGAACTGGTCGCAAAAGTTTGTGCTGCAAAAATTGTCATTTGTGCTGGTATGGATTTTATGTTAACATCTGTGACATCACAGCCCCCCTCTCCCCCAATTTTCGATTCGCTACAAACTGGCTGCAAATGTTTGCGCTACATTTGTGCTGGTTTTTGCAGCAATGTTTCTTCAGCGCTGTTAGTTTCATTAACAGTTCTTGAATGAATCTTTAATAGGTAAAGAGGTCTCTTAATAGGTTTAAGAGGTCGCCAGCCCATCACTCTTCAGGGGAAGATGGGGAAAAATGCTGGTTAATTATTCTGATAAATTGAAGGAATACAAATTTACATTGGACCCCATTAGGTACCTAACCTGAAAAGTGTAGCTTTTTACTTCAGCTCGACAGGTAGAATTGACACTGTTTATTCCAATTTAAAGTCAACACATTCATTTCAGCTTTTCAGGTGAAGTTGAGGGAAATCCATCTAGATTTGAAAAGGAAACAATTGTCAGCAGTGTTTAATTTGCAAATCATAAGGTGCCGGAACGCAAAGTACATGTGACGGCGCAGGGATGACAAGACGCGCACAGTTCCCGGAACATACGCAGAAAATGGTACTGAAAACAACACACAAGTGTCCATTTTACATGCTGTGGGATTTTCAAGCCTCAATTTCAGATAATATCCATGGTATAAATGTTAGGACACCAATTACAATTATTTAGGCTATACTCTGAATTGCACGGTCAATTGCCCACGTAACCAAAGGTGGGACTTACAGTACAGTGTCAGCAATTTGTTTCTCAACACGTCTAACTTGTAAAACATCAACAACAATAAAAAAATCCTTTTGCGAGTTTAAAACCCTTCAATGCCAGCAATATAAAGCAACTAGAAACTGCAATTTCGGGAGAAATTACACACCTTGGTCTTTCCTCTGTGGAGATACAGATCTTAGCCCCACTCAGGTCTATCAATAGAATGGATCATAATACCAGTCATTGGCACAAAACAAAAAGCCATTAGAAATGAACTGGAGAATTGGACGTCCATGGACGTCAATGGCGGCACCCTTCATAATTGTTAATGCAATCGGAGACATTTGGGGGACACGTCCTATTGATATCTAGTCATTTTCTGTTGATTTGTGGAAAATAAAAAAATTCCCATTGAAAATGAATGGGAAAAATTTTGGACGTCCATGGACGTCAATGGTATCAACTTACATAAGCGTCAATGGAATCCAAGTACATTGGCATCAATAGAATGAACAAACATGAAGAAATGCCATTGGAAATTAATGGGAAGTTTGGACGTCCATGGACGTCAATGGCATCAACCTCCATAAGCGGCAATGCAATCAGGGACATTTGGGGGACATGTCCTATTGATATCTAGTCATTTTCTGTTGATTTGGGGAAAAAAAAAAAAATTCCCATTGAAAATGAATGGGAAAAATTTTGGACGTCCATGGACGTCAATGGTATCAACTTACATAAGCGTCAATGGAATCCAAGTACATTGGCATCAATAGAATGAACAAACATGAAGAAATGCCATTGGAAATGAATGGGAAGTTTGGACGTCCGTGGACGTCAATGGCATCACCCTCCATAAGCAGCAATGCAATCGGGCACATTTGGGGGAAACGTCCTATTGATATCTAGTCATTTTCTGTTGATTTGGGGGAAAAAAAAAAATTCCCATTGAAAATGAATGGGAAAAATTTTGGACGTCCATGGACGTCAATGGTATAAACTTACATAAGCGTCAATGGAATCCAAGTACATTGGCATCAAAAGAATGAACAAACATGAAGAAATGCCATTGGTATTTAATGGGAAGTTTGGACGTCCATGGACGTCAATGGCATCACCCCCCATAAGCGGCAATGCATTCGGGGACATTTGGGGGACACGTCCTAATGATATCTAGTCATTTTCTGTTGATTTGGGGAAAAAAAAAAATTCCCATTGAAAATGAATGGGAAAAATTTTGGACGTCCATGGACGTCAATGGTATCAACTTACATAAGCGTCAATGGAATCCAAGTACATTGGCATCAATAGAATGAACAAACATGAAGAAATGCCATTGGAAATGAATGGGAAGTTTGGACGTCCGTGGACGTCAATGGCATCACCCTCCATAAGCAGCAATGCAATCGGGCACATTTGGGGGAAACGTCTTATTGATATCTAGTCATTTTCTGTTGATTTGGGGAAAAAAAAAAAAATTCCCATTGAAAATGAATGGGAAAAATTTTGGACGTCCATGGACGTCAATGGTATAAACTTACATAAGCGTCAATGGAATCCAAGTACATTGGCATCAAAAGAATGAACAAACATGAAGAAATGCCATTGGAAATGAATGGGAAGTTTGGACGTCCCTGGACGTCAATGGCATCACCCTCCATAAGCAGCAATGCAATCGGGGACATTTGGGGGACAGGTCCTATTGATATCTAGTCATTTTCTGTTGATTTGGGGAAAAAAAAAAATTTCCCATTGAAAATGAATGGGTAAAATTTTGGACGTCCATGGACGTCAATGGCAGCACCCCCCATAAGCGTCAATGGAATTGGGGACGTTTGGGATATACGTCCTATTGATATCTGGTCATTTTCTGTTGATTTGGAGAAATTTAGTTTTTTCCCCATTGAAAATGAATGGGAAAAATTTTGGACGTCCATGTAAGTCAATGGCGGCACCCTTCATAAGCGTCAATGGAATTGGGGAAGTTTGGGGGACACGTCCTATTGATATCTGGTCATTTTCTGTTGATTTGGGGTAATTTTGTTTTTTCCCCATTGAAAATGAATGGGAAAAATTTTGGACGTCCATGGCAGTCAATGGCATCGACATCCATATAGTCAATTGAATCCAAGTACATTGGCATCAGTAGATTCGACATGCATGGCCGTCAATGGCATCAATGCAATGTAAATTCCATTGGAAATCCCATTGGAAGTGAATGGGACTTTTCCCATTCGAAATGAATGGGATAGTTTTTGGCAAATTTCCAAGGAAGCGTAATTTTTTTCCAAATTCTGTATACAACTTTTATGCCCCTCACCGTCCCGGAATTTTTGATGCCCAAATTGTGTGATTTGGTCAAAAATTGTAGGACTAGATACATTTTGAAACTTTTTTTTTTTTCCGGAAAATTGCCGTTTACGGGCGAAGGGAAAATTTTTCGGGTCCGTTTGAAAAATTCCCATCGTTGCGCGAAAATTCCGGTCGTGCCGATATTTGAACGGTGCCGATCGGTCAAACGGTTCGGGCTGTGCAGCGTGCGTTTTTTTTTCATTCAAAATGAATAGGAAAGTTTTTGGCAAATTTCCGGGGAACCGTAAATTTTTGCCAAATTCTGTATACAACTTTTATGCCCCTCATCGTCCCGGAATTTTTGATACCCAAATTATGTGATTTGGTCAAAAATTGTAGGACTAGATACATTTTGAAACTTTTTTATTTTTTCGGAAAATTGCCGTTTACGGGCGAACGGAAAATTTTTCGTGGCGGTTTGAAAAATTCCCATCGTCACGCGAAAAATCCGGTCGTGCCGATACTTCAACGGTGCCGATCGGTGCTACGGTTTGGGCTGCGCGGCGCGCCGAAAAAAACGACTATAATAATAAGAAGAACTAGAAACTGCAATTTCGGGAGAAATTACACACCTTGGTCTTTCCTCTGTGGAGATACAGATCTTAGCCCCACTCAGGTCTATCAATAGAATGGATCATAATGCCAGTCATTGGCAAAAAACAAAGTAAAAGCCGTTAGAAATGAATGGGAGAATTGGACGTCCATGGACGTCAATGGCGGCACCTTTCATAATTGTTAATGGAATCGGGGAAGTTTGGGGGACACGTCCTAATGATATCTAGTCATTTTCTGTTGATTTGGGAAAAAAAAAAAAATTCCCATTGAAAATGAATGGGAAAAATTTTGGACGTCCATGGACGTCAATGGTATCAACTTACATAAGCGTCAATGGAATCCAAGTACATTGGCATCAATAAAATGAACAAACATGAAGAAATGCCATTGGAAATGAATGGGAAGTTTGGACGTCCATGAACGTCAATGGCATCACCCTCCATAAGCGGCAATGCAATCGGGGACATTTGGGGGACACGTCCTAATGATATCTAGTCATTTTCTGTTGATTTGGGAAAAAAAAAAAAAATCCCATTGAAAATGAATGGGAAAAATTTTGGACGTCCATGGACGTCAATGGTATCAACTTACATAAGCGTCAATGGAATCCAAGTACATTGGCATCAATAAAATGAACAAACATGAAGAAATGCCTTTGGAAATGAATGGGAAGTTTGGACGTCCATGAACGTCAATGGCATCACCCCCCATAAGCGGCAATGCAATCGGGGACATTTGGGGGACACGTCCTAATGATATCTAGTCATTTTCTGTTGATTTGGGGAAGAAAAAAAAAATTCCCATTGAAAATGAATGGGAAAAATTTTGGACGTCCATGGACGTCAATGGTATCAACTTACATAAGCGTCAATGGAATCCAAGTACATTGGCATCAATAGAATGAACAAACATGAAGAAATGCCATTGGAAATGAATGGGAAGTTTGGACGTCCCTGGACGTCAATGGCATCACCCTCCATAAGCAGCAATGCAATCGGGGACATTTGGGGGACAGGTCCTATTGATATCTAGTCATTTTCTGTTGATTTGGGGAAAAAAAAAAAAATTCCCATTGAAAATGAATGGGTAAAATTTTGGACGTCCATGGACGTCAATGGCAGCACCCCCCATAAGCGTCAATGGAATTGGGGACGTTTGGGATATATGTCCTATTGATATCTGGTCATTTTCTGTTGATTTGGAGAAATTTAGTTTTTTCCCCATTGAAAATGAATGGGAAAATTTTTGGACGTCCATGTAAGTCAATGGCGGCATCCTTCATAAGCGTCAATGGAATTGGGGAAGTTTGGGGGACACGTCCTATTGATATCTGGTCATTTTCTGTTGATTTGGGGTAATTTAGTTTTTTCCCCATTGAAAATGAATGGGAAAAATTTTGGACGTCCATGGCAGTCAATGGCATCGACATCCATATAGTCAATTGAATCCAAGTACATTGGCATCAGTAGATTCGACATGCATGGCCGTCAATGGCATCAATGCAATGTAAATTCCATTGGAAATCCCATTGGAAGTGAATGGGACTTTTCCCATTCGAAATGAATGGGATAGTTTTTGGCAAATTTCCGAGGAACCGTAATTTTTTTCCAAATTCTGTATACAACTTTTATGCCCCTCACCGTCCCGGAATTTTTGATGCCCAAATTGTGTGATTTGGTCAAAAATTGTAGGACTAGATACATTTTGAAACATTTTTTTTTTTTCCGGAAAATTGCCGTTTACGGGCGAAGGGAAAATTTTTCGGGTCCGTTTGAAAAATTCCCATCGTTGCGCGAAAATTCCGGTCGTGCCGATATTTGAACGGTGCCGATCGGTCAAACGGTTCGGGCTGTGCAGCGTGCGTTTTTTTTTCATTCAAAATGAATAGGAAAGTTTTTGGCAAATTTCCGGGGAACCGTAAATTTTTGCCAAATTCTGTATACAACTTTTATGCCCCTCATCGTTCCGGAATTTTTGATACCCAAATTATGTGATTTGGTCAAAAATTGTAGGACTAGATACATTTTTTAACTTTTTTTTTTTTTCGGAAAATTGCCGTTTACGGGCGAACGGAAAATTTTTCGGGGGATTTTGAAAAAGTCCCTGCGTCGCGCGAAAAATCCGGTCGTGCCGATACTTCAACGGTGCCGATCGGTGGTACGGTTCGGGCTGCGCGGCGCGCCGAAAAAACGCGGAGAATAAGATGAAGATATAATAAATAATAACTAGAAACTGCAATTTCGGGAGAAATTACACCTTGGTCTTTCCTCTGTGGAGATACAAATCTTAGCCCCACTCAGGTCTATCAATAGAATGGACCATAATGCCAGTCAATGGCACTAAACAAAGTAAAAGCCATTAGAAAAGATTGGGAGAATTGGACGTCCATGGCCGTCAATGGCGGCACCCTTCATAAGCGTCAATGGAATTGGAGAAGTTTGGGGGACACGTCCTATTGATATCTGGTCATTTTTTGTTGATTTGGGGAAAAAAAAAAAAATTCCCATTAAAAATGAATGGGAAAAATTTTGGACGTCCATGGACGTCAATGGTATCAACTTACATAAGCGTCAATGGAATCCAAGTACATTGGCATCAATAGAATAAACAAACATGAAGAAATGCCATTGGAAATGAATGGGAAGTTTGGACGTCCATGGACGTCAATGGCATCACCCTCCATAAGCGCCAATCCAATCGGGGACATTTGGGGGACACGTCCTATTGATATCTGGTCATTTTTTGTTGATTTGGGGAAAAAAAAAAATTCCCATTGAAAATGAATGGGAAAAATTTTGGACGTCCATGGACGTCAATGGTATCAACTTACATAAGCGTCAATGGAATCCAAGTACATTGGCATCAATAGAATGAACAAACATGAAGAAATGCCATTGGAAATGAATGGGAAGTTTGGACGTCCATGAACGTCAATGGCATCACCCTCCATAAGCAGCAATGCAATCGGGGACATTTGAGGGACACGTCCTAATGATGTCTAGTCATTTTCTGTTGATTTGGGGAAAAAAAAAAATTTCCCATTGAAAATGAATGGGAAAAATTTTGGACGTCCATGGACGTCAATGGTATCAACTTACATAAGCGTCAATGGAATCCAAGTACATTGGCATCAATAGAATGAACAAACATGAAGAAATGCCATTGGAAATGAATGGGAAATTTGGACGTCCATGAACGTCAATGGCATCACCCTCCATAAGCGGCAATGCAATCGGGGACATTTGGGGGACACGTCCTAATGATATCTAGTCATTTTCTGTTGATTTGGGGAAAAAAAAAAAATTCCCATTGAAAATGAATGGGAAAATTTTTGGACGTCCATGGACGTCAATGGCAGCACCCCCCATAAGCGTCAATGGAGTTGGGGACGTTTGGGGTATACGTCCTATTAATATCTGGTCATTTTCTGTTGATTTGGGGAAATTTAGTTTTTTCCCCATTGAAAATGAATGGGAAAATTTTTGGACGTCCATGGACGTCAATGGCAGCACCCCCTATAAGCGTCAATGGAGTTCGAAACGTTTGGGGGAGACGTACTATTGATAACTGGTCATTTTCTGATGATTTGGGGAAATTTAGTTTTTTCCCCATTGAAAATGAATGGGAAAAATTTTGGACGTCCTTGAACGTCAACGGCAGCACCCCCCATAAGCGTCAATGGAGTTGGGGACGTTTGGGGGACACGTCCTATTGATATCTGGTCATTTTTTGTTGATTTGGGGAAAAAAAAAAATTCCCATTGAAAATGAATGGGAAAAATTTTGGACGTCCATGGACGTCAATGGTATCAACTTACATAAGCGTCAATGGAATCCAAGTACATTGGCATCAATAAAATGAACAAACATGAAGAAATGCCATTGGAAATGAATGGGAAGTTTGGACGTCCATGAACGTCAATGGCATCACCCTCCATAAGCGGCAATGCAATCGGGGACATTTGGGGGACACGTCCTAATGATATCTAGTCATTTTCTGTTGATTTGGGAAAAAAAAAAAAATCCCATTGAAAATGAATGGGAAAAATTTTGGACGTCCATGGACGTCAATGGTATCAACTTACATAAGCGTCAATGGAATCCAAGTACATTGGCATCAATAGAATGAACAAACATGAAGAAATGCCTTTGGAAATGAATGGGAAGTTTGGACGTCCATGGACGTCAATGGCATCACCCCCCATAAGCGGCAATGCATACGGGGACATTTGGGGGACACGTCCTAATGATATCTAGTCATTTTCTGTTGATTTGAGGAAAAAAAAAAATTTCCCATTGAAAATGAATGGGAAAAATTTTGGACGTCCATGGACGTCAATGGTATCAACTTACATAAGCGTCAATGGAATCCAAGTACATTGGCATCAATAGAATGAACAAACATGAAGAAATGCCATTGGAAATTAATGGGAAGTTTGGACGTCCGTGGACGTCAATGGCATCACCCTCCATAAGCAGCAATGCAATCGGGCACATTTGGGGGAAACGTCCTATTGATATCTAGTCATTTTCTGTTGATTTGGGGAAAAAAAAAAAAATTCCCATTGAAAATGAATGGGAAAAATTTTGGACGTCCATGGACGTCAATGGTATCAACTTACATAAGCGTCAATGGAATCCAAGTACATTGGCATCAATAGAATGAACAAACATGAAGAAATGCCATTGGAAATAAATGGGAAGTTTGGACGTCCATGAACGTCAATGGCATCACCCTCCGTAAGCGGCAATGCAATCGGGGACATTTGGGGGACACGTCCTAATGATATCCAGTCATTTTCTGTTGATTTGGGGGAAAAAAAAAAAATTCCCATTGAAAATGAATGGGAAAAATTTTGGACGTCCATGGACGTCAATGGTATCAACTTACATAAGCGTCAATGGAATCCAAGTACATTGGCATCAATAGAATGAACAAACATGAAGAAATGCCATTGGAAATGAATGGAAATTTTGGACGTCCATGGACGTCAATGGCATCACCCTCCATAAGCGGCAATGCAATCGGGGACATTTGGGGGACACGTCCTAATGATATCTAGTCATTTTTTGTTGATTTTGGGGAAAAAAAAAAAATTCCCATTGAAAATGAATGGGAAAAATTTTGGACGTCCATGGACGTCAATGGTATCAACTTACATAGGCGTCAATGGAATCCAAGTACATTGGCATCAATAGAATGAACAAACATGAAGAAATGCCATTGGAAATGAATGGGAAGTTTGGACGTCCATGAACGTCAATGGCATCACCCTCCATAAGCGTAAATGGAATTGGGGACGTTTGGGGTATACGTCCTATTAATATCTGGTCATTTTCTGTTGATTTGGGGAAATTTAGTTTTTTCCCCATTGAAAATGAATGGGAAAATTTTTGGACGTCCATGGACGTCAATGGCAGCACCCCCTATAAGCGTCAATGGAGTTCGGAACGTTTGGGGGAGACGTACTATTGATAACTGGTCATTTTCTGATGATTTGGGGAAATTTAGTTTTTTCCCCATTGAAAATGAATGGGAAAAATTTTGGACGTCCATGGACGTCAATGGCAGCACCCCCCATAAGCGTCAATGGAGTTGGGGACGTTTGGGGTATACGTCCTATTAATATCTGGTCATTTTCTGTTGATTTGGGGAAATTTAGTTTTTTCCCCATTGAAAATGAATGGGAAAAATTTTGGACGTCCATGGCCGTCAATGGCATCGACATCCATATAGTCAAATGAATCCAAGTACATTGGCATCAATAGATTCGACATGCATGGCCGTCAATGGCATCAATGCAATGTAAAGTCCATTGGAAATACTATTGAAAGTGAATGGGAACTTTTCCCATTGGAAATGAATGGGATAGTTTTTGGCAAATATCCGGAGAACCGTAAATTTTTTCCAAATTCTGTATACAATCTTTATGCCCCCCACCGTCCCGGAATTTTTGATGTCCAAATTATGTGATTTGGTCAAAAATTGTAGGACAAGTAGCGTTTTGAAAAAGTTGTAAAAAATCGGAAAATTGCCGTTTACGGGCGAACGAAAAATTTTTCGGGGTCGTTTGAAAAATTCCCATCGTCGCGCGAAAATTCCGGTCGTGTCGATACTTGAACGGTGCCGATCGGTGGTACGGTTCGGGCTGCGCGGCGCGCCGAAAAAACGCGGAGAAACCATTGCATAATAATAATAATAATAAAGTTGTAGAATAACATAACCTTGTTCTTTCTTTCAGAAAGACCAAGGTAATAATAAGGCGAATAAAGTTGCAGAATAACAATACCTTGTTCTTTCCATAGGAAAGACCAAGGTAATAATAAGGCGAATAAAGTTGCAGAATAACAATACCTTGTTCTTTCCATAGGAAAGACCAAGGTAATAAGAACTCATATCTCTATAACCCTTGCTATATCCAGTTTTTTTTTTCATAAGGGTACTGACCTGTTGCTCCGGCTGTTGGTGGTCCACCTGGCTGACTTGTGACGCTGTAGCTGGCCCCCACTCCGGGTGGCGCTCAACCTGACCACCCTCTGCCACGGTAGCAGCCTCCTGCCCCGGCTTGGCTGACTGTCCGTGAACCTGGCTGGCTGCTGCGGCGCTAGCCTCCTGTTGCACCCGGTCCTGCCCGATAGCATGATCGCTACAGCTGCCCTCATACCCGGTTGTTGCTTTTCTGACTCGTTTTGAACCATCTTTCTTCTTCTTGAAAAAAGGCAGGTAAATGCAACTGTCTTTTTGCCATGTTGAAATATCATTTGATCATGGCTGCTTGCCCCCCAGATGCTGCGAATTCCCAAAGGTTTTTTTTTGTTTTTGTCAGGGGCGTGAATTGTTGGTCCATCTTTTCAGTGTATCAACAAATCTCCGACTCGTTCAAATGACGTTAAAATTTTCATAAACAACATGCAATTCTTGGGATTTGTGCTGTAAATGAATTTATGCATATTATAATTTTATTTGATACATTTAAAAAAAAAAAACGTTTTTGCATATTTTTTTCTATACACGAGAGGTGCCGGATCTGCCCAAATAAGTCCCGGAACAATGGGAGGTAAAAATGAAGAGGTGCCGGATCTTGTTCCGGCGGGATACGGCACAAATTAACCCCCGATTGTCAGTTAATTATTCTGATAACTTGAAAGGACACAAATTTACATTGGACCCCAATAGATACTTAACTTGAAAAGTGTAGCTTGTTTAACTTCAGCTCTACAAGTGAAACTGTTCATTCCAATTTCACGTAGCCTATCAATATATGTAAAACGTGAAATATATTATACCAATGTATACCATTAAATTGTAGATATATGAAATCTATGGCATTATATTTTGGGTAACTTTACGATTGAGGCTAGCACTAGAAAGTATAAAAAAAGAGTTGATTTTTAAGTAGTTTATTTTAAGTTTCACAGACACCGGTTAGCGAATCACATCTTCTCCTAAATAATTCTTTTTTGAGATAAATGCTTTTTAGGACTATTAAGTTTGCGTTTAGATTGACTACAACAAAACGTAAACATGTAGCTACACTGCTGGCCAAAAGTATTGGCTCAATTTCTCCCAGAAAATGATTCATAATGCCATGCACACAGTCAAGCAGTCCAGTGCCAGAGGCAGCAAAGCAACCCTAAAACATCATGGAACCTCCGCCATGTTTGACTGTGGGGACCGCGTTCTTTACTTTGAAGGCCTCGATTTTTTTCCTGTTGATGCCTTTCCCCAGAAAGCTCTACTTTTGTCTCATCTGACCAGAGAACATTCTTCCAAAACATTTTTGGCTTTCTCAGGTCGGTTTTGGTAAACTCCACCCTGGCTTTTTTATGTCTCTGGTTCAGAAGTGGGGTCTTCCTGGGTATCCTACCATAGAGTCCCTTTTCACTCAGACGCCGACAGATAGTACGAGTTGACATTGTTGTACCCTCGAACTGGGGGACAGCTTGAACTTGTTTGAATGTTAGTCGAGGTTCTTTATCCACCATCCGCACAATCTTTTACTGAAATCTCTCTTCAATTTTTCTTTTCCGTCTACATCTAGGGAGGTTAGCCACAGTGCCATCGGCTTTACACTTACTGATGACACTGCGCACGGTAGACACAGGAACATTCAGGTCTTTGGAGATGGACCTGTAGCCTTAAGATTTCTTCCCGAGTCTTGAGTTCTTTTCTCCATGCTCAATGTCGTACACTCAAGAACACAGGACAGAGGTTGAGTCAATTTTAATCCATTTCAACTGGCTGAAAGTGCTATTTAGTGATTGCCAACACCTGTTTTGTGCCACAGGTAAGTAACAGGGGCTGTTAATTACACAAATTAGAGAAGCATCACATGATTTTTCAAAGGGTGCCAATATTTTTGTCTGGCCCATTTTTGGAGTTTTGTGGAAAATGATAATGATTGAAATCCCCCCCCATTCTCCTTTGTTTTTTTTTTTTCAATGCAAGCAAAACAAATGAAGATATTACTACCAAAGCATTTGGAATTGCAATCACTTTTTGGGAGAAAATGAGCCAATACTTTTGGCCAGCAGCAGTGTACATTGCGTTATATTTTGGGTAACTTTACAGTAAAGGTTAGCAGTAGCGAGTAGCTTCAAAGAGTTGGATTTTGAGGTCAAATAAAGTATATTAGGTTTCACAAACACCAGCCCTCTTCTCCTAAATAAACACCTAAAAAGCATTCATCTAAAATTGAATTAAGCTTGCATTTAGATTGACTACAACAAAATGTAATTCTGTAGCCAGCTAGGTAACTTTAGCTATGCTAGGCTAACACTTCAACAGAGGCTGAGTGTAAAGCATTCAATCTTTAGTTTTTTCTATAGACAACAAATATCACATTAACACTAGAGCTGTCCCGACTAGTCGACATAGTCGACGTCATCGATGACGTAAATCCGTCGACGAGCACAACATCCCGTCGACGGTTAATGAAGGGTTAAAAAAATATGTGCGCGGAAAGTTCAGAATGTCAGATGCTCTGTATGCAAGCGGGGAAAGCGGCACAAAGCCAAAAAAGCGCACCACAGTGTCCAAAACATTGACTTATTTCAAAGAAACAAAGGAGCGTACACTCTTCCGTCCTGTCTCTTCAATGCCAAGCTTGGCTGCACGTAGGCCGTGAATAAACACCTCAAGCGCCGTAACCCAGTTTGTAATTTTTTTATTTTTTTTTCTCCATTTTTTGTACACCAGAGGGTGCTGTCGCCTTACTAAATAATAATGTTTCATTGACAATGGGCCTATAAGTGCTATTAGTATTGTTCTTAATGCTAACTGAAAGGTTTATTTCATGTTATGGTTTATTTTATGGTATAGAAAATTATATAAGGTTAAAAGGTCATAAATATATACAGTATATACAGTGATTGCACTTAAGGGAGAGATTGTTAATGATAAGGTAATAAATTAAGGTAAAGGCAATTCATATAGGCAATTCATTGATATATAAATAAGGTTTAAAAGGAAAAAGGTGAAAAGTTTTCGTTAATTTCTAATTGTGTTGTTTTATTTGTGTGCACCGTAGCTTTTACAGTGTGATTACATCAAGGATGGAATAAAAGTTGTAAACCATCAGTTTAAGAGACCATCTTTTCAATCGGGATGCTACACTAGTTAATTCTATCAGCATTTGAACTCATTGTTTATTTGTGATTTATTATTGTTATTTACGTGTTTATTTGTACTTTAATAAATAATTTAAGTGTTCCAATATGTTTTTTGTGAATTGATAAGCGTCAACAAAAATTTCATTGCTAAATTAGAAAACAAAAAAAAAATATTTTTTTTAATTATTAGATTAGTCGACTAATCGTAAAAATAGTCGTCTGACTAATCGGGAGAAAATTAGTCGTTTGGGACAGCCCTAATTAACACCACATCATCCAAAGAATAGAGTAATAAAGTAATTTACTAGCATCATGTCAGAATTTACATATCAGCCCAAGAATATGCAGTTATTAGCCCGCACATGCTAATTAGGCGGAAAAGGCTTAAGTTAATTCACATTTTCAGACAGAAAAGTGCCGATTAGTCAGTTTGAATAAACTTGAAGTTAACAACCATGTGACTCGACGACAAAAGTTTCTAGTCTTGAGTACAATGATTTGAATATAGCAGCACTGCAGTCACATTTTAACATGTACTTTCACACGTATAGATCTACATTTAAATTAGGGATAACCGTTCAACATTTCTGACCAAATTATGAAAGTGACAGTAAGATTTTCGTCTTTGGTTTGAAAATATATATTTTTTATGGCTTCAAAACATTAGTAGTTATAGGCACAAATATCAGTAGTAGGAATGTTAACCGCAATTCTAACAAACTTTACACACAGGATTTGAGAAAATAAACTCCCTCCTTCTGCTACACTTTGAAAAGTTGACTTAGTATAATTTATAATATATATTACGTAGATTTATTTCACAGAATACAATTAACTGTTAATAAGTTAGGTATGAAAGCAATTACTTGTCAATACAAATGATATGTAATCACAATTTTTAGAACTTTAAGGCAAAAGTGGTTTAGGGTGCTTGAGGGTTGGAGCTACTTGCTGGATTTCTCCACTTGTTTCTGCGTATTCTCTGGTTCTTGAAGCTTGTAGTCCTCCAAGATGGCCTGAGCCGTGTGCTTCCCCGTCCGTTTGACCACCGCTTTGACGCCCAGGTTGTCGATGTTGAAGGCGGCGACGCCCACATTGATGGCAGAGTTGACCGCATTGTCTGTGGCCTGCCCGGCCGCCGCGCCGTACCTTTTGATCGGGTAGGGGATCGGTTGTTAAGATTGGAAGTGAGGTAAAAGGGGGGGACACAGAGAAGAATTAATATGCAAACGGGAATGAGAAATGGCAATTCTTGCATCAGGTTGAAAGAACATTAAAGTAGTTTTGATCTGCCACAAAAAGGGGAAAGAAGATTTAGTATTTAGTAAAAGGTTTGGTGCCATGCTTGTCATGCTATTGCGAAGAGTTAGTGAAAATAATCACTTGTTGCTGTTAGGTGGGTCAAAGAGGTTTTGTAGACCCCTAAATCTGCAAAGCAAATTGAAACAAGTGAGGCAAAGGGTACAAAACACACAGACTCAGGGGCAGTTTACATGGCGACTCGGCGACAATGACTGAGCGGACTCGCCTCGTGTGCATATCAGGGTTTCCCCTAGGATTTTTTGAAGCTGCGGTGGTGGGCTGCATCGGAGTCGGACCACCTCACCATGTTGTGCCACGGCAAATTTGCGTCATATCATGACAAATTAATTTTTTTTCCACATTTTGTTACCCAAGAAGAACCATAACAAAGATCTATTTGACATATTTCATTAGCCAGGCTAATGTCATAGCTCTCAGCTACGGCACATGTACGTAAAATGCGTAGCTGATTACAGCTACATTACCCTACGTGATAATACTTTTTTTTCTCGTAGCAATAGTACTACTTACATCTCGTAGTCCTTAAAGAGTATGTAGCGGCAAAGGGGGTGTGAGACATCAATAGAACCGTTATGTGCCAAGATAACAAATATTGATAAAGTTAACAAAAAAATCAATCACATTAATGAGAAATTAACGAAAATAGATCAAAAATGACGAACATTTCCGAAAGTGTTCCGGAAACAGCCGAATGGGGCGGAGACGTCACGACAAGTGATTGACAGTCGAGGCGGAGCCAGGTGCCATTGTTTTTTAACGACGAGAGAGTAGCGTTGGGGTTTGTTTGACCAAAACATCACAAAAATGGTTCAACACTACTGTGCTATGTGGTGTACAAATAGTTATTTATCAGAATATAGTATCCATGAGTTCCTGAACGCGAAAAAAGAAGCTGGACTACACAGACAATGGGTAAAGTTCGTCCGTGCAAAGAGGGCTAATTTTCTAGACACAGCCTCCGGGACGCTTTTCTGTGGTGCGCATTTTCCACCTGAAAGCGTCTCGAACTATGGACAAAAGAAATCGGGTTTTGCTAAAAGATTGCTGCTCAAAGGAGATGCGGTGCCGACCATACAGGTGCAGCCACCTAAATGTCCCGAGATATCAAGAAAGAGGACGATGACTGGTAAAGGAGGCTAAAGCTAAGCAAAGGAGGGGAGCAGCCAAGCTCGAAATGGCCAGAGTGAGTACTCTTTTATAATAAAAAAATGTCACGCATTGGATACAGGACTGGACACATGTATAAATTATCGTTCGTAAAATATATAGAACAAATCCTCTGATCCCATTCATATTTGTGTCTGTTGGCAGAGCGAAAAGCTATGATAGCGCAATAAATGATAATTATTCTATGCATTCCTTTATTTTGCAGTCACGGTGTATCAGCTTCACAAAAAGAAATGCGAAACAAATCATTCGGTGATTCTGTTGCCGCCGATGTTTCATCAGTGTCATTGCTCCCCTCAATGACCGTTTCATTACGCTGCATTGGCGTTCGTTTGGGCTCAAATTGGTAACCTAAAACACCGATTAAAGCTTCGTAACTCTCCTCGTCACCATTAGATGAACATTGGTTACGTCCTTCTACGTCGGATTCGTCGCTGAAACTAGAAACGAAATTGTCTGCCATCATCGCCGCCATTCAGTATTAAAGCACAGCCTTTTTCTTGTTGAAGAAACACCCCTTACTGTCAATTCTGAATTCTCTTGACAACAAGGGGTGTTTCTTCATGAGGGAACCTGGAATATGTGCAGGACGAACACAATGCATCAGCATAAACAGCTAGAAGGAATTCTATTGATGCAGACAGGCGCTGCCCCCCTAGTGGCCGGTGGCACTCTCTTCACTTGTCGTGACGTCACGCGCACAATCTGCCAGATCTCGGGCGCCGGTCGTTTTAGCTTGACAACCGTGCCAAATTTCTCTCATTTTCTTGTGTGTAATTACACGAAGTGGCATGATATGAATACAAAAGGCATGCGTTTATGGATAAATGATGGAATATTAAAATTGTCCCAGGGCACTACATACCCTTTAATGTACTACATGAACACAACAATAATAGTCCTTCTGTTAATGGACCAATGGTGTAGGTTTGCATAGGGACGTTAGGAACATAACACCAGGAACTTTTCAGGATGCTCAAATTTTCCCCACCAACTTTTAGGCAACCTTATTTGCATTATATAATGAGTTCAGTTACAGTGCCCTCCATAATTATTGGCACCCCTGGTTAAGATGTGTTTTTTAGCTTCTAATATTTTTTTTTAATTCAAATAATATGGGACCTTAATGGGGAAAAAAAAGAAAAATCCAACCTTCAATACAAGTGCATTTATTCAGTGGGGAAAAAAATCCCACGTAAAGAAATAATTATTCGACATCAAATAATGTGTGTCACAATTATTAGCACCCCTGGTGTTAATACTACTGTACAACCCCCTTTTGCCAACATAGCAAGGTCTGGGGACTGAGATGGCCATGGGAGGAGCTTGATTTTGAGTCTGGTGAACCATTTCTGTGTAGATTTGGCCATATGTTTAGGGTCATTGTCTTGCTGAAATACCCAGTGACGACCCATCTTCAGCTTTCGGGCAGAGGGCAACAGATTTTGATTTAAAATGTCCTGGTATTTCAAAGCATTCATGATGCCATGCTCCCTAACAAGGTTCCCAGGGCCTTTGGAAGGGGAAACAGCCCCACTGCATCATTGACCCACCCCCATACTTCACAGTGGGTATGAGGTGCTTTTCAGCATGCGCATCTTTCGTGGCCAAAGCACACGGTCCCAGTTGTGCTTTGGTCAGATGAGACCAAGATTGAGCTTTTTGGCAACAAACACTCTAGGTGGGTCTGGCGTGCCACCAAAGAGGCGCATGCTGAAAAGCACCTCATACTCACTGTGAAGTATGGGGGTGGGTCAATGATGCAGTGGGGCTGTTTCCCCTTCCAAAGGCCCTGGGAACCTTGGTAGGGAGCATGGCATCATGAATCCTTTGAAATACCAGGACATTTAAATTAAAATCTGTTGCCCTCTGCTGCCCCCTCTGTTTGGTTCCATGAAGGTAATCTTGGTCTCATCTGACCAAAGCACACGGTCCCAGTTGTGCTTTGGTCAGATGAGACCAAGATTGAGCTTTTTGGCAACAAACACTCCAAGTGGGTCTGGCATGCCACGAAAGATGCACATGCTGAAAAGCACCTCATACCCACTGTGAAGTATGGAGGTGGGTCAGTGATGCTGTGGGGCTGTTTCGCTTCCAAAGGCCCTGGGAACCATGTTAGGGTGCATGGCATCATGAATGCTTTGAAATACCAGGACATTTTAAATCAAAATCTGTTGCCCTCTGCCCGAAAGCTGAAGATGGGTCGTCACTGGGTCTTTCAGCAAGACAATGACCCTAAACATATGACCAAATCTACACAGAAATGGTTCACCAGACACAAAATCAAGCTCCTCCCATGGCCATCTCAGTCCCCAGACCTTGTTTTGTTGGCAAAAGAGGGTTGTACAAAGTATTAACACCAGGGGTGCTAATAATTGTGACACACGTTATTTGATGTCAAATAATTATTTCTTTATGTGGGATTTTTTTCCCCACTGAATAAGTGCACTTGTATTGAAGGTTGGATTTTTCTCTTTTTTTTTTCCATTGAGTTCCCATATTATTTGAAAAAAAAAAAATATTAGAACCTAAAAAACACATCTTAAGCAGGGGTGCCAATAATTATGGAGGGCACTGTAGCTTAGCAAGGAGAGGGATGAGAGACGTTTTTGGAGTGTCCCAGGTTCGTCAGCCGTGATTGCATATATCCGTACGCTGTAATAGCCCTGCATTTTCTGCTATTGAATGCGTTGTTGACACATTAGCGCGGCAGCACTCTGACCCGGCGCTCGGCGCAAATTCATTCAAACTTGCCTTTCCGTCCACCGCTCACTCTCGCGGAAAAGGCCGATCCAAAATACAGTAATGCCCCGGATGGGGGGGAACAAGGACAGGAGTCTGTATTGGCTCAGCCACTTTATTGTGGCAACAATAATAAAGAAAAGGAATAACAAAATAACGGCGGGCTTCCGCGACATGCGACCGCTATCTCCTCCTCGCTTCCCTCGACGTCACAGCTCCCCGTCCGATCGTCACTTTTTAAGGTGGCACCGTATAGTTAAGGACATTACTATGCACAATGAATAGGTTGCCGCTGAACCCTTCACATTAGGCTGCCGTTAGTTTGAAACGGCCTTAAAAAAAAACATAAAACATCTCTTTTGCACGGCGTGACGGCTTTTATTTTGTTGTGGCGGTGCACCACAATATTAAGAAAAGACAGGATATGGTGTCGGCAAATACGAAAAATTCTGAATCCTGCCTCCAAAGTGGAAGAATCAGATTGCGGGAGGGTGAGGGCTTCCTTGGCATGCATATCAAAGGCTCCTGCGGCGCGAGACCACGCCGTTAACGTCAGCACTCGTACACGTCACATTGGGCGTGCGCAGTGGTGCTACTAACCAGCAAACAAAAAACAGCAAATAAGGCGGAATGTCGGCTTTAATTTACCGTTTTAATAATATTTTTAAATTAAATATGTTGAACGTTTCAATTTTTGTGCCCTTTTGAACAAAAGAAAAATGACATTGCTTCGAGTGGGCGGGCATATTTTTTTTCCGGGCTGAGGGAGCTTGGTGGGGTCAAAGTGCATCGTTCTCTGTCGCCCTTAAATCTGCACTGCCCCCTAGGGCCTGGCATGAATACTACATCGTTTTCATGCGGAACTGCGACATTATTCAAATGGAGACGCAAATGCAAATTTGAAGTTTTTCGTGTTCTCAGAGAGTCACCATGTAAACAGCCCCTCAGAGTTGCAAAGCCGGTCACCTACTTGTGTTTGACTGTAGTGACCGTCTCAGAGGCCACACTCGATGTGATGTTCTTGGCCGCCACTTCCAAACCTGTCCACATGGTGGCGAACCCTAGAAATAAACGCAGAGTTGGAGTCACTCCCCATCCACAATAAATGGAAGTACAGGTAGTCCCCCGGTTACGAATGAGTTCCATTCATACGCCAAATTTCCGCATAAGTCGGAATTAACCCCTACAAAATAACTATTCAAAAAGTCCAAACGTATTGTATTTTGTTTAATGACGTAGGATACACTGCTCTCTGGTGGCAGAGTTGGGTCTGGCTGGACTGTCGCCTTGTATGACAGACGCAGACTCAAACGTCTGACATGGATAAAGGATAGCTGTGCTCTGGTTTGGCTCACATGAGGCTGTAAGTTGTTTCAGTTGTTTCGGCTAATATATGAGTTACGTGTGAGCAATTTGCTATGAGAATCGTAAATACGTTTAAGCTAGCGGATTTTTGTCAAACAAATTAGGCTGATTTAATCTAGTAAATTGACATATTGATCAGACTAGATCGACGTTTGAACAACAATTGTTTGTGTCGTTTTGTAAATATGTGTGTTACCGCTTTACAAATTGCCAAAAGTAAAGGAAGTCAAAAGCTTCAGCTGTCTGAGAGGTCACATTTGACAGCCATCGCGTACTTCCTCGCCAGCTGCTTTTGCTCGCCGTACATTCACCTTAGCATTCGATCTAGAGTTTGTTATATTACCCCTTTTCGGTGAGTTCTTTTGTGGTTTGCTGTTATTCGATCATTTTTGTTCGACACTGTACATAAGAGCACGAATGAGTAGGGGTAAGTCGCCATTTTTGTTCAACTTTTTTCTCCTGTTTTGTATATTGTAGGAAGCCAAGGTTGTGGCTGTCTTTTTGTTGTTTCCTTTCTTATGATCAAGATTTCGTTAGCAGAAGATTTGTTTTGTTTGTCGTTTTGGCCAGGGCTTACCCTGAAGGCAATCTTCTTCCGATTATGTATTTTGTATTCATTGTGATTTTGATGTGTAAATAAAATGTGTCAACTTGAGAACTCGTGGCTCGTTATATGTTGCGTCCATAGCGAGCCTTAAATTGGGACGTAACAGGAGACAAAATTAAGGGACATGACTCCGGTGTAGTAAAGTCGAAATCATGTAAATTGAGTACGTCGTAACTCGGGTACTACCTGTATAAGTAAGTTTGCCATTTTTGTTATAGTGCAGTTAAAAAGTATAGTACAGTTTATAAACACAGCCAGTCTATAGACCATGTTGTAACAACTACCTCTGCTGGGGAAAGTAGGAATAACAATGCTTGCTTCATAATTACAGTATAGCTTTGTGCTATATTAGGGCTGTCAAACGATTAAAAATTTTAATCAAGTTGATTACAGCTTAAAAATTAATTAACCGTAATTAATCGCAATTCAAACCATCTATAAAATGTGCCATATTTTTCTGTAAATTATTGTTGGAATGGAAAGATAAGACAAGACGGATATATACATTCAACACATGGTACATAAGTACTAGGCCTGAACGATATTGGAAAAAACTATTGTTGCGATTTTTTTGAGGTGTGCAATATATTGCGATATTATATTGCGATAGTAAAAAAAAAAAAAAAAAAAAAATATATATATATATATATATATATATATATATATATATATATATATAATTTTTTTTTTTTTTTTTTTAAAGAAATTTTCACTAGATGACTTGAATAGCTGTTTGGAAATACTTTGCATGACACACCGTGACCACAGCGTATTCATATAATACCGTTTCATTTGTGAATGATTAAGATTGCTGTATTATTATGAAGGGATCCAGGAAGCAATGTCTGCACAAAATAGATAATTTATTGAACACAATATTTGACACTTCAACAGCAGCAAATACATTAAATGACAAATAAAAGAGCAGGTGCATTCGTCCCCTAAGTTTTTGACAAAATATAACTATAAATAAAAACTTCTGTAAAATAACAACAAAGTTGTAAACATAGTTGAACAAAAATATTAAATATGACAAATAAGAGTTGTTCACAAACTATAACAATAAATAAAAACCTCAGTAAAACAATAAAGTTGTCAACATATTTGAACTTAAATATTAAATCTGTCAAATAAAAGTGCAAGTGCATTAGTCCCCTGAGTTGTTTACACAAAATATAACAATATAAAACTGCAAAACTGCAACAAAGTTGTAAAAATATTTAAAAAATATTAAGTATCAAAACTTTATGTGCAGCTGTACTATAGTTATTTGAAAAATACGATTTACAATTCATTTAAATATAGAAGAAACAGAAACTCAATTGAACTTGTAAATAATTGAACTGAATAACAGCAAATAACTGATGAATAACAGAACCATTTTAACTCCCAAATTTCCTGCCTTCCTGATAGCTGTCACATGAATAAAAAGAAGAAAAGACATTCCTGCAGCTGTGTTATGTATTTGTCTGCATATCGTCCACCTTCCTTGCTCAGCAATTCTCAACTGGGTCTCATAGGTTTTTGGCCAAGACTACTAGTTTATCCACCATTGCAGGCTTGAGACAACAACGTTGGCACGTAACAATGTTCCCACCTGTACTAAAAAGCCTCTGATGGGAAGCTCGTAGCAGGAATGCATAGATACCTGCGTTTTAAATGGTCCCACATGTTCGACGGATTACTTCTTGTTGAGGCAACCATGGCGAGGCACTGTCAACAGGGCTGTTTTTTGTTCCTTATATTCTTGTCGATAGCCAAAATACTTCCAAAACTCCTTTTGGAGACAGTCTTCCCTATTCAACGTGTTGCTTGCTTTCACTTTGAAAACGGCCCCTCCTCCCTCCGCTCTGCTGTTCGGCCCCTCCTCCCTCCACTCCGCTGTAGCAGGGGAGGGGGAGGAGCCGATGACTGCGAGTTGGAGGGAATGAGATGAGAGGCTGTGCGCTCTCCTTCGCGCTCCTTCCTCAAAACAAACGTTTGTGGATTTAAAAAAATGAAATGAAAAAACTATCGCACGTCCTTGCGATGGGACTATTGCGCATGCGCACATCGCGATGGCGATGTTTAAACGATATATCGTTCAGGCCTAATAAGTACTGTATTTGTTTATTATAACAATAAATCAACAAGATGGCATTGACATTATTAACATTCTCTTAAAGCGATCCATGGATAGAAAGACTTGTAGTTCTTAAAAGATAAATGTTACTACAAGTTTATTTTATATTTTTTAAAATAATTTTTCTATTTTTTTATATATATTTTTTATATTTTCTTATATTTTATATTAAAACCCCTCTTAATGTTTTTGTTTTATTAAAATTTGTAAAATTTTCAAATCAAAAAATAAACTGGTAGCTCGCCATTGTTGATGTCAATAATTACACCATGCTCACTCATGGCACTAACCCATAAAATCAGTTGGACCCAAACGCCAGCAGAGGGCGCCAAACACCAAAAAACAAGTAACAAACGGACATTACACACTACTGTCATTTTAGTCTGTTTGAGCGGGGCATGTGCGTTACTTGCGTCAAATATTTTAACGTGATTTATTTAAGAAAATAATTACTGCCCCTTAATGCGATGATTTTGACAGCCCTATGCTATGTATATATATATATATATATATATATATATATATATATATATATATATATATATATATGTATATACAGTACGGTATATTTTTATTATATTATGTATATACAGGATATACTGTATGTATATATTTTCCCCAAGTGGAAGCTTCCATGATCCTAATAAATTTAATAATTAAAAAAATATATACACAGTACTATGCAAAGTGTCCTGCCTAAAACTTTTGCACAGTACTGAATTTTTTTTTTTTAATTGTTTTTACGACTGTTTAAGTGTCAAATTTCAGCACAACGGTTAGCCACACATCAAATACTCTTAAAGGGACGGACACAAGATGTTAGAGATAGACCGATATATCGGCCGGCAGATGTATTGGGGCAATATTTGGAAATTTGGAATTGGACTCAGACGTCTGACATGGATAATGGATAGAGTTTAAGAGGACGCTCGCTGAATGCTATGCTAACTATACAAGTTACATTTAGTGTGTGATGATTACTCAGCACACACCTTGAAAAGCAAAAGCAACATTGCATATTGTCTCTTGGCAAGAAAAATCCTACCATATGTGTTTGAAAACAAGCAATGGGGAGACTGGAGAGGACATTGGTCGATTAAATTGAATCAGTAAATGGTAAATGGTGTTATACTTATATAGTAACACTCTAAAGCTGATTTCATAGAATTTAACTCATTGCATGCCATTGAAGCAGATAGAGTACAATAGACCCTAATACCATTTACCATTTACCCACGTGACGTCACAACTCCTTCCTCCTGACTGGTGCCGCCCAATTGTCCGTCAACACATCATGTTTCCCTGTTACGGCTACGTACATTCCTCCTATTTACGACGTGTTTTTCTGCTTGTTAACATTAATAATCAAAATGGTGAAGGCGTGTGTGGCGGTCGGTTGCAATAACAGAGAAGATAGACGGAGAGACTTGAAGTTCTACCGGATTCCGAGAGACCCGGAGAGAAGAGAGCGAGATGGGCTGCTGCAATTCGACGAGAAAACTGGGCTCCAAACGATTACCACAGATTATGTAGTAGTCATTTTATATCCGGTAAGATGCATTTAATATATATTTAGAGGGTTTTGGGCTGACAACCACAATTAAGATCATTGCTAGGCTAATCGCCGACAACATACACGTATGTATGTAGTGAGAGTGCTATCGCTAAACCATATAAACATTAAAAGCCCTAACTCCATTGACAAACGACATGAAATACATTAGACTTGACAGTGGATGTTAGCAATAACAAAAGATTTTGAATTGAAAATTTCGTAACTCACCTTTCCAAGCACAAGATAGATTCTAGGCATATGCCGGTATGAGATTTTGACGGTACGATAACCGTGAGCAAAAATACCGTGGTTTCACGGTATCACGGTATTGCAATTATAGCTCCAAAATTTTGAAATGTATTTTTTTTTTTTTTTTTAAAAACCCAACTTTTTTCCATTGAAATTTTTTTTTTTTTTCAGAACATATTTGCAAATTGGAACATGAATATAATGTGAAAATAAATTAATGTGAAAATAAATAAACAAAAAATAACAAATATTTTATATAAAATTAAAATAAATAGATCCTAGACTATACCCACAGCCACAGCTCAAGTTGCTCAATAATAGAGCAAGAAAATAATTGCTATAAAAAAGTAAAAACACTTCTAAATAAAATTAAAAATATATACTGTATGACTTTTTTTGAGGGGGAGAAGCTGAAGTTTCGCCATTTTCAGCCACTGTGTCAACTCTCTTCTACATGATGTCATGCCTTTGTGTTAAAGAGAACAAAGAATTCATAAGTTAATAAGTTAAAAATGTATAAGTTAGTTTTATAAGTTAGTTAAAATGTAAATATTGTTGAGGAAAGGTTTCATCTAAAATAAAAAGTGAGGAGTGAGACCTCCTTTCTCAATTAGCGATCTTTGACCTGATCCTTTTTCTTTCCCCCTTCATTCAAGCTTGTTTCTCACTCAGCGGTTGTGAGACACAAAAACGTCGACGAAGCTGCTCTCCCAGCTTAGCCTAGGCTAACATTCGTCTTTGTAAGTTTTAGTTAGTTTGTATATTGAATTTGAAAGGAAAATGTATGTTCTGTTTTTGGCGACCTTTTTCATGGTGCTACTGCTATCCTGTTGAACCTACTCACATGTGGAAAAATACAATTGTATAACATTTTCAATGTATTCATTTGTATATTTCACCACGATTTGAGAGCTCAATAAATTGAAGAAAAGTACGCCTTGTGTTTCGAGGGTTTGTTTTTGGGTTTGCTTGCTGTTTAGCAGAATAGCGTCACTGACACTCACGGCAACAAACGGGAAGGGTGAGCGCTGTCGCACCAAGCCACTTCGGCTGCATTTTGCCACATGAAAAATAGCGAATACCGTACTAAGGTATGACGGAAAATTTTAGTGGTTTTGAAACCGCAACGTTTTCACACCATGGTAAACCGTGAAACCGGTAACCGGCACATGTCTATTATTGGATCATTTTTGTTCGACACTGTACATAAGAGCACGAAGGAGTAGGGGTAAGCCACCATTTATGTTCAACTTGTTTTCTCTTGTTTTGTATATTGTAGGAAGCCAAGGTTGTGGCTGTCTTTTTGTTGTTTCCTTTTTTATGATCAAGATTTCGTTAGCAGTAGATTCATTTTGTTTGTTGTTTTGGCCAGGGCTTACTCTGAAGGCAATCTTCTTCCGATTATGTATTTTGTATTCATTGGGATTTTGATGTGTAAATAAATTGTGTCAACTTGAGAACTCGTGGCTTGTTTTATGTTCCGTCCATAGCGAGCCTTATATTGGGACGTAACAGGAGACAAAATTAAGGGACAAGACTCCGGTGTAGTAAAGTCAAAATCATGTAAGTTGAGTACGTCGTAACTCGGGTACTACCTGTATAAGTAAGTTTGCAATTTTTGTTATAGTGCAGTTAAAAGGTATACTACAGTTTACAAGCACAGCCAGTCTATAGACCATGTGGTAACAGCTACCTCTGCTGGGGAAAGTAAGTATTACAATGCTTGCCTCATAATTACAGTACAGCTTTGTGCTATATTAGGGCTGTCAAACGATTAACATTTTCAGTCGAGTTAATTACAGCTTAAAAATTAAGTAATCGTAATTGCAATTCAAACCATCTATGAAATGCCATATTTTTCTGTAAATTATTGTTGGAATGGAAAGATAAGACAAGACGGATATATACATTCAACATACGGTACATAAGTACTGTATTTGTTTATTATAACAATAAATCAACAGGATGGCATTAACATTATTAACATTCTCTTAAAGCGATCCATGGATAGAAAGACTTGTAGTTCTTAAAAGATAAATGTTAGTACAAGTTTATTTTATATTTTTTAAATATTTGTATTTTTATATTTTTTATATTTTATATTAAACCCCCTCTTAATGTTTTCGTTTTATTAAAATTTGTAAAATTTCCAATCAAAAAATAAACTAGTAGCTCACCATTGATGTTATAAATAATTACACCATGCTCACTCATGGCACTAACCCATAAAATGAGTTGGACCCAAACGCCAACAGAGGGCGCCAAACACCAAAAAACAAGTAACAAGCGGACATTACACTGTACCATCATTTTAGTCTGTTTGAGTGGGGCATGTGCGTTACTTGCGTCAAATATTTGAACGTGATTAATTTAAAAAATTAATTACCGCCCCTTAACGCGATAATTTTGACAGCCCTATGCTATATATATATATATATATAAATAAATTGTTTTTACGACCATTTAAGTGTCAAATTTCAGCACAACGGTTAGCCACACATCAAATACTCTTAAATGGACGGATACAAGATATTAGAGATAGACCGATATATCGGCCGGCAGATGTATTGGGCCGATATTTGGAAATTTGGAATTGGACTCAGACGTCTGACATGGATAAACGATAGAGTTTAAGATGACTCTCGCTGAATGCTATGCTAACTATACAAGTTACATTTAGTGTATGATGATTACTCAGCACACACCTTGAAAAGCTAAAGCAACATTGCATATCGTCTCTTGGCAAGAAAAATCTTACTATATGTGTTTAAAAACAAGCAATGGGGAGACTGGAGAGGACATTGGTCGATTAAAATGAATCAGTAACACTCTAAAGCTGATTTCATAGAATTTAACTCATTGCATGCCATTGATGTTGATAGAGGACAATAGCATAGCATAGCATAGAATCTTTTGTCATTGTGACATGTACAGCTATATTAAAGTGTCCAACCAATCCAAGTCATAATGAATTGGACGCTACCTTGCACTCCACTGGCAGCCACAACCATCGCCCCGTCAATGTTGGAGCGCCCGTCCTTGTCTTTGCGCATGGACTCGGGAACGAGCTTCCCGCCGTGCTTCTTAACGTGCGGCGCCAGCTCCCGACCCACGCAGCCGGCCACGGCGCAGACGCCGTCCACTGCGAGGACACGGCATTCAGTCGGACCATAACCACAAATGCATACAAAAGTTACAGAAGCGCTCACCTAGGAACTGGCTGACTTTGACAGCGCCGCCCGTGGCCTGCTTGGCCACGTGGAGGCCTTTGGTGACGGTGGGGCTGACGTGCGCGGGCTTGTCTTCTGGCGTCATGTGCTCTCGGAGCTTGGACGCCCCCTTGTGGATAGCCTTGCCCGTTAACTCTGCACCTTTGACCAGACCCCAGCTCAACCACGAAGCCCCTGTGCGACATGTTATGTATGCTGTGAACTCATTGCCATTGACGGCCGAAGACATCCAATCTGTTTGAAGTGGGAGGGGTGGCAGCGAATCGTTTGCCGTCACCTTCCCACTTCTAACGAATTGGACGAGTACTAGCGAGAAACTAACTGCAGAAGGATGAACATATAAAAATGTTCCCTGTTTATTAGCTGTAGAATGATTTCCTGACCCATGTATCGATCATTGTTGTGAGATCATCGTTATCGTGAGCCTTGTATCGCAAATTGGATCATGAGGTACCCAGAAATTAGCCACATTGTTTATGTGGCTGTCGGCATACTCCGACGACGACCTCACCAGTGAGAATCCCGTTGGCGACCTTCTCGCTCCACTCGGGCAGATTCTTGTCCTCCTCCGCTACCGCCGCGCCCTCGGTCGGTTCCCGAGCAGGTGTGACGACGGACACTTTGTTGCCGAGATTGATGTGCTCGGAGGCCTCGTCCCCATCCTGGTGAAACAAACACATGACGGAGCTAAAAGCTAAAAACATAAGACGATCTTGCTTCTCAATAGCTTTTGTCATGACGCAGCGCAACTTGTCACAAAGCTGCAACTGTTTACAAAAGGAAAGAGCTTCCCTTGTGTGCCTATTCGCCAATGTGGGATCAGCTCCATTGACGTCCCCAAAAAATGACCTGCCGTGGCGGTCGAGGCTCCTGCTCGTAAGAGCATTAGGGAAGTTTTAATGCTCAAATCCCAACAATGCTGAGGCAGAGCGACTGAGGCCGACTCACACTTCTATACTAACCGTCAAAAAGTCGGTTTAGTGGAAAAGAAATCCGATTTTTATGAGACTGAGCGAAACCATATACGGTTGGTAGTTTTATATCAGATGTGGACAACATGCTTCTCAAGTTGAACAGCTCAGATCAGGTTTCGTACACCTTTTTCATGGCCAAATTCAAGCATTTTTTTATGACTTTCAAGACCATTTTTCAGTTTTTCCAGTACATTTTACATGTTTTTTTACAGTGAGAAAGAAATAAAATATGGTGCCTTCTCACAAGTACACAAATACCTTCTGTTGAAATTCGCCCCCCCGGCCCAGACGCACCCGAGAACAGCACCAGCCAAAACAATTGCTGCTCGGCTGACGCTGCCCCACGCGCGCCCGCCGGGAAGGCCGAATCTCGCGCGTCCTCTTATTTTAACCCTTTGTACTGACTCCGTTTCAAAAGCTTGAAGAACACTCACCGAAAACAGGTTGACAATTTATTCGTCGACAATGGTAAAAACAAGGCAAAACCAGACGACGGAGGGACAATTCTGGATCCAAAACAAGGCTATATGTTTCCGAGCAGAAAAAAATCTGTCTTATCTCAGTGTCCAGTCTTTTTAAAGTCTTTGCTGAGGCAGGCCTTGTCGAAGGCGTTTCTGGGCGTTGCTTTTGGGCCATCCCCTCTGTGGCCGGTTTTGGGCGGCTTCAGTTCGTGCACGGATTGGGACGCACGCTATCAACTTTGCTGTCCGGGCTGGTTGTACTTGTTTTAGGATAAAGCGCTTTGTCCTTGGAGTTTGCTGGGAGAGCTGATTACCAGAGTTGGTGCGTCAATCTTGTGATAAGACGGCATTGTGTATCTCTTCTATTTCTTCTCATTAAACTATGGTGTGCTATTTATTTTATATTAGTAGTGTAGTTCTACCGTAAATATGAAAATGATAGTATTTCCTGATTAATTATATTACGTGTGTTAGACTAATGCAAACAGTTAGACGGTGCCTACGAAAACCTGTACCATATGTATGTGGTAGACTATATATGTGTGTTAGACTAATGCAAACAATTATATGGTGTGTGCGATGACGATATCTTTTCTCCTTCACTTCCCAAATTTAGTTTGAAAGGTGCCGATTCTGAAAACCCCTGCCAAATCTAGTCACGGCAGTGAGCACTTTGTGGCAAACTCTGAGCACACCCAATAGCAGAGGTGCTGGCTTGGTGATAGCATGCCATTCGGTGGACGGAGACACATAAGTCACAGCCGAGGAAACCTTGATTAACGCACTTTCTTGAAGTTTGGGACACTGGAAAAATGGCTCTACCGCCTACAGTTGCTAAGCTAAATGATATCTCGATGCACGTTTGTGTTCACAACGACAACAACAAAAATACAATTAGTCCCCGGGTTACAAACGAGTTCCGTTCCTACACTGGTGACATAACCCGAATTTACGCGTAAGTCAGAAATAACCTTTTAAATACCCCAAAATAACTATCCATAAAGTCCAAAACTATTTTATTTTGCTTAATGTTGGAGGACACACTACCCTCTAGTGGCAGTGTTGGGTCTGGCTGCACTGTCACCTTGAGTAACTGAGAAGAAGACTCAGACAATTGACATGGATAGAGTATAAGAGGACGCTCGCCGAAAGCTATGCTAACGCTCCAAGTTACATTTATTGTGTGATGATCACTCAGCATATTAATTGCATATTCTCTCTTGCCAAGATAAGACAAACCTTACCGTGTGTGTTTAAAAACAAGCTAGGGGGAGACTGGAGAGGACACTGGTCAGTTGGAGGGGATGCATAGCATGTCACATGAATGATATAATCAGACCCTGCTATGATGCAGGACTTACTAATGAAGGAGATACGATAGTACCTTTTCTCGTAGGCACCGTCTAACTGTTTGCAATATTCTTACACACTTAATATAATCACTCAGGGAATTGTATCGTTCCTCTTATTTACCGATCGACTGTTTGTATTACTCTAGTGCCCAATATAAAATGAATAGCACTTATACCAAAGTTTAAGGAAAACAAGCAGAATATAGGACATAAGAGATACATGATGCCTTCTTATCACAGAACCCCAAGGTGTGCGTCATGCAACTGACTGAGCAAGATTGACACTGACATCTACAAGCACACGTCTGCACTACCAACTTTCGCAATTAGTTCTCCTGGACAGTCCAGAACAAATGGCGGGACGCCCTGTCCCAACACAAGGAACGCCGGAGAACGCCCGATATCCACCGGATAACACGACTGACAAGACTCCAAGAGCCCTTTTGACGCTGAGGTGACAAAATCCACAACCCTCGTTGCCCTGACAACAGTAACTCCCGAATCCTCCTGTCCAATCCACAAACAGACAATAATCCTAAACAACACACCCTTCTTTCTGCCCACAGCCCGCCTCACGAGAGCCTCCAAAAGTCGTTGCCATTTTTCTCGGGAACCTTTTGTTGACTTGTGATATGGTCACCTAGGATCCTCACCTGGGCCCCTCTGTGCTCTATGATTGCTGCGGACTCAGAATAAATTGTCACGATGTGCCTATTTCCAGGTTTCAAAATGGAATCAGTACAAGGGGTTAAGACTAATGTGAACGCGCGGAGTTTGGCCTTTTGGCCAAGGTCTCGCCGGCCCGGGTCGATGGAGCTGCGCCAGCGCGGTTTTGGCGGTTCAGCTGGCGTGATTCCGGCAATCTGGCTAAAAAGGTCAGTATCCTTCGCTACACATGAAATATCACACACTGTGAACATGTGACCAAGGCTATGGTGCATTTTTGTCTCGTTCTTGTCTCGTCAGACGAAAACTGCCATTCGTCTCATTATGTTTTAGTCTCCTAAGACACGTTTTTAGCTCGTTATCGTCTTGTCCGTTGACGAAATATTTTCGTAATAGTCATCGTTGATGAAAACAGCACTGGGCTGTAAGTTGTTTCAGCTAATATATGTTTGTGTATGCATATGTAATTAAGTTGAAAGCTACAGTTTGTGGAGTTACGTGTAAGCAATTTGCGATTAGAATTGTAAATACCTTAGCATTTAAGCTAGCGGACTTCTGTTAGGCAAATTAGGGTAATCTACTTAATTGACATATTGATCAGGCGAGATGGAACTTATCTGTTCATGTACCTGCACTCTGAGGTCTGTCATCTGATCCAGCAGATCCCGGAACAGCTCTCGGTCGGTGGCCGGCAATTCGGAGGATAGAACCACGCCCACGAAGTGGCCCGGCGCTGGTGCCATCATGTCGGGGAACATGAACACGCCGGTGTTGCACAATAAGGCAGGCGAGTTTGCCGACATGAGTGGATACAGCCAGTCGCACACCTGCCAGCAGAGAAAGAATGGTAGAAAGTAAATCAGTTGTCTCATGTTGTCCATCGCAATAAAACATGATCATTCATTCCCTTAAGTGGTTGCTACAGGGATGGGACGAAACACTTATACTCACCATATGATGCACCTTGTGTTGCAGGGTCACGATACCATACCAAAAAATGTTTTTTGAATACTGCTATCTAGCGCTAGTGCTCTACCTCCCCTATCCCACCCATGCAAAAAAAGAAACCGTATAAAGGCAAACGCTGTAGGAAAGCTATTATTCCTAAATAAAGACTAATAAGAAATTATCCTGATAGCATTTATTCCATAGAGTAAACATATCATTTTCTTAAACAAATAGCCATTCAATCTAGGGCTTCAAGACCACTTGAAGCTTCATTGCTTCAACACGCTTCATTTGGCCATCACCACTCCCTTGGGAGAAAGAGAATCTCTGCTGCCAACAGTTGTCGTCCGACATGCCTCTCAGTATGCATTACTCCTCTTCAGATATAAATAACCTTAAGGCCTGAAGACCACTTCAGAACAAATGAATCACCTTGACGCTTCAGTGCTTCAAGAAGCTTCATTTGGCCATTACTGAACCTTGGGGGGGGGGGGGGGGAGTGGCTGCTTGCTGTCAACACTTGTCAACTGAGAAGCCACTCAGTATGCATTTCTGCTCTATAGATGTAGATAAAATTAAGGCAAAAGAATCACCATGAGGCTTCATTGCTTCATTTGGCCATCACTGCTTCCTTGGGAATCTCTGCTGCCACCTGCTGTCAACAATTGTCGTCCAACATGCCTCTCACTATGCACTGCAGCTCTAAAGAATAACCTTAACACCAACTGAGAGCAAATGAACAAATCACTATGAAGCTTCATTGCTTCAAGAAGCTTCATTGGCCATCACTGCTCTCTTGTGAGAGGCAGAATCTCTGCTGCCACCTGCTGTCATCACACTTCGTCCGACATGCGACAACAATTGTCGTCCAACATGCCTCTCAGTATGCACTGCAGCTCTAAAGAATAACCTTAACACCAATTGAGAGCAAATGAATCACCATTAAGCTTCATTGCTTCAAGAAGCTTCATTGGCCATCACTGATTTCTTGGGAGAGGCAGAATCTCTGCTGCCACCACACTTCGTCCGACATGCCTCTCAGTATGCATTGCTGCTCTACATATGTAAATAACGTTAAGGCCTTAAGACCACTTGAGAGCATATGAACCACCATGACGCTTCAGTGCTTCAAGAAGCTTCATTTGGCCATCACTGCTCCCTTGGAAGAGATAATCTCTACTGCTACCTGCTGTCAACAATTGTTGTCCGAAATGCCTCTCGGTATGCATTGCAGCTCTACAGAAGTAACTTTAAGGCATTAAGACAACTTGAGAGCAACTGAATCACCATGAAGCTTCATTTGGCCATCACTGCTCCCTTGCGAGACAGAAAATGTCTGCTGCCACCTGCTGTTCACACTGTTGTCGTCCAACATGGTTCCCAGTATGCACTGCCCCTCTACCGATGGAAATAACCTTAAGACCACTTGAGAGCAAATGAATCACAATGAAACTTCAAGAAGCTTCATTTGGCCATCACAGACAATCTCTGCTGCCACCGAACATGCCTCATGCCTCCTAGCATGCAATGTGGCGCTGAAAATACAAATAACTTTCAAATTTCATGTTCTGAGCCAATTATTTCTTCAGTCATTGTTTCAGTTGTTTCATTCATTGCTAGTTATGCTACTGAGTTTCTAGTTATATTTTCAGTGCTGTTTCCACACCTAGAATTTGAATGACCTTTGGTTTAATGACTTGCTATCTATAAGCAGCGAGTCTATACGTCACAATCCATTCTTTTTAAAATCATGACGTCTTGTATCGCGCTGAATCGCAAAACGGTATTTTGTCCCAAATCTAGTCGCTACGTGGATATACACGAGGAGGCAAATTGTTATTAAACGCACAAACTTTCAGTCATGTGACTGGCCAGCGCTACTGTGATTTCATCAGCCACCAGGGGCACCAGGGAAATTCCCGCTTTAAAAGTCAATTCTGTCCCATGACAAGAAACCCCTTATTCTGTGTTTACTGCATACTAGCACAAAATTAGACTACCAATTGATTGTTAAAAATCCATCTGTCACTTCAAAGTCCTTGTTGTTTAGTGACTTCATTACTTGAGTGCGACTCTCATGACAAACCAAGAAGACATGCACAAAAATGAGTGTTGCCTGACAAGAATTTATTACTTTTTTGTTATCTCTAATACTGTATTAGGTTCCAGTGCAGCAATGAACCAACAAGGATGATGGTGAAAAACAAAAAAACAGCAAGCAGTGTGTAGTTACTGCCACTGACAGGACTGGAGGTTTTTTTGTTTTGTTTAACCCTTTACACTCAGCGCTGCACAATTGGGGACGCTGGTGTCTACTTGATTTCTGTGGGCCGTAACGTCTGCTGTACTCGTTATAAAGACGTCATTTTTGGCCAGTATATAGAGGAATAGTAGCGCTTTCATTCAACACCAGATGGCAGCACTGTAGCATGGTAACAAAATGAATTTTTCTCACAATTACATTGACAAAATTGCATCACAACGACAAGGCAGGGGTAGAAGAGGTGTAGAACACCAGTAATAGAGCATCCGGTCCTTACCAGGTGAGTAGAAGCAAAGAATAATGCCAAGTCCGAAGATGAGTCCCCAGAAAGAGGGGACATGGATTCGGAGGAAGACGATTTGATCAACAATGGCATTGATCCCCTCCAAGATGGTATTAAAATAAAATAATATAGCCATTTGATGGGAGAAGTATAATATGACCCGGAATGAATCAGCACATTGCGTTGATTCCCTTAGTGACTGTATCAGCCGATTGTGATGATTCCCTTTTATGACTGTAACCTTGTTATCTTCGCCACTTTGGTGTCCTTGTGATGTAGGATGCCCTTTACCTTGTTTTCCTCGCCACTTTGACATCTTTGTGATGTGTGATTACAAAACATGACGAAACCATTGGATCACAAAACATGTGTAACGATACCATTGGGCAAGTGGCTCATCACCTGAGATAAGGGACGGACCATCTCTGATCTCACGTGATGCACCACTATAAGAGCCGGGGATATTTTCCTCTTCGGTTAGAGCAGTGCTTCTCAATTATTTTCTATTCCGCCCCCCCAAGCAAGACGTAAATGTTTCGCGCCCCCCCAAACTATCTGCCGCCACTGTAAATAGTATCATTTGTCTATAAAATGACTATCATAAATACGCATCTGCCTAACACTGTGTCCTTTTTTTCAAATAAAGAAAAAAAGTAACAGATCAACTTATAATAAAGTATAACTTTATTAACGTTGTTTTGTTTGTAACAGAGAAGACTTGACGAGCATCAATTTGCCTGAATTAAAAAAAAAAAAAGTCAACGTTCAAACTGTAAAAATACACTCGTTACATTTTTGACCATTTGATACAGAAAAATAAAATGTAATAAAATCAGTAAATAATAACAAATTCGAATTGATTAGAAACATTCACTCATGGGGACAATATGCCAAAAAATTTGACCGAAAAAAACAAAAGTGAATCAAAGAAAAAAAGAGTGTCCTTGGACAGAAGGACAGTTTTTATTTTTGCTGCTCACACTCAGTATTACCTCCTTTGCAATGATGTGGAGTTATTTTGCAATGAGCATGCGATCAATGCTCACTGGTTTACTGATATAACACTGACAAAGCAGGACAATTGTTGGCAATATTCGGCACGTTTTCGCTGAAAAACAATCAAGCGGCTTATCAATGAGATTGGGGTCGAATGTCTTTAACTCATTTGCTCCCGGAACCGTATAAATACGTTCTATTTCCAAATGCTTCAGTGTCCCGATTACGTATTTATACGTCTTTTGCGTTTTTTTGTACAAGAAGCATCTAGAGCTTTCGATCTATCGCCAAAACAAAAAACAAGCCTCAAAACCCATTTTAAAGCAATAAAACTGGCCACTTGGGGGCAGTAGCGCATTTGTTAAGAGCCCACAACTCAATTCAAACAGTACAACTTTATTAGGGAAGCTAGCAGAGCCCCTCCGCAGCTTGCTGCTCACTTCCACCGCACGCTCGAGGGTCCTGCACGGAAACGCGCACGGCCAAACCAGTTCCCCCCCAGGAACATAAGTTCCCCTGGTGAACGAGACAGTGGTCACCACAAAAAAAGACTTAAAAAAAAATCCATCTTTACGAGACAGTCAGCAATGAGGGAAAAGTTTAACCGCTGTCGCAGCCACCAAACGTCATCTCTCAGTTAGGTAAGTGTGAATAAATTGTTACTTTGCTATGAAAAGCTCTATTTGGCTGGTTGTTCATGTTATTTTGTAAAAGGAAAACATTATTCAGATGTTTGGGATGTCACTGAAGCTAAAAATAGCCGTGTTAAAGTCAAAATTATGTTTGAAATTTTTGCGTTTACAAAAAGCTCATTTTCTCCGTTTTTTCATCAGAAATTGGAAAAATGCTCAAACTAAGCTATTTTCTAATGCTGATCTCTAAAGAATGAAATAACGTATGAACTTACTTTTTTTTTCTGCTGAAAGAAGAGAGTCTAATCTTTCTTTTGGTGGGTTCCATGTTTATATAGCAATAGAACAGAATTTTTTGTGGGCCGTGCAAAATCAGTCAAAATCCAGTAAAATGGCCGGGAGCGAAGGGCCTTGCTCCAGTGAAAATGGCTGGGAGTGAATGAGTTAAGTGGCGTCTTAATTGATTTGGCTTCTGGCTGTCCGCTATAAATATTTTTGGACACAGTAAACAGTGGTCTTTCCTCATCACACACTGTATTAAAAGTCAAAGCTAAAAGGCAAACGGCACGAAAAAAGCGCATTCTCGGCGGCCGAGGTAGAACCGTAGGTGAGGGCGGTCGACGTGACGATCCCAAGCCGAAAATGGCACTTCTCGGGCGGCGACGTGAGAACCCGACAAGACCGTGGGTCGCTGCGTGAGTGAGTCCGGTCGGAAAACGGCTTTCGAAAACGGCGGCGGCGCACTGCTCTTCATATCTGTTTTCTGTGTGCTGAGTGCTCTTCCTTAGTTCAAAAATACTGAACGCACTCTGTAAATGAGAGCGCCACTGCCACCCACTGAGTGGATGTGCAAGTACACTTTATTCCAGTCCGGCAAAAAAAGAAAAAAGCATGTTCCCCGAGGACACATGCGCGCCCCCTGGCATCGCTCTGCGCCCCCCCAGGTGGGCGCGCCCCACTATGTGAGAAGTACTGGGTTAGAGTCTGCTAGTGGTTAGTATACGGACGCCTAGCTGTATTCCTCTGCAAGCTCTACCGGGGTGTCGGCTCTCCGCCCGCTTGTCAACGGTAAGGGTTTCGATTGCTATGCTCAAAGTAATATCTTGTGTGCTTTAACAGTAGCGCGGGGATCTTAGAAGTGACAATCTATATCTCGCGTTGTTGTTCTTTCTTTCTTCCTTTTTCTACATTAAACATTGTATATTTCGCAAAAGTGTGCGTGTTACACTCACTGCGAACCCGGAAACGAAATTTCGCAAAAGTGCGGACCAAGAAATTTCGTAGAACACCATTTATCATGAACAGACCCCTCCCAGATGTAAAAGATGACGTTTCATTTCATTGAAACAAATAAAAAAAAATCATATTTCATGACAATAATTTCTATTGTTTACAAAATACTGTCAAAAAGTGCAATTTTTGGGGACTATATAAGCCCCAAAAGGAACATTTTTGAGTCACCACCTATTCAGTAATCCAAATCATCAGAATGTGACCTGTAAATGCCACAAAATCAAGAGGTGACCCAGAAATGCCCTTTCAGTTTGACCCACTCCTCACTCATTTTACACCCGCAAACCAGGCCCCTTGCGGTCGCACCCCGCAAGTTCCGCCCCTGTCGCCCGGCCCTAAATGAAGCGTAGAACATTACCTGCAGAAACGCCGGCGGTCTGCCAGGTGCCGTCTCAGTGAACTTGACTAACCGCAGGTAGCCCGGGTACGACGGGGCGCTCACGTGGCCCTCGGGGGTCACGAAGAATATCTGCACCCCTTGCGGGATGCACAGCAGCTCCTCCGCATCCTCGCCCGCGCTTTGCGGGGACGACGCGGCGCTGGACGTCCGGCTGTAGAAGTCGTCGCCCACCAAGGACAGCTCGCCCGACTCGGTCCCGTATGAGATAGATAGATGGCCCTCGGCCGCTCGGGGGGAATAGGCAGGGGGTCGGTCCGGCGGACATGTGGGCGTACTTCCATCTTCGACAGGGAGTCGCGGGTAGACGCAACGCTGATCGCCGGCGGCCATCTCCAGCGCGGCGAGGCGCGTGGTGATGTTGTCCAGCGTCTCCTGCATTTTCCGCTGCATCTCCCGGGCCGAGTCCCAGGAGGCACCCCTGCACTCGCCACCTTGCGAGGGCACACTGATACCCCGGAGGAGGTGCTTCCGACCCTTCCCGTAGAGCTCCAAAGCCTGACGCTTGTCTCCGGCCTCGTCGGCCGTCAGCGCCTTGTTGATGCATTCAAAGCCCCGGTCGTAGCCATCTTTGATCACTTCAAGTCTGGCGTGGTCGAATGCATCTTCTTTCGCTTTCTCCATTCCCTCTGAAATGAGACTCTTATTAAAAAACAGGGTTTTGGCTGCAATTGATGGTAACTTTGCAAGTAATTTTTGTCCAAAACACATCATTTATCCATTTAAAAAATTCAGGATGCTAAGGGGCACAAATGTTATACTTAGTTTTTGCTAAGAATGTACGGTTCGGCCAAAATTTGCCAAAAACATCCCCATTCATTTCTAATGGGCAAAATTTCCCTTAGATTTCCAATGGGCAAAATTTGTCATTCAATTCAATGGCACAAAAACTTCCATTCACTCCTATTGATTTCCAAACCAAGTGACCCAAAATCAACAGGAAGTGTCCCTGAAATGGCCAAAATCAACAAAGAAGTAACCCAATATCTACTGGAAGTGACCCAGGAATGCCTGAAAATCAACAGGAAGTGACCCTGGAATGCCTGAAAATAAACCGGACGTGGCCCAATATGTACAGGAAGTCAACCCGTAATTCCTCCAAATCAACAGGAAATGACGCCCAAATCCCCACATATCAACAGCTAGTGACCCAAAATCAACAGGAAGTGACCCAACAATGCCTCAAAATCAACAGGAAGTGACTCAATATATACATGGAGTCAAACCATAATGACCCAAAATCAACAGGAAGTGACCCCGAATACCCCAAAATCAGCAGGAAGTGATGCCCCCAAACCCCCCCCCATAGCAGGTAGTGGCCCAAATTCAAAAGGAAGTGACCCCGAATACCCCAAAATCAACAGGAAGTGACCTAGGAATGCCTGGGAATCAACAGGAGTGAGCCTAGAACACCTCTAAATAAAGAGGAAGTGACCCAAAATGTACAGGAAGTCAAACTGTAATTCCCCCAAATCAATACGAAGTGACACCCAGATCTCCCCATATCAACAGGTAGTGACCCAAAATCAACAGGAAGTGGCCCAATATGTACAGGAAGTCAACCCATAATGCCACCAGATCCCCCCCAAATCAACAAGTGGTGAACCAAAATCATCAGGATAGCTACAGGAAGTAACCAAGAATGGCTGAAAATTAACAGGAAGTGACCCAATATATACAAGAAATCAACCTGTAGTGCCAGAAAGTGATGCCCAAATTTCACCAAAATCAACAGGAAGTGAACCCGAATGCCCCAAAATCAACAGGAAGTGACCCAATATCTACAGGAAGGGACCCTGAAATGCCTAAAAAAATAAACAGGAAATGACCTAATACGTACAGTAAGTCAACCCAAAATGCCCCGAAAATCACCAGGAAGTGACCCGATATCTACAGGAGGTAACCAATTATAGCGGAAAATCAACAGGAAGTGACCCTGAAATGCCCAAAAATCAACAAGAAGTGACCTGATAGCTACAGGAAGTGACACAGGAATGCTTGAAAATCAACAGGAAGTTACTCGATATATACAGGAAGTGACCCAGGAATGCCTGAAATTTAACAGGAAGTGACCCGATATCTACAGGAAGTGATCCAAGAATGCCTCAAGCTTCTATGTAAACTAGCCACTGGGTATATTTATGTTTTGTGATAGTATATGCCAAATAACTTTTAAACAATTGGTATTTTCCAGTAATTGTAGTACGGTTATGCTGCCTTCACATGCTCTGGGAAAGATGAACCTTACCTTTTGGTAGATACGAGTACGCCCTGTTCATGTGAAACGAATTTAATTTTGGTTTGGTGCGTGGGCAAAACTTTTTGATCTTTTAATTAATTTACTACAATAAGAAGGGATTGAGTCAAAATGCAAATGGTAAGTGTTTGTTTTTAACTGAACGTTTGAGCAACCACTTGGTTGAAAAATACGAGTTTTATAAATGCGTACACTACGTTTTGATGCTTGCGTTAAAAAAAAAACGTGCAAATTGACGATAAATCTTAAAAACGCCATTTTGAAAAGTAAACAGTCGTTCCATCTCGGACCCTCGGTATCACAATAAAAATACCAGTTTTCAGTAGAAAATACGTCTTGAAGGGGCGAACACATGCAATTTTCGACCCGACAAATGGTATTCACTACAATTACGACATCACGTGAAGGCAGCAGTCGTACTGAATTTCATTGACATTAACATCATGACGTAGACTTCGAAAACTTCCATACTTCGAACCTAACTACCTTGCTTCTATGCATGCTATTGTGTGCTTCGAATAAAATACCAAAGTGACAAACAAATAATTCAATTGCTCGACTTAAACAACGAGGAATTATATGACAGCTTTGTTTACAGCTAATTAGCGTTAGCTTCCCGTTAGGTTGTAACGGTGTTAACTTACCTACCAGCTAGCCGCCGGTAAGCTTGCACCGCTACAAATGCTTTCAGTCTTATCACTCCACGGAGGTGAAAGTGGATAAATTCGGACCGTGGCGGAATGATATTTCAACCAATAGTCGGTGTGACGCAAGTGAACTGTGTCGAGTAGCGACCTTTTAATCAAATATCCGCCTCGAGTTCATGTTTAATTTTGAAGACCGGAAATGTCAACAAAGTAGCTCAGTTATTTTCTTGAAAATGAAACGCGGTGGTTTTCCTCTTAATTTAAAAAAAAAAAAAAAAAAAATCAAATTTAAACTTGATACATGCACGTTGTTAAATATTCCGTCGCCGTAAATTCAAAGAAATCGAAAACATTTGTACCCGGAAGTATCCGCCTGCTTGGTGACACTGACGCTACTTTTACAATCAGTGCCATTTCCCCTAGTTTTAACCACGAGATGGCAGTACATGAACATTCGTGATTTTAAACACGCTATCTGTTGATTTCTGGCATCTTTTGTTAAATAATTCAATCGAAACGCAATCATTTTAAATAAAACAAATGTGAATGCTAACACTGAACGAAGGCAAACAACGTTAATATTAGCATTAAGTGACGAAATTTCTCTATAATTACGGAATGGGTGAGAACAACACTACACTACAGACTATATTTGCCAAAATGGCGTTTCATACTGCAAAGTGAGAGAAAATGATACCTTTTATGGTGTATGTAAACTTCAACTCGGAGGCATTATTAGCTGTGACCCTGCTAGCTGCAAATGTTTCCCCAAAAGACCACTTCTGGCAGCCTATGTTTTTTATTTTCTCTACATTTGTACAAGTATTTTTATGTTGAACAAATGTTGTTTAAAAGGTTTAAGATGACGATTGTATCATTTATTTATAAAAAAATATTGTCAAGATAGCCATACTGTTCATGAAAATAGTGGGTATTGATGCTTAAAGCCTGCAGACGGCAACTCATCTTAGCTCAAAACTCATTGATTTAGAAAACTTATTGTTTTTCATTCCTCCTCTAGCAAGCAATTTATTACTCTTGTATATTTCCAGCATTATGGATGGAAGCTATTATGTATACTTATAATGAGCATGATGTTATTTATGATCAGCATTGTTTGCAGTGAATCCCCAGTGTAAAACAACAGCCTTTGTGCTCATGAGCGCTCTACAAGTCTTTTATTGTTTGTTTGACTTTGAATGAATTTTTTACGACTCGCACAAAATAGTTAATCTTTCTTCTCCTTAAGGCGATTCATTATATATTGTTGACTAAAGGCATATTATATGTGAGAGGTTGAAGTTGTATTGAAGTCACAATCATCAGAATTTGTCTCTGGGAGTCGAGGCCTCGCCATTTTGACTGACTCATGTAGTTGCCCCCAAACAGATGCAAATTCGTATAGCAATGATGTCAATTGTTTGTGCTACGTTTGTGCTGCAACGGTTTTCTAGTTATTCCACTTTTAATATGTCGTGATGACATCATGCAGCCCCCCTCCATCTATAGCGGAATGGAACCGCAGTTATGCCGTTCGTTTGTGCTACGTTCAGGCATGAAAATCTCTCACCTTTCGGCGAAATTCGCCATTTTGAAATAAAAAAGGGTGACCTATGTGAATTGGGTAGATCCGAGGAGGGTACACTGTTGTGTCTCTTCAATGCCAAGCTTGGCTGCACGTCAGCCGTGTATGAACACCCAAAGAGTCATCACCCAGTTGTAATTTCGGAAGACGACAGGAGACAATTACAAGCTGGCAGATCGTAAGTCCATCTAACTAACTAATGACATGTTTTATTGAAGTCGCTAAGCCTGTCGCGATATGCAATGAGTCTATTTATCGCACGGTAAATAAAAATGAGGGCAGTCATTTTCATGGCTGCATTTTATCGTCGCGTGCGTGCATACATTTGTGCCTGCGTATACAGGTGCGTGTTGATGGCATATGAGACTCCAGTTTTTTTCACAGATGTTTATTAGTCATCAACACACCGTGGAATTAAAGTTCAGACATGCAAAATAAGGAAACACATATCAAACACTGTAAACATTAGCATAGCAGTTAGCAGCTAGTGTGCATAGTAAAAATCTGCTAGCTTAAATGCTATATAATGCTAATGTTTACAACAATTTGCTAACTTGCACGGCAAAAGTCTTCTAGCTTAAATGCTATCTAATGCTATTGTTTACAACAATTGGCTAATTTGCATAGCAAAATTCCACAAGCTTAAATGCTATATAATGCTAATGTTTACAACAATTGGCTAACTTGCATACCAAAAGTCTGCTAGCTTAAATGCTATATAATGCTAATGTTTACCAGATTGTTTCTGGTGCGCATTAGACTGCTTAAATTTATTTCTGCTGATGTCCCTTTAGGTGCTCCGTATTTTTCAGACTGGCAGGCAAAATCTGATTTTTAGCCCATCCAGATTTAACTGGGTGGCTCTTCTATAGTCTAAACCAGGGGTCCCCAAACTACGGCCCGCGGGCCGGATACGACCTGCCTCCACATTTGGTCCGGCCCCCTGAACATTTTTTTTTTTTCAATGTTATTTATTTCATGGCTTTTTTCTGTGAAGAACTCAGAGAGGGTTATTTGGTTATTATCTATTTAATTAATAGTGTTATTATTTATTATTATATTATATTATATTTTGGGCTGTTAAACGATTAAAAATTTTAATCGAGTTAAAGCTTCAAAATTAATTAATCGTAATTAATCGCATCTCAAACCATTTATAAAATATGCCATATTTTTCTGTAAATTATTGTTGGAATGGAAAGATAAGACACAAGATGGATATATACGTTCAACATACTGTACATAAGTACTGTATTTGTTTATTATAACCAGGGGTGCACATAAGTGGTCCGTAGTGGTTGTAGACAAACGCGCTGGCCTTCAACAGCTTCCATACGCTTTTGCGTACCGATGGCTGACCTCTGTATTTGCGGCGGACACGAGAAAATAACTTCTCAAAATGTCGACAAGGCAGGCCACACTGAGTAATTACTTTTGTGTTCCCCCACCCCCGTCAAAAGACAGACAGACGAGAGAGACGTCACCGGAGCTACCGAAAAAAAGGACTTTTGCTGAAAAGTGGCTACAGGAGGTATCATGGCTAGAAGCAAATGATGCTCGCGCGGAAATGCGGTACAAAATGTGCCGTGAGAATCCCAATGTCGCCGATAAGAGCAGCGCATTTTATGTAGGGTCAAAGAATTTCAGCCATCCAAACTTTGAAAAGCACGAAAGAAAAAACAGCATGTGGCAATTAAGCAAACTATCGATGTCAAACAGGACCCCACTCGCCCTATGGACAAGTCGTGGAATAAAGGTAATGAACAGCGACATGCACTGACAAACGTGTTTTTGCTCGCATTTTACAAAGCTAAACATGCACGTTCAATGAGGTCTTATGAGGAGGACATCCCACTTTTAAAAAGGCTTGGAGTTAATGTGGGAGCCGCATAACGCCCTTTATTTTGAATTGGTGCTTTTATGTTTATTTCTTTACATTTCACTTCATAGTAATGCCAATTTTGTTGTGCCAGTTGATGTTAACCAAGCATTAATTGTTAATATAATTAATTAAAGTTAATTGGCTCTAAGTAAAGCTTGTCATAAATTTATCGCATCAGGCGGGTCGGCTCTCAAGCTCAATGAGGACCAAGTCACATCTCCAGGTCCTCCTCTGAGAACCTGGGCGAAAAAATTATGTGCACCCCTGATTATAACAATAAATCATTAAGATGGCATTAACATTATTAACATTCTGTTAAAGCGATCCATGGATAGAAAGACTTGTAGTTCTTAAAAGATAAATGTTAGTACAAGTTATACAAATTTTATATTAAAACCCCTCGTAATGTATTCGTTTTAATAAAATTAGTAAAATTTTCAAACAAAAAATAAACTAGTAGCTCACCATTGTTGATGTCAATAATTACACAATGCTGATGGTGCTGAAACCCAAAAAATCAGTCGCACCCTAGCGCCAGCAGAGGGTGACAAAACACCAAAAAAACACAAGTAACAAATGGACATGACACTGTGCTGTCATTTTGGTCTGTTTGAGCGGGGCATGTGCGTTAAATGCATCAAATATTTTAACGTGATTCATTTGAAAAATTAATTACCGCCCATTAACGCGATAATTTTGACAGCCCTAATTATATGATATGATATGATATTACATTATATTATCTTATTTACTTTTGTTCCTTGAAGAATCCAGAAAGGGTTATTTGATATTTGAATAAATGTTTACATTTAGGCACTCCTGCAATCGTCAAACTTTTTCTGTTACAAACTGACCCGGCCCCTCATCAGAGAAGGGAAAAGTTATGTGGCTCTCACAGGAAAAGGTTTGGGGACCCCTGGTCTAAACAGTCATGAGGCACAGAAATCTGATCTGAAACCACATACTGAATGTAGTTTCATATCAGATTTGTATAAGATGCTTCTCAGTCTGAACATCTAAAATGGGATACAACTGTCCATGACGTCACTCAATGCTGCCCGACGCCTTGGTTGCCACAGCAACATGTCAGTTGTGTCAATAAGTGAACAAGCCCATATCTGATTTTGGACAAAAATAGTGTGAACAGTCAGCTCTAACAATCAGATTTGAGGTGGAATGCCATTGGAATAAGATATACTTGCAGTCTGAACGCGGCCTTTGTTTGCATGTGAGTATAAGCGCTTTCGGAAACGTCTTCTGTAACCGACAAAATCGTCTCAAATTGTGGGTTAGACAATAGACATGCTGTTTCAATTAAGCAGCACACATTCAAACTATATCGCAGTAAAACTGTCGGCTCTTTTAAATGATATTTTAGCAGTGACATCATCATCGTAAATATTCCATAGCTTTATGGCATAGATCAGTACAAAGGCCATAAGAAGATAAATGGCAATAAAAAGCAAGATCATGAAAGTAGTTTTTCTTGAGCGGGAATCTGTTTTCAGTCGTCTCCAACGTGGAATGAAGCGCTACTAGCGGTGCAACGGTTTGTGGTTCAAAGCCGAACTGTACGGTTCGCCCTGTACGGTTCAATACGCCTTTTCGGTTTTGCAATTAATGTATTCCGAACGCTTGTGGAATGAATTGACCGAGCTCTGTGTGCCTGTGTGTGACGTGAAGCACCGCTGTGGAGAAATTCCTGCCCCGCAAGTAAATGTCAGATCGCTGTCAAGCACCTGTGTAATAGAAGCCGAGTAACGCCCTCTCTCGCTTACGAGTGAAGTGAAAGTGAAACAAGAAAGAAAATAACTAGCTATGGCGAGCGGAGGAGTGGAGAGACCGAATTTTGAGGAAGCACCAGCTTCTTTCAAATCTGCGGTGTGGCAGCATTTTGGTTTCCCCGTGGACTACAATGCGGAGGGAGAGAAAATATTGGGGAAAAAAATATATATATAAGCATTGCTCAGCGCTTGTTCCCTATGCTAATGGCAACACTTTTATAACATGACTCTGGTACCTCAGCCGGCATCACCCACAGATATCACTTTCTCAGGGAAGGTCAACCCCAAAGATGACACCAGTGAAAACACACGGCGGGCTTCGTTAATTTATTTGCAACGCTTGACCCGCGTTACATTTTTCCCTCGCGGACATATTTCTCCAACAACATAATCCCCGACATTTATGAAATGGCACGCAAAGCCATCGAAGATGATTTCGCTAAAGCACATAGTTTCGCCCTGACCACTGATAGTTGGACGTCCCGTGCTACAGAGTGCTACTATCTGTGACGGTCCACTATAAGTCATATCTGTCAAGTTGTACGGTTTTGGCGTAATTTGTACAAGTGAGCACTGATTTTTAAATGTGTACGCCGTACGTTACGTTCAAAATCTGCACGTTTTTCGTGCATTACGTTTTTTTTTTTCATCCGTTCGTATTTGGTCACCGTTTCTGCAACGAGACAATGTTCGCAAGGCACAACAACGCCTCTATTACCTGAGGAAGCTGAAGAGCACTAACATCCCCAGACCACTGATGGTGAATTTTTACAACTGTGCATCAGCAGTGTTCTGACATACGGATTTTTAGTGTGGTTTTCCAGCTGCACTAAGGCAGACCAGCAGGCGCTCCAGCGCGTGGTGAAAGCTGCCGGGAGAATCATAGGAATGACTCTCCCTGAGATCAGCACCATCTACTCCACTCGCTGTTTGAGAAGAGTGCACAACATCCTGCGAGACCAGCACCATCCTGCTCACAGGCTTTTCCACCTGCTGCACCTCAGGGAGAAGGTACAGGTCCATACAGGCCAGAACATCACGACTGTCCAACAGTCCGTACCCACAGGCTGTGAGGCTACTGAACTCTGCCCCCCTCTTACGGACAATAATCCACATCCACCAACAACAATAACTCTGAGCTGGTTTGCATTGTTGCAGTATGTCACTATCCACTATTTCCTCCTCCCTGACACTTACCCATTGGTTGACAAGCAGTAGGCTGTACTTGATTATACTTGATTAACTTATCTGGGTTTTGCACTGATTTTTGCCTGTTTTCAACTGGTATATTTTTGCTCTGCACTTTAGCACTGACACGACCTCATGCTGCTGTTGAATCTTTGCTGTACATATGTCCAAAACTGTGTCAATGTTTACACTTGGTACTGATGGGTATTTATTTTATGGGTTTGCACTTTGCACTTTACCAACTTAGCTGTATGAGCTGGATGGATGCTCCAAACAAAGTTTCGTTGTGCTTTTTTTGTAGCAATGACAATAAATATTCTGAATCTGAATCTTCGTTAATACGTTGGATGAATGACGCGAGAAAAGTCAGACACGGAGAGGGAAGAGTGTTTGTTGAGACGCTGTAGCAAACGCGATGCTAGGCTAGGTGGCTCCAATATTTCCTGACGTAGCCGACAGCATGCAATCTACGCCTAGTGATCTCATGCATATAGAACTAAATACGAAATGACAGACTCGGTAGCGTTAGTAAACAGCTGCCATTTTAGAGCAGTAAACTTCTCAGAAAGGCTCTGTTGTAGTAAACCTTATGAGCGAACCTAAGCAGCTTTTTATCCAAAATACTCCTAAATCGGCAAAATCTTGACTTGAGTCTATCTTTAAAGGATGAAACAGTTTTAAATTTTTCACATGTCGAAAGTAGACAGAAGGGAACTAATGCAAAAACGGGAGCAATTTTATCAACTTTAACGGTTGATTCACAACATTGAATGACCTCCAAACATAGCAAAGGTTACTATGTTTTTTTGTTTTTTTTTAATGAAAAAAAAAAAAAACATGAAAGGTATCACCGGTTACTTTGCCAAGTAACTTTTTTACTACTGTGTGTGTATTTTAGTAGTCAGTCACTACACGAGCCAAAGAGCTAAGAGGCATTTTAACAGTCGAAAATGTTTACATATGAAGTGTTTATTTCATTTTTTTAAAAAAGCAAAATGAAGGCAGTTTAAAAAAAAAAAAAAAAAAAAAGCAAAACGCAAACCGAAACCGAACCGAAACCGTGATTCCAAAACCGAGGTTCAAACCGAACCGTGGGCTAACTGAACCGTTGCACCCCTAAGCGCTACTCTGTACTACCCTAGTCTTTGCTGTCCTCCCACTTTCCGTTCTATCAGTTAGCAGGCGAAATAAAGTCATGATTGAACATTTTTCATAGATTTTTATTGAACAAGATGTGCGCTTTTTTTGTTGTTTTACAAATTCATTCAAGCGAATAGGCCTGACGGATGCATCTTGGTTGGGTTTTGAAGCATGCTGAAATGATTAATCAGCCTGTGTGCATTCCTCAAAGATAAACAGTAACCTTTCGAGTGAAATTGACTCACTGACAGAGCACATTTTAACAATTCTGTGATGTATCGTCACCAGAATGCATCTGAAGTCTGTAGAAAGACCAGATTTGGCCATTGCAAGTGACATCTGGCTCCCTTGACATTCTCATTTGTTAAATCTCTTATAATAAATATCATTGATATGTTGACTGAAGTTGCAGCGGTTATAAGTAGACATGTGCACATACATTTTGTGGATGTTAAATGGCAGTTATCGGGTAGTTTAACAGAGGTAAGTAGGAATGCATTACATTGAAGTGCCTGTGAGAACATTAAAAAAAGTCTCAAATAGCATTATAATTAGTGGTGCACGATAACCATTTTTTGAGACCAATACCGATATCGATAACTTCCTAATCTTCAAGGCCGATACCGATACAATAAATGATAATATATGTATATATGGCGGAAAACACTGAGGTGACTTCAAGTTCCACTCCGAGACCTCCAATTTAGCCAGCTTTCAAAATTGTCCGATATGCACATGTGATATATCATTGGAAAGCTTAAAATCTCAGTTTTCTAGGGGAAGAAACATTTTGAATGGGAGGACATTTTTTTTTAAAACGTTTTTTTTTAGGGCTGTCAAAATTATCGTGTTAACGGGCGTTAATTAATTTTTTAAATTAATCACGTTAAAATATTTGACGCAATTAACGCACATGCCCCGCTCAAACAGATTAAAATGACAGCAGTGTCATGTCCACCTGTTACTTGTGTTTTTTGTCTCCCTCTGTTGGCGCTTGGGTGCGACTGATTTTATGCACCATGAGCATGGTGTAATTATTGACATCAACAATGGCGAGCTACTAGTTTATTTTTTGTTTGAAAATTTTAAAAACATTAATAAAACAAAACCATTAAGACGGGTTTTAATATAAAATTTCTTTAACTTGTACTAACATTTATCTTTTAAGAACTATAAGTCTGTCTATCCATGGATCGCTTTAATAGAATGTTAATAATGTTAATGCCATCTTGTTGATTTATTGTTATAATAAACAAATACAGTACTAACTGTATGTACTGTATGTTGAATGTATATATCTGGCTTGTGTCTTATCTTTCCATTCCAACAATAATTTACAGAAAAATATGGCATATTTTATAGATGGTTTGAATTGCGATTAATTACGATTAATTCATTTTTAAGCTGTAATTAACTCGATTAAAAATTTTAATCGTTTGACAGCCCTAGTATATATATATATATATACACACACTGTATATATATGTGTGTGTATATACATATATGTGTATATATGTATATACTGTATATATATATATATATATATATATATATATATATATATATATGTGTGTGTGTGTATATATGTATATACAGTGGGGTAAATAATTATTTAGTCAACCACTAATTGTGCAAGTTCTCCCACTTGAGAATATTAGAGAGGCCTGTAATTGTCAACATGGGTAAACCTCAACCATGAGAGACAGAATGTGGGAGAAAAAAAAAAAAAACAGAAAATCACATTGTTTAATTTTTAAAGAATTTATTTGCAAATCATTGTGGAAAATAAGTATTTGCTCGATACCAAAAGTTCATCTCAATACTTTGTTATGTACCCTTTGTTGGCAATAACAGAGCCCAAACGTTTTCTATAACTCTTCACAAGCTTTTCACACACTGTTGCTGGCATTTTGGCCCATTCCGCCACGCAGATCTCCTCTAGAGCAGTGATATTTTGTGGCTGTCATTGGGCAACACTGACTTTCAACTCCCTCCACAGATTTTCTATGGGGTTGAGATCTGGAGACTGGCTAGGCCACTCCAGGACCTTGAAATGCTTCTTACAAAGCCACTCCTTTGTTGCCCTGGCTGTGTGTTTGGGATCATTGTCATGCTGAAAGACCCAGCCACGTCTCATCTTCAATGCCCTTCATTCTTTCCTTTACACAGATCTGTCGTCCTGGTCCCTTTGCAGAAAAACAGCCCCAAAGCATGATGTTTCCACCCCAATGTTTCACACGGGGTATGGTGTTCTTCGGATGCAATTCAGTATTCTTTCTCCTCCCACACAAGAACCTATGTTTCCACCAGAAAGTTCTATTTTTGTTTCATCTGACCATACGACATTCTCCCAGTCCTCTTCTGGATCATCCAAATGCTCTCTAGCGAACCGCCGACGGGCCTGGACGTGTACTGGTTTCAGCAGGGGGACACGTCTGGCAGTGCAGGATTTGAGTCTATGGCGGCGCTTTGTGTTACTGATAGTAGTATTTGTTACTGTGGTACCAGCTCGCTGTAGGACATTCACTAGGTCCCCCCCGTGTGGTTCTGGGATTTTTGCTCACCGTTCTTGTTATCATTTTGACGCCACGGGGTGAGATCTTCCATGGAGACCCAGATCGAGGGAGATTATCAGTGGTCTTGTATGTCTTCCATTTTCTAATAATTGCCCCCACAGTTGATTTCTTTACACCAAGTGTTTTACCTATTGCAGATTCAGTCTTCCCAGCCTGGCGCAGATCAACAATTTTGTCTCTGGTGTCCTTCGACAGTTCTTTGGTCTTGGCCATAGTGGAGTTTGGAGTGTGACAGACTGAGATTGTGGACAGGTGTTGTTTATACTGATAATAAGTTAAAACAGATGCCATTAATAAGGGTAACGAGTGGAGCCTCGTTAGAAGAAGTTAGACCTTTTTGACAGCCAGAAATTTTGCTTGTTTGTAGGTGACCAAATACTTCTTTTCCAATCTAATTTGGAAATAAATTCTTTAAAAATCTATCAATGTGATTTTCTGTTTTTTTTTTCCACATTGTGTCTCTCATGGTTGAGGTTTACCCATGTTGACAATTACAGGCCTCTCTAATCTTTTCAAGTAGAACTTGCACAATTGGTGGTTGACTAAATACTTATTTGCCCCACTGTATCCTCTTTCACACATTGCCCGAAGATGCTTTCATACACACGTGCCGTCTTGCGCAACAAAAGTTATGTGACTTAACAGCACTTCTGGACACGCAAACCGAATTTTCCTTTCTAGGGTCCAACTTCGTCCTCACACTTGACTTTTGTAAATTTCTTCCAACAGAAAATTTGTGGAAGGCAATTAATTGCAAGGGAAAAAAAAAAAAAAAGTCAACACTAGAAACGCGCGGTTGGAAATGACCGCAATATATCGCTTCGGACGGCGTTAGAATTGTCTATTTCTAGTAACATCTGTTGTGAATAATGTTTCTCAGCCTCTCCCAGTTCAAATGAATTGGGCGTCTATTGCCGTTATTTGCTCTCCTCAAGATGAAGCTTACTCAAAAATTCGCATATCTCCAATGTAATTTGTGTATTTTCTTTTGAGTCGAATGATGATATTTGGTTCAAAAAACAGTTGTCTCAAAAAAAAAAAAAAAAAACGTTATCAGCATCCGGCCAGTAAAAAAGTGATTTATGAACCCCAGATGAAATGAGAGGCTTGTGTCTGGAAAAACACTTTGTCCCCACGCGCACTGCGACGTCTGCGCTCAGCTATGCTAAATACGTGAAATTAAGTCAGACTAATATGAAGCGGTGCGCTTAAAACACGTGTGGCAAAAGGCAAAACGGTGATAAATTAGACACAATGTCAGCGAGGTTGTATTCCTGTGCGCGACCTTCGGGCGAACTGACGTGAAACATGTTTGTCATTCAGCAGAGGTGCCCTGACATGCTATATTAACATCAATGATCTGTTTTTCCTCTCATGCTTCGTTTGACTTTGCGGTCTACTTTGTTTGCAGTTTTTACACTGTTGTGACTTGAGATTAGAGGTGGGAACCTCGAGATAGCTCACGATACAAGGCAAAGTTGAAGTTGCAACAATTATCAACGCACGGGTCAGAAAGGAAACACTCTTTGCTTTCTTTTGACTGACATTCATACTTGAGCCTTCATCTGGGTCAGTTCTGAGTAAGCATCTTTCCTTTTCAAAAACCTCTCCATCACTGTCATCGTTATAGTTTTGCTGGAGGGTAATGTGACTGTCATTTCCACCTGATGCATCATTCAACAAAATCGTTAGCAAACTGACCACTATTCACTGAATTTTGTCAAGTTCTTTGTTGGCATCTTTCTTTTTGTAAAAACGTTTCCGTTACAGTTTCACTAGCTAGCCGCTAACTCCAAATGCCATGCTTCGCTCTTAAGCCTGAGTTATACTCCCGCGTTGCGGTGACTGCGCAGCGACTACGGCGTCATTCGACATTTGATAGTTCTGCAGTGAGGGAACGCGTTGCTCTGTAATTCACCGCCAAGCCACTAGAGGGATGTGGCATTATGTTTGTACGGTTTTGGGGCATGCTTGTTGACTTCCGCTAGTCGGAGAAAAAAAATAAACAATGCAAGATGGAACTCTTGAAGGTACAGTGCCTTGCAAAAGTATTCGGCCCCCTTGAATCTTGCAACCTTTCGCCACATTTCAGGCTTCAAACATATATGAAATTTAATTTTTTGTCAAGAATCAACAACAAGTGGGACACAATCATGAAGTGGAACAACATTTATTGGATAATTTCAACTTTTTTAACAAATAAAAAACTGAAAAGTGGGGCGTGCAATATTATTCGGCCCCTTTACTTTCAGTGCAGCAAAGTCACTCCAGAAGTTCAGTGAGGATCTCTGAATGATCCATTGTTGTCCTAAATGACCGATGATGATAAATAGAATCCACCTGTGTGTAATCAAGTCTCCGTATAAATGCACCTGCTCTGTGATAGTCTCAGGGTTCTGTTTAAAGTGCAGAGAGCCTTATGAAAACCAAGGAACACACCAGGCAGGTCCGAGATACTGTTGTGAAGTTTAAAGCCGGATTTGGATACAAAAAGATTTCTACCAAGACCCGGCCGTCCTTCCAAACTTTCTTCTCAAACAAGGAGAAAACTGATCAGAGATGCAGCCAAGAGGCCCATTATCACTCTGGATGAACTGCAGAGATCTACAGCTGAGGTGGGAGAGTCTGTCCATAGGACAACAATCAGTCGTACACTGCACAAATCTGGCCTTTATGGAAGAGTGGCAAGAAGAAAGCCATTTCTCAAAGATATCCATAAAAAGTCTCGTTTAAAGTTTGCCACAAGCCACCTGGGAGACACACCAAACAAGTGGAAGAAGGTGCTCTGGTCAGATGAAACCAAAATTGAACTTTTTGGCCACAATGCAAAACGATATGTTTGGCGTAAAAGCAACACAGCTCATCACCCTGAACACACCATCCCCACTGTCAAACATGGTGGTGGCAGCATCATGGTTTGGGCCTGCTTTTCTTCAGCAGGGACAGGGAAGATGGTTAAAATTGACGGGAAGATGGATGCAGCCAAATACAGGAAGAAAACCTGTTGGTATCTGCACAAGACCTGAGACTGGGACGGAGATTTATCTTCCAACAGGACAATGATCCAAAACATAAAGCCAAATCTACAATGGAATGGTTCAAAAATAAACGTATCCAGGTGTTAAAATGGCCAGGTCAAAGTCCAGACCTGAATCCAATCGAGAATCTGTGGAAAGAGCTGAAGACTGCTGTTCACAAACACTCTCCATCCAACCTGACTGAGCTCGAGCTGTTTTGCAAGGAAGAATGGGCAAGAATGTCAGTCTCTCGATGTGCAAAACTGATAGAAACATACCCCAAGCGACTTGCAGCTGTAATTGGAGCAAAAGGTGGCGCTACAAAGTATTAACGCAAGGGGGCCGAATAATATTGCACGGCCCACTTTTCAGTTTTTTATTTGTTAAAAAAGTGTAAATTATCCAATAAATTTTGTTCCACTTCACGATTGTGTCCCACTTGTTGTTGATTCTTGACAAAAAATTAAAATTTTATATCTTCATGTTTGAAGCCTGAAATCTGGCGAAAGGTTGCAAGGTTCAAGGGGGCCGAATACTTTTGCAAGGCACTGTAAATATCCTGCTCATCAACACTGAATAAATATTGAACATACAAATGTTGAGGGGCAGGCGACGCAGAAGACGGTTTCAAGGCGGTCTGGCCGACTTGATGTCGCACAGAGAGTTTTAGACTCGGGTGGAGAGAGCTAGCTGTGGCGGCTAGCTTCAAACTGGCGTCGAGCACTGCGTTCAAGGTCTGCAAAGCCCTCCAGCCCGATTTGTTTGCCGTGTCCTACAACCAGCCAGTGGGAAGCCATAGCAGATTTCTGGCGTCAATGGAACTTCCCAAACTGCGTTGGGAGCCTTGATTTTAACGTTATCATAAAAAGCACCGAGGCACTCTCAATCAGTGATGATGTATCGTGTGTGAACTGTCTGTTATTGAAAATTAAAGATCAAAACAACTCTTTTGACACCAAATCTGTGCTTTATTCTTCATATACTTGAAGTGTGACACGTAAATAAGTCACAGACTCACAGCAAACATATGTACACAATAAATGATGAAGTGCACCAACCAAAAATACGACATAAAAGTGATAAAAAGTTGGCAGTTTTTGGCCGACTGGGTCATCGCTTAGTGTGGCCACTCGATTCCAAACACACACGTCTCGGTGGTTCTTCCATTTTTTTTTTTTTTTTCAATCGCCGACCTTGCCATTTGGTATTCACAATAATGTCTTGACGAGACTTGCTCTTTGATGATACTCCCGTCGGCTTGGTCCGTTTTTTCGTGTAGAAAATAATGTTTGATTCTATTCTACAATGGCGGGGATTTCGCGCTAAACCGGAAACAACAGTCCAAGCGGACCAATCAACAGTCCGTTTTCGCCACGTCATACACGTCTACGCGACGCGAAGATTAGAAAATTCGAGAGGCGCGTCACGCTACGGCGTAGGGTCGTAACTCGGGTCTTCCTTGACGGCGCAGGTCTGACGCGGAAGTATAACTCGGCCTTTACACATCACGGAAATAAGCCATTACCCAACTGACCACCATTTAATGAATTTTTCCCAGTGTCCAGTTCTGGGTTAGCATCTTTACTTTTCAAAAACCTTCATATCACGATTATCATTATAGTTTTGCTAGCGGCTAATGTGACTGTCACTTCCACCTGATGCATTATTAAACAGAGTCATTCGCAAACTGACCACTATTCATTGAATTTTGTCAAGTTCTGAGTCAGCATTTTTCTTTTTAAAAAAACTTTTCCGTTACAGTTTCGCTAACTTGACGCTAACCCCAATGTCATGCTTAGCTCTTACGCATCACTGAACAAAGTCATTAGCTAACTGACCACCATTTAATGAATTTTATCCTATGTCCAGTTCTGAGGTATCATCTTTCCTTTTCAAAAACCTTTCCATCGCTGTCATCATTATAGTTTTGCTAACTAGCTGCTAGCTCCAATGCCACACGTACCTCTTACGCATCACTATCAAAGTCAATAGCTAACTGATCACCATTCAATGAATTTCGTCCAGTGTCCAGTTCTGAGATGGCAGCTTGGCGTCTTTCCTTTTCAAAAACCTATATGTGGCTGCCACAGTTATAGTTTCGCTAGCGGCTAATGCAGCTGTCACCTCCACCTGACGCACCAATAAACAAAGTAATTAGCAAAGTGACCACCGTTCATTTTTCTGAGTTCTGAGTTAGCATTTTTCCTTTTTAAAAACCTTTCCATCGCTGACATCATTATAGTTTCGGTAGCTCCAATGCCATGCTTACCTCTTACACATCAGTAAACAAAGTAATTAGCTAACTGACTGCAATTTAAGGAAGATTGTCCAGTTCTGAGTTAGCATCTTTTCTTTTTAAATACCTTTTCCATTGCTGTCACCATTATGGTTTCGCTAGTTAGCTGTTAGCTCCAATGCCACGCTGACCCCTTACACATTACTAAACAAAATCATTTGCTAACTTACCGCCATTTATTGAATTTTGTTGAGTTCTCAGTCCGCAGAGAGTGAGCACCTTTTCCATTGCTGTCACCGTTATAGTTTTGCTAGCTAGCAGCTACCTCCAATGGCACACTTACTTCTTACGCGTCACTAAACCAAGTCAATAGCTAACTTACTGCCAATTTTGTCCAATACACAGTTCTAAGTTAGCATCTTTCCTTTTATTTATTCATTTATTTATTTATTTAGCTTGTGGTGACCCTTTATTTTGGAGCATAATTCACCCACGGAAGTTGTGTGTACGTTTGGCCTAGCGTGTTACCGGCTACGTCACAGTCACGTGACATATACTTAAGAACCATGTGAGTCCCGACTGAGTTGAGAGTTCACGAGAGTTCACAGAGAGCAGCAGAGTTACAGCGGCTGGACACAGCAATTTAAGCTAACAAGACTCTTAACATTGCATCCCACCACAAGCTTTTCAAAAACCTTTCCATCACTGTCATCATTAGTTTTGCTAGCGGCTAATGCAACTGTCACCTCACCTGACGCATCAACAAACATAATAATTAGCTAACTGACCACCATTCATCGAATTTTGTTGAGTTCTAAGTTAGCATATTTCCTTTTTAAAAACCTTTCCATCAATGTCATCATTATAGTTTCGCTAGCTAGCTGCTAGCTTAGGGTGACCAAATTTTGATTTCCAAAAAAGAGGACACTCGGCCCAGCCTCGAGATACTTAAATTTTACTCGAAGTCCACTCAAAGATACCTATATAACTTTAATATATTTAAAATGGGCCTCCTCCATCTAGTTTGAAAAATTCAGTTTTATTTAAAAAATAAAATAAAAATAGGCCTATTGCCATATAGTATACATTATACACTATATGGAAATATTTTTTACTCAACAGGCTTTATTCTACCTAAATTAAAAAAAAAAAAAAAATCAAACCTTAAAAAAAAAAAAAAAAAAAAAAACGAATAATGATTAAAAAAAATTATATATATATAATGCAGACCCATGGAAATGTAGTCCAGTCAATACGCACACATGTTAGGCTATGTGCCAACTCAACAATTTTATAAATTACTATCACGACAATTGTCGTTGACAAATTGTTATTCCCACTCAATTTTTATTCTCATTCAGTGTTCTAGATTGTACGCAAACAATAACCGAAATAAACTGACAAGCTATTCAACCAGCATGTTTCCAAACGCAGCAGTTCAAAACTACATTGCCCATAATGCCTAGCGCGGCTGAGCGGACTGATAGCTACCCTGTTAGCGAGTACCGGTGTTCTGTCAAAATTTGCTCCCTTATAAAATTTTGCTCCCAAAGCTTTTCTGGCGTGGAAAAAGCCCTCTTTTACATTCAAATGGACTCTCAAGGTTATCCAAAGATGCTAACTAAACCAGATACATCATAAACATACATCTGCAACACGAAAATGGTGTAAATGAATACTTAACGACACGGCGAAGTCGTTAACAGTGAGAGCGCGGTAGGATGTGTTTGATAACTTTTGTACATGTCTTTACATTATCAAACTTAAGTAAATATTCCCTTCTTTAAAGAAAGTTTGTACTACAAACTTTTTAGCGTTTACTTTGGAATCGCTGCATTTGCGGCCATTTTTAACGTTACGCGCATGCGCAAACCCGCAAGGTAGCAATTTTTGATGGGTTGCAAGATTTGTCAGAACACCGGGTGAGGCAAAATCAAACTTTGCTATAAAAGTTTACAATCATCGGCAGCACAACGATGCGACACCAAACAGGATTTTACAGATTACGCCAGTACAAATCTCCGACAGAAGTCAACAGTTGCCATTATATACGTATTTTTTGTAAAAAAAAAAAAAACTCTCAACTGGGCAGGCGCTCCTATTTAAAATATAATACTAACATTCAACCAAATACACGAGCACAGAACAATTAATACAAGACTAATACAATATACTGCATCTCTGTTTACATTTATAACCCAATATTCAACACACGTGATCGACATTATCAGGAGAGAAATGTACAGAAAGGTGTATGGAGCCACGTCTTAAAACTCCTTGCTGTAGTCTGAATTCTTGTCAAACTGTCAACCGTCGTTAGATGGTGGTAATTCCACATGAAACAAAGGGTAAACTGCCAACAAAAAAAAAACAAGAAGAAGATGTACTCCTTCTCCCGCCCCTATTACTCGGAGCCACATCAACGCAGGCAGGCGCTGCCTCCTAGCGGCTGGAGGGATTCTCTTCAAATTGGTCCCGTGAAAAATCATAAAAAAACGGACATTTTCATTAATTTATGAAACCCGGCCGGACCCTCCGGAGAGCACGTAATAAGAGGACATGTCCGGGCAAAAGAGGACGTTTGGTCACCCTATGCTAGCTCCAATGCCACACTTACCTCTTACGCATCACTAAACAAAGTAATTAGGGAGCTGACCGCAATTGAAGGAATATTGTCCAGTTCTGAGGTAGCATCTTTCCTTTTTAAAAACCTTTTCCATTGCTGTCACCGTTATAGTTTGGCTAGCTAGCGGCTAGCTCCAATGACACACTTACCTTTTACGCATCACTAAACAAAGTCATTAGCTAACTGTTGCCATCTGCTGATAAGGAAGAGTATTACATCTTCTTTTCCTTTTGGCTATTCCCTTCAGAGGTCGCCACAGCGAATCAGTTGTCTCCATCTAGCCCTGTCCGTGATTACCGATAATTGGGCAACGCAGACACACGGTAACAGCCCATCTGTGGAAATATTTTCCAAAAAGCTCTAGAGACATTAGGTCAAAGCAGATGATTTTCCACGGCGCAGTAGTGTGCCATGGCACAGTGGTTAAAAAAACACTGTTCTAGGGATGTATACGCAGCAATCTCATGAGCCTTTAGGGTTTTTCTTTGTCTCAGCTGATTAATTGCAGACTTATTTTTGCCTGGAGGTTCCGAGATGGCCAGTAGAGGGCATCTTCAGTTTTATTTTTAATATCTCTGGGCGGATGAGACATTTGGGAAGCGAGCAGGGTGGTCGTGATTAATTTTGAACTTGATTTTGTCACTCACTGTCAAGCAAAAACTTGAGTAAAATGCAACCACATCATTTGACTGCAGGGACGTGTCATAAAACACCAGTAAAAAAAATGGCCGTTTGCCATCATACAACAGTCAAATATCCCGAGGTCAAGTGATTTGATCTGATATGTTTTCGACGTAAATCCTGACATTGCTATCTCAAGGCTTCGATTTTCACCCTCCAGAAGACACGAGTGTCATGTAAGAATGCTGTAAAATATCAGAGTTAACCACACGGAAAGGAATAAGCTTCCAGGACATTTTGTCGGGATCACGCACACTTTGACAACCTGATGTTATCTTATTGCAATTGAGCTATTCTGAAGCCCCGAGTAACAGAACGCACGACATGTCGAGAAGTGCCATTTTGAAGTTTTCCGTTATTTATTCGCGCCACTACAAGTTTCCAAGTCAACGTCGACTTATAATGAAAACAAGTGGCATCATATTGAAGCTGTTAAAAAGAAACTCAGTCGGAGGTCGTTTGTGATTTATGTCCGCGACTGACTGCAAAAAACTCGATCCAAGTCGTATACGAGGAGTCCGTCGAGGAAAACATTGAAAGCTCAACTTAATTGCTCTTTGCAGCCTCGTTACGTCACCTTGTTCGCATAAAACACAACGCTATATTTTCGAAACGGAAAGCAGCAGGGAAATCATTGCCGAACGAGGGACGCTGTGTTTCATTTTCCATCACAGAATCCAAATAAAGGAAGTGGATCTTTGGCAGGAGACCTTTGTTTATCCTTGGGAGTGTGGTTAAAGGAGTCACTTAAGGTCCTGGCCACTGATGAGATCAAATTCAATGTGATTCTACTGGTGAATATGAATACATTATGTGTGAGCATCTAACCCTGCCTTGAAAGTACTTCATTGTTGCCTAAACATAGGCAGGAAATGTGTAAAAGCTTTCCATAATAAAAATCTAAAGAAATACAGTGGGGCAAATATGTATTTAGTCAACCACAAATTGTGCATGTTCTCCTACTTGAAAAGATTAGAGAGGCCTGTAATTGTCACTGTGGGTAAACCTCAACCATGAAAGACAGAATGTGGAAAAAAAACAAAATCACATTGTTTGATTTTTAAAGTATTTATTTCCAAATTAGAGTGGAAAATAATTTGGTCACCTACAAACAAGCAAGATTTCTGGTTGTCAAAGAGGTCTAACGAGGTTCCACTCATTACCTGTATTAATGGCACCTGTTTTAACTCATTATCGGTATAAAAAACACCTGTCCACAACATCAGTCAGTCACACTCCAAACTCCACTATGGCCAAGACCAAAGAGCTGTCGAAGGACACCAGAGACAAAATTGTAGCCCTGCACCAGGCTGGGAAGACTGAATCTGCAATAGGTAAAACGCTTGGTGTAAAGAAATCAACTGTGGGAGCAATTATTTGAAAATGGAAGACATACAAGACCACTGATAATCTCCCTTGATCTGGGGCTCCATGCAAGATCTCACCCCGTGACCTCAAAATGATAACAAGAACGGTGAGCAAAAATCCCAGAACCACACGGGGGTACCTAGTGAATGACCTACAGAGAGCTGGGACCACAGTAACAAAGGCTAACACAATGCGCCACCAGGGACTCAAATCCTGCACTGCCAGACGTGTCCCCCTGCTGAAGAAAGTACACGTCCTGGCCCATCTGCGGTTTGCTAGAGAGCATTTGGATGATCCAGAAGAGGACTGGGAGAATGTGTGATACCAGGTGATAGGCAAGACATCTACAAGCCCATGTTTGCAACACCAAATCCCGCAATCAGCTCTTCAGGACAGTCCAGAACAATTGGCGGGACATCCTGTACTACCACAACACCCAATAACAAAAAAAATTTCTTAAGAGTGATAGCTCGGCGCCTCTCAGACGGTGAGGCGCGCCGAACCTTCCACCACAGTTGCCTCATTAACCATGACCCAGCAACAGTGACACACGAACTTCACTGCCCAAATTTGCAACAGAAGAAGACCCAAACACACCCCTTTCCTGCCCACGGCCCGTCCTGCGAGAGCCTTCAAAAAGACAATTAAGTAATTGTTGTCATTTTTCTCGGGAATCTTTTGTTGACTTGTGATAAGGCGACCCTGGAACCAGTCTACCTCCTTGCCTGGGTCTGTTGCTGTTTTGCCTTGCCGTTTGATCATTGTCGACCTGAATAAATTGTCAACTTGTGTTTCGAAGCCTTTTTCCGGCTTTCAAAATGGAGTCAGTACAAGGGGTTAAGACTAAGCTTGAGAACGATAAACCGATACGACCAGATATCCGGTTTTCCAGGTGAGAGATACAGATGTATCGATAGTAAAGTTACCATTCGACAGTAAATAGCCATTAAATATTCAATGAACCGATAGTAGAGATAGAATTCGGCTATCACGAGCACAAGAATCGGCTTCTAATGCCTAGTTCAATGCATTACTTAATATGATAATAATTTAGCTTTTACTTCACATGCTGCGCTTGTGTCATTCACCACACAGCGCACTTACAGTAGATCGAGACCGCACGCATGATATAATATGGACAAGCACTACTCACAGTCGTGGTTGCCTCAACTTCCCATGCATTTCGGCAGAACCGCTACTAGTCGCCGTCATTACCCGATCGTCACGGGCGTGTCATAACAACGCGAGAGCTAACAAAACCACTGTAACGCATGTGCCGTAGCATTTTCTTCACAGCCCAAAACGAAACTAGTAGTGGCAACGAAGCAACATGCTAAAACAATGGACAGTGTGATCACCGACGCAAGCGACGTGCAGCGATTGATTTTCAACGCATGCAGGAAAATAAATCTGTTCGCAAAATAGATCTGTTCGCATGAGACAGAGCTTGTGTGAAGTGTGGAGCGGTATACAGAGATCATGAGTTTTCAACCCTGAAAAATAACCCACTACAATGGTGGAAAGGGCGGCATATTGTTACCACGAAACGCAGTCTACTTAAACATGAACATGTGGATTAATGGATCTTCCTCAAGAAAAATCTGCCCTTCAAAAAAAGATATGGACAGTGATGAGGAATAAAAAATGAGGAAGCACAGGCATAATTGAATGACTTTGCTGTGTATTAGCTTAAAGTAATGATTAGTGTTGCAATGATTAATCGATTAACTCGAGTATTCGATTAGAAAAAAATATTCGAATTAAATTTTGCTGCTTCGAGTATTCGTTTAATTAAAGTGGCGTTGTAATGGTTTGCCTTTAGTTTTATTGATTTGGGTGGATACACTGCCCTCTAGTCTGCCTCATTCACATGGCTGAATCCATCTGCTCCCTGTTAAGACCAACATAAGCTGAGTTTTTGCTTGAGCTAATGTTTTTTTTAATGCATCCGTAATTTAGTTTAGAGTTATATTTAGCCAATTTTTGTGGGAATATGTGTCTGAACCATTTGTTTAGAGCATTGTATGAATTAAAAAAAATAGTATATTATAGCATTTAAGCTAGCGGACTTTTACTATGTAAGTTAGCCAATTGTTCTTTTGTTTTACCTAGATTCTTATTTATTAATTTTTTTATGCCGTTTGAGGCTCAGCTAAGGTATTTAAATTTTTTATGTTCCTTATCCAATTACTCGATTATTCGAACTAAGTAGTTCATCGATTAATCGACTACTAAAATAATCGATAGCTGCAGCCCTAGTAATGATTATTGACCTATCTGTCTAAAAAGCCATATTTTTATTCCCCCAATTATACCAGTCGTAAAGCATAATTTATTATTTATTTATGATAACACTAGCAGGTTCATTCTTTTTTTTTTTTCTAGAGCTGCTGCATATAATTAATATTTTTGGTTTGTAAGATGTTTACGTCGAAAGTTTGCACTTAAATTACTTACCTCTTGTGTTAAAAACACCAGGAAATACAGTAATTACTGTTAATTACTGCACTTAATTGTTGTCTGTCACTGGAGTTTTTTTTTTTTTTTTTAGATCAAAATCTCTTTATTTTCCAAAATTTCACACTAGTTGTGCATGGATTTCCAGTTCAAAAAGGAAAAGACAAAATGTGATGAAAAGCGGGACTGACATCCAACACCCACACAAATAAATAAAAGAATAATCATAATAATAAAATAAAATGAAAACAAAACAAAAACAAACCAAAAAAACCCAAGAAACAAAAAGAAAACCAACAAAAATAAACCATTAAATTAATCCCCGTCACTGCCAGTGAACTTCGTGACCATTGAACATTGAGTTTTACTAATAGTTTTGGATAATAAATATCAATACACTAAAGAAAAGAGTTGCCAGATTGTGGAATGCCAAGGGCTTAAGAGGCCTGACAAATGTTTAAAAATGGTCCCCAGGCACGTAAGAATCTACCATTAGAATAATGGAGAGAATATCTGATCTTTTCAATTTTCAAGCATGTCATTAAGGCCGTCAGCCATTCGGTATGTGTGGGAGGGAGGGGGTCCACCCACCTTAGAAGGACCGACCTACGAGCCAGGAGAGAGGCAAACGCTAGAGTGCGGCGCTGTTCAGAAGATAGTCTTGAGTCCTCTGTAACTCCAAATAAGCCAATAAGGGGGTTCGGTTCCACCCTCACTGTTAAAATCTGTGAGAGGGAATGAAAAATCTCTGTCCAGAATTTGCCAAGTTTAGGACAAGTCCAAAACATATGAAAGAGTGAGCCGTCTGAGATATTGCATTTGGTACAAAGTGGGCTAATGTCAGGATAAAAAGTGGCCAGTTTGGTTTTGGAGATGTGAGCTCTGTGGACCACTTTGAATTGGATTAAATTATGACGAGCACACAGAGATGAGGAGTTGACTCGTTTTAAGATGGATAACCATGTTTCCTCAGAAAAGGGGGTACCAAGGTCTTCCTCCCATTCTGCCCTGACTCTATCCATAGATGCAGTCTTCAGGGCCAACATCATGCTACAAAACACAGAGACATACCTCCTCTGGTTTGGATTTGTGGAAAGAACTATGTCAACAATAGTCTTGTCAGAGCTTAGCGTGGTGGGTAAGTTAGAAAGTATAAAATGTCGAATTTGTAGATAACGGAAAAAATTTGACTGTGGAAGTGCAAATTTGTTGCGTAATTGTTGAAATGTTGCCAAATTATTACCAATAAATAAATCTTTGAAGTGTTCTATTCCCCTCTGACTCCACTCTTTGAAGGTGGGGTCATTGAGTGAAGGTTTGAAAAAATGATTATGTAATATTGGGCTTGATGGTGAGAAGTCATGTAAAGCGAAAAACTTTCGGAACTGAGACCAGATCCTCACTGAGTGTTTGACTACTGGATTCTTTAAAGATCTGGTTGAGAGTGGAAGAGAGGAGCCAATCAATGCAGCCAGGGATACATTGTCCGCTGATCTCATCTCCATTGCCACCCAGTCAGGAGGATCTGGGCGATTATGAAAGTGAGACCAGAATGTAAGACACCGCAGGTTGGCCGCCCAATAATAAAAACGGAAATTAGGCAAAGCGAGACCACCGGCAGCCCTCGTCTTTTGTAGGTGAGTTTTATTAAGACGAGCCCTTTTTCCTTTCCAAATATAAGAAGAGATAGTCGAATCCAGATGATCGAAAAAGGTTTTGGGAATAAAAATTGGTAATGCCTGAAATAAGTACAAGAATTTTGGTAAAATGGTCATTTTAATGGAATTTATTCGCCCAATGAGGGACATAGAGAGTGGTGACCATTGTGTAAGTGTTTGTTTGATTTGAGTTACCAAATTTAAAAAGTTCTCTTTAAAAAGGTCTTTGTGCTTCCGGGTCATCGTGATGCCTAAGTAGGAAACTTTGAGAGTTTCAATTTTAAATGGAAAAGTTTTATTATCAATCCAATCTAACCAAATGACGATCATATAGTAAGCCTTATTTTTTTTTTTTTTTCATAAAAAAATAAAACATAACATTGGTATGAAATTTTGTTGTTTAATTTTGCTATAGACCCTACTCACGTGACGTCATAGCCACGCGCCCGCGCCATGTTGTCCGTATACTCGTCATGTTAATGCATTAGGATTTCGTAAATTCCTCCTATTATGGCGTGTTTTTCTGCTTGTTAACATTAATAATCAAAATGGTGAAGTCGTGTGTGGCGGTCGGTTGCAAAAATAGAGAAGATAGACTGAGAGACTTGAAGTTTTGCCGTATTCCGAGAGACCCGGAGAGGAGAGCGAGATTGACTGCTGCAATTTGATGAGAAAACTGGGCTCCAAACGACTACCACAGATTAAGTAGTAGTCATTTTATATCTGGTAAGATGCATTTAATATATATTTAGAGGGTTTTGGGTTGACAACCACAATTAAGATCATTGCTAGGCTAATCGCCGACAACATACACTCAGACGTTGTGAATGAACTACCTGAAAATATATAATTATAAGGGGATAATAAGACAGTTGTCATACAATTAATTTACAATTTCACTATTGAGGTCAAAAGCCAAAAAATAAATTCAACTAGGGACAATCTGGAGTAGTGCACTCGCACTACATATTTATTACATATTATATATGTATGTAGTGAGAGTGCTATCGCTAAACCATATAAACATTAAAAGCCCTAGCTCCATTGACAAATGACAGGAAATACATTAGACTTGACAGTGGATGTTAGCAAGAACAAAAGATTTTGAATTGAAAATTTGGTAACTCATCTTCCCGAGCACAAGATAGATTCCTGCCGAATTTTCGTGGACGAGGACCTGTTTCACCCAACCGGCAACAAAGTATTTATAAGCCTCCAAGCTCTGAAAGTTTTTCAAACTTTCGTGAGAATAGGCTGATTTTGTGTGGACAAGATAGTTGTAAATATCAGGGTAGCAGACGTCAGGCAGAGATGGCGGAGGCAGCGGGTCGAAAAACATCGATTTAGGCATCAAATATGGATCTGGCGAATGGATAAACTGAAGCTTTTCCACATAACGCCTTTTATGCAACGCATTCAATGAGTTTACAGCGTCAGATAACACAGGGGCTTCCATGAATTGCTCTATAACTTGCACGACTAATTGAAACAATGAGAATAGGTCTAAAAAATACAGACAATATGGCGGCCGGATACAGCGACACGTCATTTTATGACGTAGGTGAGTAGGGTCTATATTAGAAATGTGGTCTTTTTATATGGTTAAAATACTGTACAAACACACACAACAAATATTTACCATCGTATTGTTTTCACTCTATCGAACCATATCGTTCTTACACTGTATCGAATCGTATCGAATCGCTCGGCCTTGAAAATGTATCGTTTTTTAATCGAATCGTAACCTGTGTATCTAGATACATATCGAATCGGCTTCATGCCAGAGATTCCAAACCCTAGTTAAGACCAAGGCTAACACGTGGAGTTTGGCCTTTTGGCCGGGTTGTCGGAATTTCGCCGGCCCGGGTCGTTGGCGCTACACCAGCGCTGGCTGACGTGATTCCGGCAATCTGGCTAAGAGGTCAGATTCCTTCAAAACCTAGAATAAATTGTCATTCAGGATGGCTTGAGTTTTGAGAATTTTCTGGTTTTACATCCTCAGTAAAATGCTGGTTGGTAAGGAAAAGTGAATGAGTGTTGTTGTTGTTGTTGCTATTCCACTTTTGGAAATCTAAGACTCATGGACCACCCAGCTTCAAGTTGCAATTGGTTGGTATGTCACTGGAAAGTTGAGATTATAACTCATTTTTCTGTGACAGGTCATATAAGTCACTAGGTGAGATGCGAGTTACCTACGTTTATCACAGTCAAATGCTATTGCATGATTCAAGTTTATCCTCTTTTGAACTTCATTTTGACCGTAAGGATGTCTTTGTGTCATAGACAAAAATTAGTATTCCATGTCATCCAAATATTTCTTTGGCAGATTCTACTGTTTTTCTACCCGCAGCTGCGGTGCCGTCATTAAAGAACATAAATAGTAAATAATATTTCCCTACTGAAGTTATATCACCACCTTATACAATTTTATCACACTTGGATGTCATGTAAACAGTTGGAACACCGTGCTGGACTCTTGTTGATGAGGGTTCTTCTGTCAATTTTGCAGGATTTGACTCTGAGCGTGTGAACACATCATCACCTTGGAATTGTCAGGCGCTAATATTTCAAAGCCACTTTCAGTGTCAAAAGTCTGAGATGAAAAGTAAGATTGACAAACTGTTAAGGTTAGGCAATTATGTAGTATATTTCAAACCTGTTGGGAGTTTGTGCTCTTTTTTTGTTGCTTAAAAGGTGGCGTTTGGATAGGATATTAGAGTACACGTGTCTTTATACGATGTGCTTAAGTGTGCCAGGTAAAACACTCCATGAACCTGAACTTGGCACGGTGAACTTCTATAATGTTGTGGTTTAAAACTAATAAGTGAGTGTTGTAACCTGGCACACCGATTGATTGTTTCGAATATAAACCACATATAAAGCTGGGAAAAATCCAACTGAGACCCATTTCATGGGCGGAACCTTCAAAAAATATACAGCGGCTGATTGGACGGTGACTCTTCTTATCACACTCGTGATAAAAAAAAAAAAAACTTTTTGTGACGTTCTTTGCTACTCTTTTAAAAGGAACCATGGGTATAAATTAGGGCTGTCAAACGATTAAAATTTTTTCGAGTTAATTACAGCTTAAAAATTAATTAATCGTAATTAATCGCAATTCAAACCATCTATAAAATATGCCATATTTTTCTGTAAATTATTGCTGGAATGGAAAGATAAGACACAAGACAGATATATACATTCAACATACGGTACATAAGTACTGTATTTGTTTATTCTACCAATAAATCAACAAGATGGCATTAACATTATTAATATTCTCTTAAAGCGATCCATGGATTAAAAAAAAAAACTTGTAGTTCTTAAAAGATAAATGTTAGTACAAGCTATAGAAATTTTATATTAAAAACCCCTCTTAATGTTTTCGTTTTATTAAAATTTGTAAAAATTTCAGTCAAAAAATAAACTAGTAGCTCGCCATTGTTGATGTCAATAATTACACCATGCTCACCCATGGTGTAACACATAAAATCATTTGGACCCAAGCGCCAGCAGAGGGCGCCAAACACCATAAAACAACAAGCGAACATTAAAACTGTGCTGTCATTTTAATCTGTTTGAGCGGGGCATGTGCGTTAATTGCGTCAAATATTTTAACGTGATTAATTGAAAAAATTAATTACCGCCCATTAACGCGATAAATTTGACAGCTCTAGTATAAAGACATGTAGGCCCAAACAAGCAACAATTGTTCTCTCGTACTAAAATGACTGGCAGAGGGCACCGTGTTTAACAATTGCAATTGTTTGACTGTTTGCATTACTCTAACGTACCCAATATAAAATAAATAGCATTTATATCATAGTTTAAGGGAAACAAGCAGAATATGTTTGACATAGGGCATAAGAGATACAGTGGGGCAAATAAGTATTTAGTCAACCACTAATTGTGCAAGTTCTCCCACTTGAAAAGATTAGAGAGGCCTGTAATTGTCAACATGGGTAAACCTCAACCATGAGGGACAGAATGTGGGGGAAAAAAACCAGAAAATCACATTGTTTGATTTTTAAAGAATTTATTTGCAAATCATTGTGGAAAATAAGTATTTGGTCAAGACCAAAAGTTCATCTCAATACTTTGTTATGTACCCTTTGTTGGCAAAAACGGAAGCCAAACATTTTCTGTAACTCTTCACAAGCTTTTCACACACTGTTGCTGGTATCTTGGACCATTTCTCCATGCTGATCTCCTCTAGAGCAGTGATATTTTGGGGCTGTCATTGGGCAAAACGGACTTTAAAGTCCCTCCTCACCCCATGGCGTCAAAATGATAACAAGAACGGGGAGCAAAAATCCCAGAACCACACGGGGGGACCTTGTGAATGACCTACAGAGAGCTGGGACCACAGTAACGAAGGCTACTAGCAGTAACACAATGCGTCGCCAGGGACTCAAATCCTGCACTGCCAGATGTGTCCCCCTGCTGAAGCCAGTACACGTCCAGGCCCATCTGCGGTTCACTAGAGAGCATTTGGATCATCCAGAAGAGGACTGGGAGAATGCGTTATGGTCAGATGAAACCAAAATAGAACTTTTTGGTAGAAACACAGGTTCTCGTGTTTGGAGGAAAAAAATACTGAATTGCACCATACCCACTGTGAAGCATGGGGGTGGAAACATCATGCTTGGGGGCTGTTTTTCTGCAAAGGGACCAGGACGACTGATCTGTGTAAAGGAAAGAATGAATGGGGCCATGTATCGAGAGATTTTGAGTGAAAATCTCCCTCCGTCAGCAAGGGCATTGAAGATGAGACGTGGCTGTGTCTTTCAGCATGACAATGATCCCAAACACACAGCCAGGGCAACAATGAAGTGGCTTCGTAAGAAGCATTTGAAGGTCCTGGAGTGGACTAGCCAGCTAGTGTGCTATGCTATACATATAATAGTTGTGTATATAAGTGGATTGTGCAGTTTGTTGTATATTGAGTATTGAATATGTGTATTTTTCTGTTGTACTTTCACAATATTAAGACGAGAGTCTTCCCATTAAAGCAAGAAAAGACCAAGCCTTGTGGTTTATGGAATTGCATTCATTCTTAGCAGTGTTGGGCATGTTACTTTAAAAAAGTAATTAGTTTCATTACTCACTACTTCTTCCAAAAAGTAACTGAGTTAGTAACTGAATTACTCTATAGTAAAAGTAACTAGTTGCCTGGGAAAGTAACTATTTCCGTTACTTTAAAAAGAACTTGTTGTATGTCAAAGAATTTGAAATTTTCTGAGCAATATTCGAGTCAGTGGAATAGAGAAGAACAGACAGGTAGTTAACTTGTTAGGTGCTTCAGCAGATTTGAATTGCTTACCACAGATGTCGACAAAATCTTTGCCCCGGGACATAAATGACACATTACGTTCTTTCCTTTAATTTCGACAAACTTGAAATAGTGTCTATATCTCCACCATTTAAAGGACAATTTTCTTCTGAATGCTCTGACATCCCGACCCTGTGCATCTGTTTTGCGTGTGTGTGTGTTTGCCGCACGCGCTGTTTCAGGTTTGCTTGTGAAATCACCGGCTCTGATTGGCTTACCACGACACAGGACTCAAACCCTCAGCCAATCACAATCACTTCCATTGCATCTCTCGAGGGGCAGCATTCAGGTAGGCTCGTTTCCCGACAATTCACGTCAACTTCAAAGCGTCTGCCGTCCTCAAGATGGAAGCAGAATTATTGCTGGCTGACAGTGGGAGATGGGAACGAGGCTAGCATCAGGTGTAGCAAACACAGAAACGTTACCAAACTTTGGAAAGCATTGTCTAATTGAATGAGCAGGGACAAACAGCTTGAGGTCAGAAGTATGTGCGCTATTCTCGAACCTGAACGCACCCCAAGTATTGGATGACAAATCAACAGAGCAGAGAGTCGACCCGACACGGCTGGTAGTGACGGGATCTGTCGTTCTCTTGAGTAAACGAATCCACTCCGGTTCGTTCAGTAAAAAGATTCGTTCAAACAAATCGTTCAACGAATCGTTCGCCCCCCTCATCTCCCTTCCCGCCCAAATGAATCATTTGGTTAGTGAACGGGAAGTGACGTTGCCGAACAAATCACCAAAGACCGCTTCGCAGTATAACTGAACGGGAAGTGACGTTGCTTGGTCCCTCCCTCTCTTGCACACAGGCTCCTCATTGACTGCTCGTCGTAGTTTCAGAAATGAGTGACAGGCGATATCATTCTGCTTTCACAGACAGCCTCGTCTCCCTCCCGCTGCTGCAAAAGCGAGGGAGAACTTCCGCGTCGTCTGTCCTAGTTCTATGGGCTCAAAGTCATGGCTCGTGCTTGCATTTCGATTTAGGACACGGTTAAACATTTTCCTTTTGTGGGGGGAGTGGGGGTTTGGGGTCGGGGGCGCACGGACTTTCTTTAGCATGTTCTTGATCGCATATACAATGCTGCTGCTACCAGCCAACGCAGCATGCTTGCTGTCACGAAAATAAAAATAAATCAAAAGTTTAATTTCTAAATATGGAACGACCAACACATCAAATTTACCTCTCGCTCTGTTGTATTTTTGTTTTCATGCTCATCACTATTATTTTTGGCCACAATTGTTAAAACTAACGTGTAAATAGCTAGTTGTCAAATGTGCTTCTTTGAAATAAAAACAATACTACATTTTGATATTTGCCAGTTTAATTGCAAATCAGTATTAAGATGATCGTGTTGAATTTTTGCACTGGTATTAATAAATAAAATAATCCGGTCAGCTCCCCTGTTGTCCCCGCATCTCAGATCGTCAAATGCTGACGAGAAATAATTGTTTGCTCTTTACGATGCCGCCTTTCTACTCTCATTAGTCTGTTAAGAAAAATGTAGACATATTGCAACATCTCCCGTGTCCGCGTGTGTTGTTTTTGGGCGCTTGAGTAGCACATGATGGACGGATGGACATAATTTGTCAAACCAACCAACACCCGAAACGCTCTGACACGAAAAAAAAATAAAAATAAAAACACTCGGGAAAACTTGACATGTATATACAGTTTCATTGCAAATCAGTATTATGGTGATCATACTAAATATTCTTTTTTTCTGTGCACATATGAGGTAAATATCGCTGCCATGAAGCCTCCATATAGTGACAGTTCTCTACCCCCTTCACTGCCGTCACGCAACCACCGCTCAGCTTTTGCTTGCCTCGTAGCTACCCGTGTTTTAAATTACTGTAAATTTGATAGTATGTTGTCATAGGTAGTCCCGAGTCTGTTGAGAAAAGTAGTAAACTAAACCATGCTCGCTAGATTTGTGAGGTGTTTTTGTCTGTTTGAGCAGCATTTGATAGGCTCCATGTTAACAAATATGTGACAAAGTCATTTCCTTTAATTTTTTGACTCGTTCACCGCATAGTAATTACTGGAAAGTCAAGTGAGCAGCAAGCTAGGTCAGGAACCGGAGGACCGAGTCACTGAACGGGAAATGACAAAACTCAGTCTTGCCCCCCTGCCTGCACGCTGGCTGCTTATTGGCCACACGTGGAAGTGAGTGACAGACGCCCTGATTCTATTTCCGCCCCCTCCCCTGCCCGCGATGAGGCTGGCGTCTGATTGGTCGTGTGCGATGTCAGAAGACGCTGCCGCTTGCTCAACGCCCTCCCACGCAGCGAACAAGCACCAACTTCATAGAACGAATCAGTGCAGATGGTGATTAGTTCGGTCTCGTTCACCCAAACAATTCGTTCAAAAAGAACGAATCGTTCGTGACCGATACAACACTAACGGCTGGTAGTTTCTTCAATTTATTCAGAGTAAGTAACGCACCGCTTTTGACCGTCAGTAACAGTAACGGCGTTGTAATGGCGGAAAAAGTCATTAGATTACCCTGTTACTGAAAAAATAACGCCGTTACATAACGGCGTCACTCCCAACACTGATTCTTAGCTGGCTGTCGGGCAGTGCAGAAGTGTTTTGTTCATGTCATTATGAAAAATCTGATGAGATCAAAGGCAAATCTAGGTTGAATCCACCACTATTTATTAATTTTTTTTAAACCTCCTGGTGTTCAAAAACTCAGGTTATGCATTTAAAAAATTATATATTTATTATCGGTTATCAATATCGGTATCGGCTTTGAGGAGCAGGAAGTTACGGATATCAGTATCGGTTTCAAAAAATGAATATCCTGCACCCCTAATTGAAATTCACAGCAGAAGGGTGAAAATAGCCGGATTTTCACTTCATTAGTTGGAGAACGATTCCTGACCCATATATCGACAGTTGTGCATTCGCCATATCGTGGGCCTCGTATCACAAATGGTATCGTATCGTGAGCTACCTAGAAGTTCCCACCCCTACTTCATGACATGAAATTCATCCGGCCGTTGCCGTTCCAATAAGAAGGATTAAGAAAACATCTGCTGGAAGATGCGTCGGCGTTTCCATTTGAGAATTTTGTTTTTTCCCTCCGACTCGGCATCGAGTACGGGATCGAATTTCTGAGGATGTGGCGCCGCAAACGCTCTGACGCTTGTCGTTAAGTGAAAGCAGGCGGGCGACATGTTCGCTGCTACTCAAAGCTTCAACAGTGGCGCGCCCGCCGTAACTCAACTTATTAGTGCTCCTGGTTTTGCTCTTGATCATATCACCAATGTTCATGGGTCAATTTGACCGAAGGAATGTTTATTTGGGGGAATATATCAATGTATAACTTGGTATGTTTTTTAAAATGTTCATATAGCACAGTACTTCTCAAGTAGTGGGGGGCGCAGAGCGATATCCGGGGTGGCGCATGTGACCTCGGGGAACATGCTTTTTTTCTTTTTCTTTTTTGCGGTACTAGAATAAAGTGTGCTTGCACATCCACTCAGTGGGTGGCAGTGCCGCTCTCATTTTCAGAGTGTGCGCTGTATTTTTGAACTACAGTGCCCTCCATAATTAATGGCACTCCTGAAAAAGATGTGTTTTTTAGCTTCTAATATATTTTTTTAATTCTAATAATATGGGACCTCAATGAAAAAAAGAGAAAAATCCAACCTTCAATACAAGTGCATTCATTCAGTGGGGAAAAAATCCCACATAAAGAAAAAATTATTTGACATCAAATAATGTGTGTCACAATTATTAGCACCCCTGGTGTTAATACTTTGTACAACCCCCTTTTGCCAACAAAACAAGGTCTGGGGACTGAGATGGCCATGGGAGGAGCTTGATTTTGTGTCTGGTGCAGGGGTCGCGTTAACCGAATATTTTCCGTCGTTGACCGGTTTTTTAAAACGGTGACGGAAAAAATTGAAGTCCATCTGTCATTTTGACAGGTTGCAATTCACACCCCAGACCACAGGGTGGCGAGTGAGCATATTAATTAGCTATTGTCTCTCTTGATGCATGATGTCGTTGGCCTTACTCGGAAAAATGTCAAGGCAACTGAGTGTTTGCCTGGCACGGCCAGACTGTTCTCCCTGTATTTTTCAAACACTGAGAGAAAAGTCTGGGAACCAGCCCATTAACGGCCTCTCGAGCAGGTACAAAATCAATCGACAAATCAGATTTGTTTATTTGCGTGACATGTTCTTCACAAGCAACGTCACTCTTGCGCGCCGAAAGTCGTCTCATCAACACGGATGACGAACGGGAGAGCCGAGAATATGTTCCAATCCGCGGTAAATTCAGTTTTAAATGAGCTAAAACACATCGACACGAGTCATTGACAACAGTCTGTCTCGCGCTAGCCATGTGGAATAAACTGGAATAAAATGTTTACTTCCGCGCGCAAGTCCCTCGTCCTGCCCTCGTCGCTTTGCTAACGGCACGTCTGCCCGTCGCTGATTGGTGCACTCCGCTGTCTGTTTGCCTCTTGTTAAGCTTGTTCGGACAGAATATTCATTAAAAATGAATGAAAACTAAATACTATTGAATATATCCTTATTATCATTTTAAAAATGTAAGTGACGGGTAAAAATAGATTATGACCGGATTTTTATGACACTGTCAGTCAAAATGACAGACAACGAAAAAGTCTAGCGCAACCTCTGGTCTGGTGAACCATTTCTGTGTAGATTTAGCCATATGTTTAGGGTCATTGTCTTGCTGAAAGAGCCAGTGACGACCATCTTCAGCTTTCAGGCAACAGATTTTGATTTCAAATGTCCTGGTATTTCAAAGCATTGATGATGCCATGCACCCTAACAAGGTTCCCAGGGCCTTTGGAAGCGAAACAGCCCCACAGCATTACTGACCCACCCCCATACTTCACAGTGGGTATGAGGTGCTGTCTACACGCCAACAAGCTGTTTGGGAGGCATGCACGGAGAAAACCTTTCCTCTCTCACAATCATAAAAGCAAACCTCTGGAGTTCGCCAAGCAGTATTGGGGCTTCAACTGGGACCGTGTGCTTTGGTCAGATGAGACCAAGATTGAGCTTTTTGGCAACAAACACTCTAAGTGGGTCTGGTGTGCCACAAAAGATGCGCATGCTGAAAAGCGCCTCATACCCACTTTGAAGTATGGGGGTGGGTCAGTGATGCTGTGGGGCTGTTTCGCTTCCAAAGGCCCTGGGAACCTTGTTAGGGGGCATGGCATCATGAATGCTTTGAAATACCAGGTCATTTTAAATCAAAATCTGTTGCCAGAAAGCTGAAGATGGGTCGTCACTGGGTCTTTCAGCAAGACAATGACCCTAAACATATGGCCAAACCTACACATAAATGGTTCACCAGACACAAAATCAAGCTCCTCCCATGGCCATCTCAGTCCCCAGACCTTGTTTTGTTGGCAAAAAGGGGTTGTACAAAGTATTAACACCAGGGGTGCTAATAATTGTGACACACATTATAATTTTTTCTTTATGTGGGATTTTTTCCCCACTGAATGAATGCACTTGTATTGAAGGTTGGATTTTCTTCTTTTTTTCCATTAAGGTCCCATGTTATTTGAAAAAAAAATAAAAAAATAAAAAATTATTAGAAGCTAAAAAAACACATCTTTTTCAGGGGTGCCAATAATAATGGAGGGCACTGTAACTTTGGTTATGTTTTTTAAAATGTTCATACAGCACAGCACTTCTCAAATAGTGGGCCGCCGAAAAGAGATATGACAAGCTGTGCACCGTTTGCGAAAGCAGTTTTCCGGTCGGACTCACGCAGCGACCCACTGTCTTCTCCGGTTCTTACGTGTCCGCCCGAGAAGTGCCATTTTCGGCTTGGGATCATCACGACGACCGTGACGTGTTGCTTGCGGTACGCCACTGGTCAGGTCACGTCATCTCCTGTTGATTTGAAATGGAGGGAATGAAGTGGTTCAAGAATGTTGCTTTTGGGGGCATGTACAGGTCACTTCCTGTTAATTTTTGGGCATTTCATGTGATTTCCTGTTGATTTTCCGTCACTTCCTTTTCCTTTTGAGGCGTGTACGGGTAACTTCCTGTTGATGTTGTTGCATTTTACATCATTCCACGTTGATTTTGGGTTACTGAAGTGGAAGTGACTCAAAAATGTTCCTTTTGGGGCAAATACAGGTCACTTCCTGTTGATTTTCGGTTACAGACTAGGAAGTGACTCACGAATGTCCCCAAATGAATAGGTAGTGACTCAAAATCAACAGGAAGTTACTGATAAATGCCCTAAAATGAGAAGATAGTGAACTGTACTGTATATGTCCACAAAAGACCGGCTTTGGTTTCAGTGCCATTGTAGACACTAGATGTCCAATTCGCTCAAAATGAATTGGATGTCTAGCGCCGTCAATGGCAGCCAGTGAGCTAATGTAGACACTAATCTACAGAGTATCGTGATATGTAACTTTCCGATAAAATTTCAAACCCCTTCTATGAAGATAAAGGCAATCGAGTTTAGCTCAGGCATCTAGTTGAATCTGGGATTTCCCTTATTGGCCAAAACATGAGCTTTTCCATTGGTACTGACATGTGTATAAAACATCATGTAACTGGTGATGGATGAAGCATGTGAAGAAGGAGGACATTTCCCATGTTTTGGTGCGATTGGGTTGCAGAGTTGCGACACTTTTATTAAAAGCAATGAATTTGAGCAGTGTGGCAGGCAAGAAATATAGACATACAGTGGTATGAAATACTATCGGAACCTTTTGTAATTTCTCACATTGCTGCATAAAAACACCATCAAATGTAATATGATGGTGGTAAAATGGCGCCATTATAGAATGAACACGACAATGCGTGAGTGGGTCGTGCAGCGCATGCTTTAATTGCGTTAAATATTGTAACGTGATAAATGTAAAAAATATTATTTCTCGCTGTTAACGCGATAAATTTGACAACCCTACCTTAAGCTTAAACTAAAGATGCTGGAAGAGTGTAACACATTATGTCAGTAACGTTAAATACAATTAGAAACCGATTTAATTAAAATAAAAGAAAAGAATTTTTTTTTTTAAAAAAGGTATGTCCGATATTTTTTTGCCGATTCCGATACTTTGAAAATGACTTGATCGGACCCGATCGATCGGGACATCTCTTAATTGTTATAATCATTTGTTTCAGATGTACTGTAATTCTTTTCTGTATAAAAATTCTTCTTTTTTTCAAACTTGAGTCTTGAAAAAGAGGGGGTCGTCTTATAATCAGGGCCGTCTTATATTCGGTAAATACATTTGTAATTTTTTTCAGGTCATTCATTGTCAGACGGAAGCAGCACGGCAAAATGCCACGCTAAAAAATAACTCAAAATATCTTACCTCTTCGGGGCAGGATTGTCAATCTGTAGGACCATGGCTCTCAACAAAATATTTACTGCATATGAAGGTGAAGACTTCACCTTACTGGCATTAAACTGGTCTGGACGTCCGCACAAGGTAATCCGTTCTTCACATTTTTTCCCTCCGAGTTTTTGGCTTTGGGAATCGTATGCAGAAAACATCCTTCATATGTAAATGGTCGTAATGTCTACAGTCGTTTCTACAAGTTCCATAGCAGCAGTGTTTAATTGGCATGTTATTTTTTTGGAAAGATTACCGGCAGAAAACCAGCAGTACTATCATTGATTGTATGCGAGTGCGCTTCTATGTTGACCCCCTTCCGGTTTACGATGGTGACGTCAGGCAGCCTTGCGGTCTAAAAATAGCATTCGTGCGGTACGCTATTGCAGCCCACGAACTGATAATTTCCACTTCCTGGAATGTACTTCCATGTTGTTTAAAAACATTGAATTGACTCACAATGACTTATAGTTCAGGGAAATCCAATAAGCTAGAAACAAAAACACCTTGATGCCATTTTCCCACTCAGTCAAACTGCGTTTCTCTTGATTAATGTGATCCAAAACTTACTTTCAACACCCAAAGCAAACACGCAGTGCTAACAGTACGGCAAGCCAGTCCATTTGGACGCACTTTAAACACGGTTTTTCTACCTAAAAAATCTCTTCTTAAGAGCTTCCCGGCAGCAGACGGCCAGCTTTTCAATGAATACAACTTGAAAGATGTGAACGTTATTAAACACTTGCGCTTGGAAAAACTTGTAAATAGACAAAAGCAGCATCATTTTGAAGTCTACTCTGGAAATAAGACCTTTTAAGGCTGTTGTCGTCAGGTGTCCAATTAAAAAAAAGTGGCATGTTTATATCAAAGAATGTACTTTATTGGAAAATGCTTGGGGGGAAAAAAAGACTGAAAGCAGGGAAACCCTTTAGATGGATACATTGTTGGAAATGAGAGACACGTGAAACTGTTTTAACAAGTTTAAAAGAAACATCATTCCACTGATCATTTATCATCTACTTGTGTTTCATTGCTTTAAAAAAAGAAAAGTGTAGGATTGAACTGTTTTGATCTTTTATTGGTGCAATAAAGCCACGGCGGAATGTTCATTTGTTCGCATTTGCGGCCCTTAAAGCGGATACGCGTTCAAAGTAGCGTCGAGATTTCCGTTTCCAACCGAGAGTACGCTTGAAATGACGTTTCGAGTGCGTTCCCTTGTCGGCCGGTCGCTCTTAACCCGCCGCGACGCTCCGGTTGGCTCGGCTCAGTCCCTTCCTCTTCGCCTGCCGCCAGCTTGGAAGACAATAAGGAAAAGGTTTTTTATTAGTTATTTCCGAGGTAGAGGTGTTTTGAAGAGTCAACAATCGCTTTGTGGAAATATCACATTTTGGCAAAGCAGGAGCAGCGTTCTGAGAGGAGATTTATACAACAGAAAACAGATGATGGATAGGGTTGCCAGATGGGAAAGACGGTTTCCGGCCCAATCGCTGCATAAAACCCGCTCAATTCAATGAAATGACAACCTTCCGTCCAAGATAAGATGTACACAATTTATTCAACTCAATACATGTTTTGATACTATAACTGGGGAAAAAAATAATAATAGTGAATTAGTAGTTGCGGAATCATTGCCGTTTCACCAATAAAAATCATGGGAGTTCGTAGTTCTTTATGTTTATTGAACCTTTCCTAACTAGAAAATGCAATTTCTACAGAAATAGGCAATGGGAGTTTTGCTGCGGGAGACACAGATCTATGAGGTCACTTCCTGTTGATTTGGGGACATTTCGGGGACGCGACCTGTTGACATTTTGACGTAAATGGCCGTCAATGGCATTGACTTACATATGTGTCAATGGCATCAACTTACATGGGTGCCAGTTGAATGTCAATGGGCTGTAATGGTAAATTTTTGGTGAAAAATCACAACCACACGTTTTTCCGCCTTTGGAAATGAATGGGAAATTTGGACGTACATGGCTGTCAATGGCATCGACTTACATGGGCGCCACTTGAATGTCAGTGGGCTCACATGGTAGGTTTTTGGTGAAAAATCACAACCACACAGGTTTTTCCGCCATTGGAGATGAATGGGAAATTTGGACGTACAGTGGGGAGAACAAGTATTTGATACACTACACGGTTTGCCAGTGTATCAAATACTTGTTCTACCCACTGTACATGGCTGTCAATGGCATCGACTTACATGGGTGCCAGTAAAATGTCAATGGGCTGTAATGGTAAGTTTTTGGTCAAAAATCATAACCACACAGGTTTTTCCACATAACCACACAGGTTTTTCCGCCATTGGAAATGAATGGAAAATTTGGACGTACATGGCTGTCAATGGCATTGACTTACATGGGTGCCAGTTTAATGTCAATGGGCTGTAATGGTAAGTTTTTGGTCAAAAATCATAACAACACATGTTTTTCTGCCATTGAAAATGAATTGGAAATTTGTACGTACATGGATGTCAATGGCATCGACTTACATGGGCGCCAGTTGAATGTCAATGGGCTCTAATGGTAAGGTTTTGGTCAAAAATCATAACCACACATGTTTTTCTGCCATTGAAAATGAATAGGAAATTTGGACGCACATGGCTGTCAATGGCATTGACTTACATGGGCGCCAGTTGAATGTCAACGGGCTGTAATGGTAAATTTTTGGTGAAAAATCACAACCACACGTTTTTCCGCCATTGGAAATGAATGGCAAATTTGGACGTACATGGCTGTCAATGGCATCGACTTACATGGGTGCCAGTTAAATGTCAATGGGCTGTAATGGTAAGTTTCTGGTCAAAAATCATAACCACACAGGTTTTTCCGCCATTGGAAATGAATGGGAAATTTGGATGTACATGGCTGTCAATGGCATTGACTTACATGGGCGCCAGTTGAATGTCAGTGGGCTCACATGGTAGGTTTTTGGTGAAAAATCACAACCACACAGGTTTTCCCGCCATTGGAAATGAATGGGAAATTTGGACGTACATAGCTGTCAATGGCATTGACTTACATGGGCGCCAGTTGAATGTCAAAATAGGTAAGTTTTTGGTCAAAAATCATAACCACACAGGTTTTTCCTGCTAAGTTTTTGTGCTATTGAATTCATTAACAGGCGAATAGGGCCATTGGAAATCAATGGGAAATTTGGGCCATTAGAAATGAATGTATGCATGTTTTGGCAATTTTTTATTTTTAGCAAAAATTGAATCGAACTTTTATGCCCCTTAGCTTCCTGAATTTTTTTTTATGTATAACAATTGTACACAGCTGGGAAAATAAATGAATGAAAACACTGTGCATCTCACGCATCTTTGTTTTGTCATTTTTGGAATTATTTCGTCAAGCGTGCACCAAGAAATCAGAAATTGCACGTAGTTCAAAGCTTCACATGTGGAGGCGCTAAAATACCAGATATAATTAGAATAAAGAAGATACCGCAATGTACTGTAATTGAACATAGCTCATAGTTTTACCATTAAAACTAATCAAAACAGTTCATTCCTTGTCAAAAGTAGTACCTTTTGAAAATATTAACAACCCGCCCCAAATCTCTGAAAATAGCCCAATTGGGTTGGAACCCACCCAGTCTGGCAACACTGATGATGGATGCTAAATGATGAGCAGCAGTAATAAGCTTCGCAGCGCAACATTAATGCATGCCTGGTCACATACACAAGCTAAGCATACAAAATTTGAGCTAAAGCACTAATCGCTAAGTATGAGTAGGACTGCAGGCATATCTGATTCCAGTGAAATTCCTCTTAAAATCTCATTTTTAGGGCGGACTGTTCACACTATGTTTGGCAAGTGTCCAAGTCAGATCTGGGCCTGTTCAGACTGGACCACATTATTGACACACCTGACAGGTCATTGTGGCAAAGACTGACGTCACGGACCGTCAAATCCCATTTCAGATGTTCAGACTAAGAAGCATTTTGTCCAAATATGACATGGTTTCAATCCGTCTCGCAAAAATCTGCTTTCTGTGCTTTGTGACTGTTCAGACTACAAAATATCTATTCCAGTTTCAATCTGGATGGGCTAAAAATCAGATTTTGCCTGCCAGTCTGAACAAGGCCTCTACGTTGCCTGACGCCTTCGTTGCAACCTATCAGGAGTGTCAATAATGTGGCCAAGTCTGAACGGGCCCTGATTTGGTTCAGCCATTTGCTTAAAAAAAAGTGAAGAGTCTGCCCTGAAAATCAGATTTGAAGAGGAATCCAATCGGAATCAGATTTGCGTGCAGTCTGGATGCAACCTTAGAATTCATTTGGAATAGCAGTCTGAATCTGATTTTGTAGCCCATCCAGATTGAAACTGGATTGCTCTTTTGTAGTCTGAACAGTCACAAAGCACAGAATCTGATCAGAAACCACAAACCATATCTGATAAGGACAAGATGCTTCTCAATCTGAACAGCACGGATGGGTTTTAACCGTCTGTGACGTCACTCTATGCTGGATGACGCCTTGTGGCTGCAGAAACCTGCCAGGCGTGTCAAAATGTGGCCCAGACTGAACGGGCCCAGATTTGATTTGGACACTTGTTCAAAAAAATAGTGTGAACAGTCAGCCCTAAAGATCAGATTCAAAGAGGAATTGGATTGGAATCAGGTATGCCTGCAGACTGGATGCAGTTATTTGGATTTTTTTTTTCCTCCACTGTTTTTGAGATGGTCACAAATTGCTTTTGTGTTGAAAACGATCTTCCATCGTAACATACACGTACAAAGTTTATGATTGCATAAAATCTTGGCCACTTAACCCTAATCCTTAAATCCTTCATGAACCTTGAGAGTAACATACGTATAAAATAGATACCAGGGATTAAATGAAATATGTGCCTCTGGATGCTTTTTTTTGGTTGCCTAGCAGCCAAATGTTTACCGGTTTCCAGACGTTCTACTAAGCCAGAGTCTCTGTCGGGAGTTTTGTAATTGTCCTTTCAAGGCCAACCACGTGGAAGTTGTAAATTTAAATAGATCTAAAAACCTGGTTATGTTTTGTGTGTGTGGTGGTCTGTCTGTCATGCATCTGTAAAAGGAGGCAAGGATAGGATGGTGATTGGGATTGGAGATACTTGCTAGTAGGAGTGGGAACTCCTCTGGGTACCTCACCATACGATACAAGGCTCACGATAACGATGACCTCACGATATGGCGGGGAAATCATTCTAGGATATTCTACAAAACAACTAATAAAACAGAAACACAAGGTCTTTACATGCTTCTGCTGTGAATTTGAATGAGATTATCACTAGTGGACGCCCAATCCATTTGAATCTGTTGGTCCAGACTAAACTGTGGGTGCAGATTACTAAACTGTGGGTACAGTTTAGCCAAAATAAATTGGTGACCACTGCTTCCAGGTCATTGCTGAATTTTGGGTACAGATTAGTAAACTGTGGGTAAAGATCACTAAACTGTACTCACAGTTTAGTAATCTGTGGGTGCAGATTAGTAATATGCGTTGATATATTACTATACTGTAATCTAGTTTAGTACTAGTACTAGTAATCACATTACTAAACTGTGGGTACAGTTTAACCCAAATAAATTGGTGAGCACTGTTTCCGGGTCATTGCTGAACTGTGGGTACAGTTTAGTGATCTGTCAAGACATATTAGTAAACTGTGGGTACAGATTACCAAACTGTTCCCACAATTTAGTAATCTGTGGGTGCAGATTACATTACTAGTACTAATCATTACAGTTTAGTAATCTGTACCCACATTACTACTAGTAGTTTAGTAAACTGTGGGTACAGATTACTAAACTGTACCCACAGTTTAGTAATCTGTGGTTGCAGATTACTAGTACAAAATATTACAGTTTACTAATATGTACCCACAGTTTACTAAACTAGTAATATAGTTTAGTACTAGACTAGTAATCTGTACCCACATATTACTAAACTGCTGTTTAGTCATCTGGACCCTAAACTGTGGGTACAGTTTAGTAATCAGTACCCACATATCACTAAACTGTACCCACAAATTACTAAACTGTGGGTCCAGATTGTTTATTTATCTGGACCCACAGTTTAGTAATCTGAACCCACAGATTATTTTGTACTTGACTAGTATTCTGTACCCACAGATAACCACACTGAGGACAGTTTAGTAATATGTTACCACATATTACTAAACTGCAGTTTAGCAATCTGGACCCACAGTTTAGTAATCTGAACCCACATATTACTAAACGGTGGGGACAGTTTAGTAATATTTACCAACATATCACTAAAGTGTACCCACAGTTTACTAAACTACCCACAGTTAGGAATCTGGACCCACAGATTATTTAGTACAAGTAATCTGTACCCAAATATTACCCAAACTGTGGGTACAGTTTAGTGATCTGTACCCACAGTTTAGTAATATTTACCCCCACTTTACTAAACTGTAACCACAGATTACTGAACTGTACCAACAGTTCAGCAATGATCCGGACACCGTGGTTACCGATTTATAATGGTTAATCTGGACCAGTTTAGTAATCTGTGGGTAAAGTTTAGTGGTATGTGGGTACAGATTACTGAACTGCGGCAATCTGGACCCAGAGTTTGGTAATCTGTGGGTAGTTTAGTAATATACGGGTACAGTTTAGTGATTTGTGGGTACAGATTACCAAAATGCAGTTTGATAATCTGGACCCACAGTTTAGTAATCTGTGGGTACAGATGAGTGAACTCTGGGTACAGATGACTAAATTTTGGGTCCAGATTAGCTATTAAAAAAAAAAAAGAAAACATTCTACCCTGGCACTCTGAGGGGCTTTGTACGAATCCACCTCAAATGTGTTCGCGTGAATCTGAAATGGTTGAAATCATGTTAAATTTTAAACAGCAGCAGTACACATATTTAGGTCTATTTCCAAGCAAGGCCATTGTGCGACAACCAGCTAGCAAGCCGATCCATATTAAAAGCTTTTCCCAGCAGCAAGAATCTGAATCGCAGCGTTACCTAAAACTCTTCTGGAAGAGGTTCTCCTTAAACCGCTCTCTATTCGAAGGCAGGTAAACATCATCAGGTCAAATGTCTGCGAGCACGAACAAAGCGCTCATTTAAAAATTCACCTTTTATCATTTTGACGAGTCCCTCGCCGTCAAAATTGCTATCCGTGTGGATGGTGGAGGCTGTAGAAGGAACAGAGTAATTCAAGATTATAATGGTGAATTCAAGTTTAATAACATTTTGTAAAAGGGTTTGACTGACCGTCCACAGAAATGCCTCCACTGACGGAGGACTGAGGTCCTGAGATCACAAACCAGTAACAATTGAATGACAGTCCAGAATGTTCAAACGTTAGCAAACTCCTCCTGTGTTCAGTTACTAAAACTTACCCGAGACAACTCTGGTGACCTTAGTGATGGTGGGGTCACTCTCAATGACTCGGGTCACCTTGGTGATTGACGGTTGACTTTCAATGACCCGGGTAACCTTGGTGATGGAAGGTTCTTGTTGGATGACCCTTGTCACTTTGGTTTCCGGAGCTAAATTAGCCAAAGCGAAACATTGCTCATGGGTATAAATTTTGCCGGATTGGAAAGATTTCTACAGCAGTAATGTGATTCCCCATCAAAGATTTCAATCATTGCTTGTAGTTTTAACATATATAGCGCATTTGTCTGCTAGCGTACGTTGCATGCTAGCGTGTATCATGTTTTAGTATGCATGCATGCTTGTATGTTCCGCCCAAAAATACTTATGTACTGTATGTGTTAAACATAAACAGAAATTGCAATCGCAATTGAGACTGTGACTGTTAATACAGCTAATGGTCACGAAATTACACTATTTTGTTTTTTCACGTAATTGTCTTGTCTGTCTGCCTGGCACTTTTTCTTTTAGGTCTACAACATGTGCATAGGAACAACCCATTACGTCACTAGACACATCTGTTTAACATTGGGGGGGGGGGGGGGGGGGGTTGTGGTATCTGTTTTATAGATTATATTTGACAGGGATGCCTGTGAGTTCGTTGTCACTCACTGTAGGGCCAGCAACTCAATTTGGGGGTCAGTTGAAAACATGCCATGGAAAACCTCCTCTAGAATCAAAAGACTGATCATTTTCCGGTAGCTGACTTCTTGATGAAAAGTTGCCAAATGGAGTGCGTTAGTTCAACAGACACACTCATTCAGGGATTTCGGGCAGAGTCTGAACGGGGCCGCACAGTCAGGGCTGGCTTCCCTTTGATTTCAATGCATCATATACCGAGGGTGTGGGGCGGCTGGGGTCGGTTGAGTGGAGGGGTGATGTGTCAGTTGCCCTCCTGCTGCTGGTCCCGCCATTTACTTCTTTTAACTCACCACATACAGTGCCTTGCAAAAGTATTCGGCCCCCTTGAACCTTGCAACCTTTCGCCACATTTCAGGCTTCAAACATAAAGATATAAAATTTTAATTTTTTGCCAAGAATCAACAACAAGTGGGACACAATCGTGAAGTGGAACAACATTTATTGGATAATTTAAACTTTTTTAACAAATAAAAAACTGAAAAGTGGGGCGTGCAATATTATTCGGCCCCCTTGCGTTAATACTTTGTAGCGCCACCTTTTGCTCCAATTACAGCTGTAAGTCGCTTGGGGTATGTTTCTATCAGTTTTGCACATCGAGAGACTGACATTCTTGCCCATTCTTCCTTGCAAAACAGCTCGAGCTCAGTGAGGTTGGATGGAGAGTGTTTGTGAACAGCAGTCTTCAGCTCTTTCCACAGATTCTCGATTGGATTCAGGTCTGGACTTTGACTTGGCCATTCTAACACCTGGATACGTTTATTTTTGAACCATTCCATTGTAGATTTGGCTTTATGTTTTGGATCATTGTCCTGTTGGAAGATAAATCTCCGTCCCAGTCTCAGGTCTTGTGCCAATACCAACAGGTTTTCTTCCAGAATGTGACCAGAGCACCTTCTTCCACATGTTTGGTGTGTCTCCCAGGTGGCTTGTGGCAAACTTTAAACGAGACTTTTTATGGATATCTTTGAGAAATGGCTTTCTTCTTGCCACTCTTCCATAAAGGCCAGATTTGTGCAGTGTACGACTGATTGTTGTCCTATGGACAGACTCTCCCACCTCAGCTGTAGATCTCTGCAGTTCATCCAGAGTGATCATGGGCCTCTTGGCTGCATCTCTGATCAGTTTTCTCCTTGTTTGAGAAGAAAGTTTGGAAGGACGGCCGGGTCTTGGTAGATTTGCAGTGGTCTGATGCTCCTTCCATTTCAATATGATGGCTGGCACAGTGCTCCTTGAGATGTTTAAAGCTTGGGAAATCTTTTTGTATCCAAATCCGGCTTTAAACTTCTCCACAACAGTATCTCGGAGCTGCCTGGTGTGTTCCTTGGTTTTCATAATGCTCTCGGCACTTTAAACAGAACCCTGAGACTATCACAGAGCAGGTGCATTTATACGGAGACTTGATTACACACAGGTGGATTCTATTTATCATCATCGGTCATTTAGGACAACATTGGATCATTCGGAGATCCTCACTGAACTTCTGGAGTGAGTTTGCTGCACTGAAAGTAAAGGGGCCGAATAATATTGCACGCCCCACTTTTTAGTTTTTTATTTGTTAAAAAAGTTTAAATTATCCAATAAATGTTGTTCCGCTTCACGATTGTGTCCCACTTGTTGTTGATTCTTGACAAAAAAATGAAATTTCATATCTTTATGTTTGAAGCCTGAAATGTGGCGAAAGGTTGCAAGATTCAAGGGGGCCGAATACTTTTGCAAGGCACTGTACATTATATTCATATGAGGGGCAGTGGTATATGCGGCCGGGAAGAAGTTACATGCAGCGGTCCCACTGCCCTCTCAGCCAGGATCACTTATTTTTAATGCCATACCCTCCCCACACAACCCCATGACGGTGCTGGGTAGTAACTGCCAGTCGGGGAACTGGCAGCCACAGTAATAAGGTGGTTGGTGGGTCCCACACTTTTCTATATGACAGGGGGTCTGGTCCACGGTCCCAAACCACCCCCCGGTGGCTCTTGGCGTTTTCTTGCTTCCGCCTTCCTCTTTTCTTCCCGGGTATCCTCCTTGGGCTCCAGTGCGGATCACGAGGGTATCGCCCCCTCCGAGTGGGGATCAGTTCAGTTTATTTACACGTCAAGATACAGTACATGGTCATATGCGAGCAGTTCATATGATAAGATGCGTGAAAAGGACACTCCAAAGAAGCTATTCAAAGCTTTTAGCAGGGGCCCAGGGATCCTTTCCTGCCTACTGGTCCGTGGGTGTCCCACGGTATGCCGCGTTATTTGGGGTGTTGGAGCAGTGGCTGGGGGTCGTGGTGGGTGGGCAGGCATGGGGGGAAGTGGCGCGGCCCCTCATCCCTTCCCTGTGGGCCAGTTAATGGGGGTGTGGATGGTCCGGGAGCTAACGTCCTGGGTCCAATGGGGATGGCGGTGGTCTCTTTGCCAGAACTGTCGGAGGAGGGTTGGCCCGTGCTCATTCCCGCCAACCCCCGATTAGTGGGGGAGCTGCCAGGGCCCTGGGTTGGTCCCTGCGCAACATTCACACTTTTCTGCAAGACTATCTATCACAAGTCTGAGTGGGTTTACGCATGATTGGATGCAATTAGACACACTCAGATAGAGGGATTGTCGATGCCAGGATTAGCGATCAGGTAGCATAGAATAGAATGTCAACATATCCACACTTAAAGGGGATATACATAATAATGGGTTTCCCACTTCACATTGCTGGATTGTGAATGCTCCATCCTGCCTAATTACATCTCCATTTGACCCACCTCCCCTTGTCTTTCTTCTCGGTCATCAGGCCCCCCACATGGTGTCCACGGGTAAATATAATTAGCTAACGATAGCACCACTAGTTGTATTGGGTTCATTTTGCCTACACTTATAAATTAGTCAAAATTTTCCTTTATACCAGATAATAGTAGGTAATTTAATTACCTGACGTTTCGGCAAACTTCGTCAGAGGGTCACTGGTGTTGGTGTGACGTGTCTTTATCAGCTGATGAATGAAGGCCTGACTCACCTGTCAGATTGACAGGCGAGTCACGCCCTCTGCTGACCGTTCACTCTTCCTTCCAGGATGCTGATCCAGGTCCTAGAGAGCATGTACGCCCCCTCGTCCCTGTTGATGGTCCTCGGGATCTCAATGGTCTCGTCGGTGCGGATAACTCTGGCCTTTTCCCAGTCCGTGATGTGGTTTTCCCTTTTGCAGTGAGCAGTGATGGCTGATTTGTGATGTTCTTGTTGTGCTTGTTCTTTTATTGCCCTTGTTTGTCTCATTGCTGTCTCCTATCGGTTTTCCTTTTCTGTGATCGTACCACTATTTTCGTAGGTAGCATATGCGTGTAATAATGTATTTCTCAGGGTTCCCCCGTGGTCCTAAAAAGTCTTAACCCTTGTCTTTTTTTTTTTTTTTTTTAGAAATCGGCCCATATTTTTGCTAGTGAATTAAATATGATCTGTAAATTAACTTGGCTTGAAAATACTAAACATTTGCAGTGTATCTCTTTCGGTTCAAGACTGGCCCAATCTTAAGTTTGGGTATGTCAAAAGTACCATTGATTTTTACATACGAAAATTTGAAAACGGGTCAATTCTGACCCCAACACGATATGAGGGTTAAAAGCATTGAATTTATGAATTTGGAAATGACAATAAAAAGCGTTGAAAAAGTATTGAATTTTCATATCTGGGCTTTAAAAATTCATTTAACTTCTCCGTGTCTCATTTCTCCTCAAAAGTGTCATTTGTCGTTTCGATTAAATAATGTAGCCAAAATAAATGTACTGGGCGGAGGAGCCAATCATTGAGAACGCAACGCATCCCCGGGTCAAAATCCTGTCCCGCGGGATACCCATGTGAATCCTGTGTCACGACAAAATGTCTTGCTCCAAACTATACATATTTTTTTACACCTGGCCATACACTTCATATTAGAGGAATAGGGAAATTATAATTCAGCCCAGCGTGGTTGAGTAAACAATTGTTTTGCCTTTAGCTCAAACCAGTAGATAGCAGTGTGTTTGAGGTTTTTTTTTTTAATGCAAAAAAAAAAAACTGATTCAGCTGGGTACAATGGGCATGAAGGCACTAGAATCCCATGCTAAATTGTCCAAGCACATAACCTCCATAAGAGGAAAGAAACAAACTCCCTCCATAGCCGGTGTTTTTCAATCTCTCTGTATAAGACAGCCAGCTGCTCACGAGCCTGAAGAGACAAAAGCTAAAGCCAGCCAGCAGGCTGTGAATGAAAGCAAAGCTAGCTACTTCCCAGCCCAGTTACGATTGCTAGTGGATTTGCGAGAGTGGATCTACGCGCATCGTTTGGGTCCACGACAGGTCTACTTGTGTGGTCTGTATCTGCGCTGTGGTGTGGTCGCTTGTGCATTCTGCACACAGTCCACATTCCGATATGTCAAATGGCCGTTTACTTTCATAATTTAAAGGATTGCACTGATGATGATGAGGTGATCTGTGAAAGCAGTATTGAACATGTCACTGCTTGCAATTTTAATCTGCCCTCTGTTGAATGTAAACAGCATCAGAACTTCCTGCTTGAGGCTGTAAAAAACTTTTACCTTCATCGTTGACTTATATTGAATGAGAAATTCTTCCTCTTCTCAAGTCACTACATATCATCAGATAGTTCCACACCATTGCTGGATGCATTGTCTGGCACTTGATCTTAGGTCAGCTACTGTAGGTCCTCTTGGGTGCAAGGTGTCGGAAAGAGTGGGAAGACTAGGAGATGTTGCATCGCCTGCTCCTCTCCACACATACAACAGATGTCGCCATTCACATTAAACCCCCACTTTGTCAGGTTTGTTATGCATTGGCCGGCAGCAGTTCTCAATCGGTAAGGCAAGACCAGAGTGGTCATGCTTCACTGGCACCAAATGGAGGACATTCGCATGGCCTGGTAGAGGACACAATTTGTGGGGCTTGGGTAAGATGTTCTGTCTACAGAGCGACACGCTGCTTTTCCGGGTTTCTGATCAGAGACTTTTCAGAGTGCAGGAAGCTATGCCTTGACTTTAGCCCTTTTACTGTTTACTCATGATTGTAGAGTTGGTGGCGGGTGTTTCTTGTCTCAGCTTTATCTTCTGGGATGCAACTGTCCTCCGGATGCTTGGTGGAGCAATCCAACTAAGTAGGTATAGGTCATCAACCTTTGTATAGTTCAAGCAGCCAGTTACAGCACGGCAAGCAGAGTTTAGCACTGGATCAACCCTGGTGGCATGGGTTGATCTATAGCAGACAGGTGATGCGTATTCCGCTGCAGAGAATCATAAAGCCAAAGCTGTGGTAAATAATGTTTTAGCATCAGCAGCCCACTTTGTGTTGAGCTTCCTGAAAATGCCGTCACTTGATGCCACTTTAGCTTTGGTCTTTGTGATGTGTTACTTGTAGGTGGGTCCTTGTCAGTGTCATGCCACGTTGCTTCCTGTTTTATCTTGAAGGCTTCACCCTCTTCATAGTTGCGTACTTGCCCTTCCTCTTGTCAGGTAATCACCGATTGTTTCCACCTGTTCCACATTACCTTTTGCGTGTATATAATGCCCTAGTTCCCCTTGTCTTGTGCAGAATTGTCTTTCATGTAAGGTCAGTCACGTCAGCCTCTCGCCATAGCTATCATAGTTATTCTGTACATATTCCTCCATTTGGAGTGCTTTGTGTTTGTAACTTTTGATCCTAGCCAGCTTGAATTTTTCCTCCTTTTGGAGCGCTTAATGTTTTTGCCTTACCTCCCGTTTGGAGCGCTTTGTGTTTGAAACCTTATTTTGTTTCTAATCATCCTGACTCATTCCTCCGTCGGAGCGCTTTTTGTTTGTGCTTTTTCTCATCCCCGCATGTCAGCGGAAGAACCTGTGTTTTCAAAATAAATTTTTGCCTGAGCCTCCGCAGCTGAGTCCGCCTCGTCATCTCGGCCTGACAGTCAGGACTTATGTGTGCTATCAAACAGCACAAAACAAGATCTCCTGGCAGATTTCTGTATCAAGAATCACTGCGACATCCTCTGCCTCCAAGAGACACATCGTGGAACTTCCCACCTCCTTCCTCGCATCTCTGGTATGACCCTATTCACTTAGAGGCCACATGACCATTCTGGGAGTGCAATATTTCTCCGCAGAGGTTTGCATACAGACAAGGTATCAATTTCTGACAATGCATGAGAAATGCGGCCCATTGATGAAACTTTCCATGCAGTCTGGTCATCAAGCAAATCTTTTGTATTTGTTAAGAACTTCCTGATGAGGAATCACATGACGCTCATGCTAATTTGTCATTACTGTACCTCCAACAACTCGCGTGACGACCCTCTCTAATAAGAATAGAAGATAAAAAAGCATTAATGTCAGTGCAGGAATGAGCACTAACTTTAGATTGTTTTAATACTCACTCAAAAATGTGAGCGGAATTTCCTGGTACTTGAAGCCTGGAATGTACTGGACATTCAAAAGTGAAAGATGTTAGTGTTTCATGAGTAAACCCACGAAAAGTCTTGAGTTATGAACATCTAGTGTTACATTAAAATGAGGTCATCACTAACCTTAATCTGCATATAAGTAACAAGCCTCTTCAGTAGCGAGAGAATATCCTGGCTCCCGACGGGGATATCTGAGCGAGAGTACAGGATGTGTCATAAAAACGCAACAACAGCAAAGAGGGAAGGTCACGCAGCTTGATAGCTTTCACAGAAAGCCGAGAACTATACCAGCGGGATACAACAGTTGGTTGACAAAGTGAACGACTCCGTTCGTAGCCATGATGTCAGACTCTGGGATCTGGACCGAGTTGACTCGCATGGTGTCGTTTGCCTGCAAAAACAACAACTCCAGACCTCAGATGTCGTAAATGCTTGAGCTCATGCCGCATTTGCTCAAGAAATAACTGCTTGATTTGCGAAACAAAAATGCACAGTCACGGAACTCAACTCACAAACATCACTCTGAGGTTACTGCCTTGCAGCGACTTGAGAAGGTTGGTCACGCCGGTCTCCAAACCGCCGCCGATGAAGATGCCGTTGTTGATGTGGTACAGAAGGATGGTTCTGAGAACGTTGATGTCACCTAAATTTTAAGCAGTGACAAGAGTAATTATCATCTAGCGCAAGGAGTGGGCAAACCGGTCCTAAAGAGCCAGAGTGGGTCCTGGTTTTGTTACAGCTGATCCAGCACACGGAGTTTAACCAATAAGGGGTCCGGGGAAACCAGAAGCACCTGACTGCAATCAACTGATTGCACTTCGAAGACATAAAATAGGTGAAAAGGTGACCTCTTGATGGGTTACAACCAGGGGTGTCACTGGGTTTTAAAAGGCAGCTAAATACTTCAATTCATGAGCGTTTTACTCCTTTAAATTGTATTGAATGCATCTTTCGCTATCTTAAAACTCACATGACCCAAAACGTTTTTGAATTGACCGCGTAGTTTTTGAGTTACTGCCATAGCAACACCTTAGCAACAAGGGACGCGCCTCGCTGCCGGCTGGTAGCTGGTGAAGTAAAGCTCCCAAGACCTCCCCAGCACTTCCATACGAAAGTATAGCAACACTATCCTCGCCATATATTGCAAACATTTTCTGAGTTTTACTCGCGAGATTCATCATGCCATTTCAATGTGTAGCTATGAATTGCTCAAACAAAGGCTCGACACTATGAGTGGCCCAAAAACCCTCCTTCTGCAAGGATTTGCAGCAGGGCCGAGAACCAAAAGTGGTATTTGCCATGTGGCAAAATGGATTTTGCCATGTGGCATTTTTTTTTTGCCACGTGGCATTTTTTTTGCCATGTGGTTTTTTTTGCCATATGGCAAAATGGATTTTGACATGTGGCATTTTTTTTTTGGCATGTGGCATTTTTTTGCCATGTGGGAAAATGGATTTTGCCATGTGGCATTTTTTGCCATGTGTCAAAATGGACTTTGCCATATGGCATTTGTTTTGCCATGTGGCAGAATGGATTTTGCCATGTGGCATTTTTTTGCCATGTGGCAAAATAGATTTTGACATGTGGCATTTTTTTTTGGCATGTGGCATTTTTTTGCCATATGGCATTTTTTTGCCGTGTGGCAAAATAGATTTTGACATGTTACATTTTTTTTTGCCATGTTGCATTTTTTTGCCATGTGGCAAAATGGATTTTGAAATGTTACATTTTTGTTTGCCATGTGGCATTTTTTAAATGGGGGGGGGGGGGGGGTATGTGGCATTTTTGGAGGGTATATGGCAGTTTTGAAGGCCATGGACGTCCAAATTTTCCACTCATTTTAAATGGCAGAAAAACACTTGTGGCTGTGATTTGTGACCATCCACTTTACATTAGAGCATTCGGCTGACACCCAAGTCAGGCTATGCCATTGACGGCTATGCACGTCCAAATTTTTCATTCATTTTAAATGGCACAAAAACATGTGTGGCTGTGATTTTTTATTATACACTTAGAATTGCAGTGCATTGACATTCAACTGGCAACCAAGTCAGGCTATGCCATTGACAGCTATGCACGTCTAAATTTTCCAAAGTCCCAAATCCATTTGCCATATGGTAAAAAAAATAAAAAAATGCCACATGGCAAAATCCATTTTGCCACATGGCGAAATAAAAAAAATGTCGCATGGGAAAATCCATTTAGCCACATGGCAATATAAGATGCCACCATATTAACACCCACAAGGTTTTCACACAAATACTGGGTTCTACACCTCACATGGCTGATTTGTGTACATTGACACTTCACCCTTACGAATCACTTATCTTTCTGACTCTTCCCCACCCCCCTCTTTCTCCTTGGCCATCAGCCCCCCCACATGGTATCAACCGGAAATTTAACTAGCTAACGATAACACCAACATATTCAGTTGGTCCTTCGCCTTTCGGCTCAGCTCCTTCTTCACCACTATGGACCGGTGCAGAGTCCACATTACTGCAGACGCTGCACCGATCTGCCTGTCGATCTCCAGCTCCCTCCTAACCTCACTCGTGAACAACACCCCAAGATACTTGAACTCCTCCACTTGGGGCAGGATCTCATCCCCGACCCGGAGAGCGCACGCCACCCTTTTCCGACTGAAGACCACGGTCTCAGATTTGGAGGTGCTGATCTCCATCCCAACTGCTTCACACTCAGCTGCGATCCGCTCCAGTGAGAGTTGTAGGTCACGGCTTGATGAAGCCAACAGCACCACGTCATCTGCAAAAAGCAGAGACTCAATGCTGAGGTCACCAAACCGGACCTACCTCAACGCCTCGGCTGCGCCGAGAAATTCTGTCCATAAAAACTATGAACAGAATCGGTGACAAAGGGCAGCCTTGGCGGAGTCCAACCCTCACTGGGAACGAATTCGACTTACTGCCGGCAATGCGGACCAAACTCTGACACCGGTCGTACAGTTAGTGTAGGAGCTCAATGTATTTCTTGTTGTTTGTGCTTCTTCTGACCCCCGCCTCCCTCCAATAACCCCTTCCTGTTCGCTGCTTTCTCTTAATAAACGAGGCACGTTGAACGATCCCAATGGGAGTATGTCATACTCCCATGTGATACATTAAAACTGTTCAGACCACTTGGACACTCAGATTTCCATTCTTTGTGTCAAGCAGGACAGGTTAAAAAAAAAAAAAAAAAAAAAAAGGCCTTATAGCGCCAATGGTTGCAACAAAAACTTGCTCTCACTGTGGCCCTTTGTGGAATAGTTTGCCCACCCCTGATCCAGCGACATGGTACACATGCTAATAAGAGGCGTGCGGCATGGCCTACTCTTAAGAAGCTGGAAATCTCTGTCCTTCAAACCGGCAAAAGCCTTGTCAGTCGGAGCGAATAATGTGAAATCCCCCTCCTGTCTCAATAAGTCTGTGAGACCGGCGTCTTCCATCAGAGACAAAAAGATCCTGCAGGACAGAGAGGGAATCAGAGTGGGAATACTACAACAACATCGTTTTGTCACACATGCTTCATTACCGGAAAGATTTACAACGATACGGTTGAAGAGGTCATACAACACCCTCAGACTGTACTTACTTGAACCCGCCGTTATCTCTCAGAATCTCATACATTGAGTTCTCGGCCGGTTTGAGGAAGCTCCTCATAAGATGGAGCGCTCCGTTGCTTCCTTCCTTGCTGCCTCTGATCAAGCAGGAGTTCTCAATGCACACCGCCTGCAGAAAAAAGCAGATTAAGCCTTAATCTGACAGGGAATGACTTTCCTACAAGAGGACGACTCACTGTGCGATAGATGAACACCCTCAGGAGCTTTCCGCCGATGGTCTCCAGCGTCTGGCCGTTGTACAACTGTCCCAGAATGATCTTATTCTTCAGGATGTGGTTCTCCAGGATAAATTTAAGCGTCCTCTGATCCATAGACATCACCTCATCTGCGACAAAAATATTGGAAACGGCTTTCAATACAATGTAACAGCTAGCTAAATAATATAGCTTTACTAAGTGATTTACATCATATGAACCTAGTTTAGACAACATAGTCATCCCTCACAAGTAGCAAATCGCAATACCGAGCACGGATGAGGAAGAATTACGACTCTTACAAGTGATTTACAGCAAAATCTGGAGTTCCGCAACTGGACCGCGCTAAGTAAGATGCAAATCATGTCTCCACATCGGAAAGTACTGACAGAACAAGCACGTGGTTGCCATTACCTCCAGCTGTTGTCACCCTGTGAACTCTTAGCCCTTTTTCCAAACCCATAAAATATCCAGGCCCCGTTGACTGTACGTACAGATTTGACAAACACAACACTGGGGATTTCACTTACCGTGGTATGAAAAGTATCCGAACCTATTGGAATTTCTCACTTTTCTGCATAAAATCACCATCAAATGTGATCTTTGTCAAAATCACACAGATGAAAAACAGTGTCTGCTTTAACTAAAACCACCCTAACATTTGTAGGTTTTCATATTTTAATGAGGATAGTATGCAAACAATGACAGAAGGGGGAAAATAAGTAAGCAAACCATCACATTTAATATTTTGTGGCACCCCCTTTGGCTGCAATAACTTCAACCAGACGCTTCATGTAGCTGCAGATCAGTCTGGCACATCGATCTATTTTTCTCTACAAAACAACTGTAGTTCAGTCAGATTCCTGGGATGTTTGGCATGAATCACTGTTTTTAGGTCATGCCACAGCATCTCAATGGGGTTCAAGTCTGGACTTTGACTTGGCCACTCCAGAGCGTGTATTTTGTACTTCTGAAACCATTCTGAAGTTGATTTACTTCTGTGTTTTGGATCATTGTCTTGTTACAGCTTTTCAGTTTAATTAAGTTTACAGTTACAGTTTGTGTAGTTACGTGTGAACGATTTGCTATGACAATTGTGAATACATTAGCATTCGTAGCATTCACGCTAGCGGATTTTTGTTTGGCAAATTAGGCTAATTTAATCTACTAAATTGACTTTGATCAGACTAGGGCCGCAGCTATCGATTATTTTAGTAGTCGATTAATCGATGAACTAGTTTGTCGAATAATCGAGTAATTGGATAAGGAATATGAAAAATTAAAATACCTGAGCTGAGCCTCAAACGGTATAAAAACATAAGGATCTATGTTTAACAAAAGAACAATTGGCTAACTTGCATAGCAAAATTTTATGTTTAACAAAAGAACAATTGGCTAGCAAAATTCTGTTAGCTTAAATGCTATAAAAAGTTTTTTTTTTTTTTTTTTTTTACAGTGCTGTTAATGGTTCAGACACATATTCCCACAAAGAAAAGAAAAAAAAGAAAACGGCTAAATATACTCATAAACTAAATTGTGAATTCATTAAAAAAACATTACCTCAAACAAAAACATAGCTTATGCTGGTCTTAACATGGAGCAGCTGGATTCACCCATGTAAAATGAGGCAGACTAGAGGGCAGTGTATCCACTCAAATCAATAAAACTGAATGCAAACACTTCCGAAATAAACCATTACATTACAATGCCACAATCCTTGTCAAAATCACACAGATGAAAACTAAAACCACCCTAACATTTGTAGGTTTTCATATTTTAATGAGGATAGTATGCAAACAATGACAGAAGGGGGAAAATAAGTAAGTGAACCATCACATTATATATTTTGTGGCACCCCCTTTGACTGCAAAAACTTCAACCAGACGCTTTGTGTAGCTGCAGATCAGTCTGGCACATCGATCTATTCTTCTCTACAAAAGAACTGCAGTTCAGTCAGATTCCTGGGATGTCTGGCATGAATCGCTGGTTTTAGGTCATGCCACAGCATCTCAATGGGGTTCAAGTCTGGACTTTGACTTGGCCACTCCAGAACGTTTCTTTTGTACTCCTGAAACCATTCTGAAGTTGATTTACTTCTGTGTTTTGGATCATTGTCTTGTTACATCTTTTTAGCTTCAACTGTCTGACAGACTGCCTCAGGTTTTCCTGAAAAAAATCCTGCAAAACTTAAATTCATTCTTCTATTAATGATTACAAGTTGTCCAGGCGCTGAGGCAGCAAAACAGCCCCAAATCATGATGCTCCCTCCACCATGCTTCACGGTGGGGATCAGGTGTTGATGTTAGTGAGCTGTTCTATTTTTCCTCCACACACGACGATGTGTGTCACTCCCAGACAATTCAACTTTGGTTTGATCAGTGCACAAAATATTTTGCCAAAACTTCTGTGGAGTGTCTAACATTAAACGAGCAACACATTGTTTTTAGACAGCAGTGGCTTCTTCCATGGAGTCCTCCCATAAATAACATTATTGGCCATAGTTTTACACGTAGTTGATGTGGCACAGACGGTGCCAGTGATTTCTATAAGTCTTTGGCAGACGCTCTAGGGTTCTTTTTTACCTCTCTGAGTATTCTGCGCTGAACTCTTGGCGTTATCTTTGGTGGATGACCACTCCTTGGGAGAGAAGCAACAGTGCCAAACTCTCTCCATTTGTAGACAACTTACTTCTCTGACTGTTGATTGATGAACATCCAGACTTTTAGAGATGGTTTTGTATCCTTTCCCACCTTTATACAAATCAACAATCCGTGATCGCAGCTCTTTTGACCGACCCCTAATGCACATCCAACAGTGCTTATCATCAAGACAATTCTTACCCGGTGTGTATTTTATAGTGGGCAGGGCAGCTTTAAACCACTCATCAGTAATTGTGCACACACCTGATTTAAAATGTTTGGTAAAAATTGGTTTCAATTGCTATTTAAGTCTCCTTAGGAAGAGGGCTCACTTACTTATTTTTCCCACTTCTGTCATTATTTGCATGCTATCCTCATTAAAATATGAAAAAAAAAAAAAACTGTAAATGCTTAGGTGGTTTTAGTTAAAGCAGACAGTTTTTTTCATCTGTGTGATTTTGACAAAGATCAGATCACATTTGATGGTGATTTTACGCAGAAATGTGAGAAATTCCAAAAGGTTCAGATACTTTTTCATAGCGCTGTAGCTTCAACCTGAATAGGAGAACATGGAGTTATATGACACAAATGATTGGACACCTGCTTACCATTGAAGGCAACGTTGAGAGGGGCCAGGAGAGTGTACTCGGCTTCAGGCCTCATGGCGGCTGACAGACCTAGCTCGGAGACCATGTCACCAAAGGTGGACTGGGAACTTCCTACTAATTCCATCACCTGTTTGGCTGCAAAGGCATGGGGAGTAGTGGCAGTTAAAAGAGGGTTATATAAAAAATTTAAGACTTTTTATCAAAAAATAGGGCCAAGGTTAGGATCAAATTCAATATGTTTGTGTAAGCATTTGTAATTAAGTTTACAGTTACAGTTTGTGTAGTTACGTGTGAACGATTTGCTATGACAATTGTAAATACGTTAGCATTTGTAGCATTCACGCTAGCGGATTTTTGTTTGGCAAATTAGGCTAGTTTAATCTACTAAATTGATATTGATCAGACTACATGCACGTTTGAACACCAATTGTTTTGTCAAAAGCACAGTTGCCCTGTTTACTGTCTGTTAAACAACTTCACGTTGAATGAGGACAGAACACGTCACATTAATAAAGTGAAGTAAAAAATTAAGATACTGAGAGGTACAATAAGGTACTGTTTATGCAACAACAACAAAAAAATGACTGGAGACAAAATCGCGAAAGTCGAGTATGCCGTAATCCGCAGACTACCTGTATTTTTGTCCGAAAGACTAAGACTATGACAAAAATTAAAAGGACCGCCAAAAACAACACTGCAATACAGTGAAATGCCAGGAGTGCTACGATTATGCCGGCGTGTTCAATCACTTGGCGTCTTTAAAGCGTCATAAAAAATAAACAATTTCACTAGAAAGCGTGCAGGTTTTAATTTGGCTTCAATAGAAAGCTGGAGATATGCTTGTTTTAATTTCATGGGAAAAGATTTGTTGTGTTTTCTCTACAAGACGGCACTCATGCTCCTTGGATGGTTGAACTTTCACTCCGTCTCAAATGCCGCTTTAGAATATGTATATCCTTGCAGATGATGGTGTTGAACGCCAGCACAGCAGTTGAGTTGATAAAAATTAGAGAGTGAATCTTGGCTTTTCATGTAGATGACATGGAAGAAAAATGCCAACACGTTGAAAGTTTATTCATGTTAGATTCAAAGTATGTGCATATATGTTTGAGCACGTGTCATGTAAATCGTGGGAAAATATGTGCTTTAAAAAAGAAAGGTGGATATCATCTCGAGTCATGTAAAGTTCATCCTCAGTCTTATTTTTGCTATTCTAAAGTGTGACGGTGTCTAAAAAATCAGTTCAAATTATTTTTGCACCCGAGTTTGAGTCGGATTCACCCAATTTTGATGATCTGCCGTTTTACCATGACACCAGTCAGATGTCAAAATACAGTCACATGATCATAAACAAGTTTGCAGTCGGAAGTCCTATGATCACGCTGGACCGATCAAGCACGTGGCATCTTTAAAGCACCGTAAAACAAACTATTTCACTTGAAAGTGCGAAAATGATCATTATAATTTTGTGGTTGGAAATGTATTCTCCACTAGAGGGCACGCATGCTCTTTGGACAGGTAATGTTTCATTTCTGTCAATATTTTCTAGTTTTCTAGTCCAGTAATTTTTGTGTTTTGGGGGCCTAATATGATAATGTAATAGGTTATAGTACAGTGTAATATTAACAGTTCATATAGATGACGTTGTGCTGACAAAAAAAATATATCATTGCCTAAAAATAAAAATCAGACGTTGTAAGCAATTACTCATTACTTGGATACTTGTTCCACCAAATACTTTTTTATGGAGCCCTTTGGGTGCCAGAGTAGAAAACAATATGATAGCTAATCTATACCCACAGTTTAGTCACCTGTACCTACAAATGACTAATCTGTACCATGAGTTTAGTAATCAGTACCGACAGTCTACTAAACTATACCCACAGTTTAGTGATATGTACCCACAGATTATAATATATGCCCACAATTTATTAATCTGTACCCAGATTACTAAACTGTACCCACAGATGACTGATCTGTACCCACAGTTTACTCATCTGTACCCTAAATTTAGTAATCTTTACCCACAATTTAGTAATATGTACCCACAGATTACTAATATATGACCACAGTTTTTTAATATATGCCCATAGGTTACTAAATGGTACCCAGTTTCCTTATCTGTACCCCGAGTTTTACTAATCTGTACCCACAGATTACTAATCTATACCCAGTTTAATTATCTGTACCCCAAATTTAGTAATCTGTACCCAGACATTACTAATATATGCCCAGTGTTTATTAATTTGTACCCTCAGATTACTAAACTGTGCCCACAGTTTACTAAACTGCACACACAGTTCATTAATATGTACCGACAATTTAGTCATCTATACCTAGAGTTTACTAAACTGTACCCACAGTTTAGTAATCTGTACTCATAGGTTACTATTATACACCCATAATTTATTAATCTGTACCCACAGTTTACTAATCTGTAACCCGAGTTTACTAATCTGTACCCACAGTTACAGTTTACTAAACTTTACCCACAATTTAGTCATTTGTCCCCCACAGTTTAGTAATCTGTACCCAAGGATTTGTAACCTTAGTTTCGTAATCTGTACCTACAGTTTACTAAACCGTACCCACAGTTTAGCAATCTAGACTCACATGTTACAAACATATGACCACAGTTTATTAATCTGTACCCACAGATTACTAAACTGCACCCACATATTAATAATCTATACCTGCAGTTTACTAATCCGTATTGACAGATTACTAATCTGTACCCACAGATTAGCAATCTGGACTCACATGTTACTAACATATGACCACAGTTTATTAATCTGTATCCACAGATTACTAAACTGTACCCACAGATTAATCTACAACTGCAGTTTACTAATCCTTATTGACAGATTACTAATCCTTATTGACAGATTACTAATCTGTACCTACAGTTTACTAAACTGTTCCCACAGTTTATTCATGTGTACCCACAGTTTAGTCATCTGTCCTCTACAGTTTAGTCATTTGTGCCCACAGATTAGTAATCTGTGGGTAAATATTAGATATGACAAATATGTTTAGTAATCTGTACCTACAGTTTACTAAACTGTGCCCACAAATTATTCATCTGTACCCACAGTTTAGTCATATGTCCCCCACAGTTTAGTAATCTGTGCCCACAGATTAGTAATCTGTGGGTACATATTAGATATGACAAATATGTTTAGTAATATGTACCTACAGTTTACTAAACTGTACCCACAGTATAGCAATCTGTACTCACAGATTAGTAATCTGTGGGTACATATTAGATATGACAAATATGTTTAGTAATCTGTACCTACAGTTTACTAAACTGTACCCACAGTATAGCAATCTAACTCACATGTTACTAACATATGACCACAGTTTATTAATCTGTACCCACAGGTTACTAAACTGTACCCACAGATTAATAATCCATAACTACAGTTTACAAATCCGTACCACAGATTATACCCACACATTACTAATCTGTATGCAGTGATTACTAATCTGTTCCTAGAGTTTACCAATATGTACCCACACATTACTAATCTGTGAATACCTATTAGCTATGAAAAATATGTTTATTTTATCCTGGAACCCAAGTAGTTTTTTTTAGTTATACTTGACTCGTATTATTTTGATGTAACGCTACTATTACTTGAAGCAATTATTTGAGAACTCTAACCACTCCTGGTAATGGTCAGCCAATGGTCAGAGATGATCAGTGGAACAGCAAATAAAGCTCCAACCTGAGTCTGGCATGAGGACCTGGTCAATGAGGTGGATGACGCCATTGGTTGTGACAATGTCCTTCTTGAGCACCATCTTAATGCCGTTGACGGTCAAGCTCTCGCCGTCGCAGCCGATTTCAATGTTATTGCCTTCCAGGGTCTCGTAAGAAGTCCCGGCCATGATGGCCTCAGAGCACTGTACCGAGTCCAGGAGGTGGAAATTCAGAAGAGCTGGAAAGAAAAAAACATGTTTGTATGAAGATTATTTGGGCGGTTTGGTCTCGTGTTACACTAGAAACAGAAGCTCTCGGGAACCAGAAGACCCTTAGATCCTTCGGGTCCTGGAAGATAACCACTTGGGATTCTGCCACGGTTCTGTTTAACTTTGTGCGGGATTGTGTGATCTGACATCATCGGCCAATAAAATATTTGAGGTTCGCCAGCCTTCTTTGTATAAATCGCGCTTCCAAGCCAGGATGTTTTATGTTGGTTCAAACAAGAACAACAGCGCTGTCTTTAAATTTCAGGATAATAGAACAAACTCCTCAAGTGATTCTGTTTAGCTACCTCGCAAAATAATTTATCCGTGTAAAAGTGTGATCCAATTACATCGGGAACTACCCTGTTGACTTTCTGTTCACGATTACATGTGGGACTTGAAAGCGGAGACTAATTTTTTATTATTCCCTTGGCTTGCCAACGTGTCCACTTTCCAAACTTTTTGCTAAGAAATAGCGGTTTCAGCTGTTTTCAATTGGAGTCGATTGAACCTGTGACAAAAAAAACAAATCAAGCAAACACAGAGCCTTGAAAATTTAGAATTATGTACGTCTATGTACATTCACCTTTTCGCTACAAAGATACCTTGTGCTTCGGCTGTAGACTCTAAATGTCTAGGGACGATTCATCATCCCTGAGAGCAAACATTGGGTGTACCTTGGAGGACCTGCTTGTCGCTCTGGAGCCTTTCCAGCACGTCGCCTCCCAGCTTGTCGAAGGCGTCGTTGGTGGGGGCGAAGAGAGTGAAATGCCCGGCCTGAGACAGCTTGTCCAACAATCCAGAATTGACTGCAATATCCTGGACGGAAGATCCAGCGGTAGCGTTAGCGAAACAGATCAGGACTAGAGATCTAAAGAACGGTGACCATAATTATTACGGTTGTCAGCGTCAGCAGTGCTCTTTACGTAACGCTGAATTCTATCCTTTGCAAAAAATGTAAACAGGAAGATTTGTCAAATAAACACATGCTTGAGCTAACTGTTATCGACTGGATAATCTAGCAGGCTTAAACGCAACATGAAATAGCTGGGGGCACTTTGAAACGCGGCGTCAAACTGTATCGTTTGTGTAGATATGATTTAAGCGGCCTAACCAAATATTCAGCTGTAGTTACGTTTGAGTAAAATGAGAGCACAAAAATAACACTTTTTTGCGTAGTTTAAAAGGGAACCTCTGATTTAAAGACTTGTAGGATCTAATAAGCCACAATTGTTCTCTTCTACTAAAATATATGATTAGAAACACATACTAGTCCTTCTAAAAAAAATATCATATTGTGATAAAGTTCATTATTTTCTGTAATGTACTGATAAGCATTAGATTTTCATATATTTTCAAGTTCAAGCCTTTAATTGTATTGTACAGTAATTATTAAGTATTGATGATTTTGGCAAAAAAGTAAAAAAAAAAACCAAAAATCTTTTCCGTGTTGTTTATTCACTGCCTGAAAAGCTTCAAGAGCAACATCTGATAAGTCTTAGAACACCGGGGGCTTGATCATCAATCTGGACAGTGCTTTTACGGGACAAAAATAAGGCAAGACGCTATTAGACGTCTCGGTAGAGGCAAACAGCATCAAGGCTTTCATTTGCTGTAACGCAGGGCTATCTGTAAAACTGCTGTGTTTCACTGTAAAGGCACACGGCAGCTCTGGATGCTAACTATCTCTATAATAATTTTGGAACAAGTTGGATCACACCATAATTTACCGTGAAGATCTGCAAATATTTTTTGACATCAAACACTCTCCTGCTCCGTCACTAGAGCAGGAGAGTGCTGTCACCAGCAAACTTGACACATGAACGCTACTCTCGTCCCATCCCGTCTTTCCTGTTCATTTTGCGTTTGCTGCTCGTTTTGTGAAATATTAACAGGGCTGTTCTTCTCATTAATATTTCGCTCGGGTTCAAATTGGATGGGCAGGACCGACGACATGTTTATGTAGTTTAAAAGTGACACTGTGGAAGTCCGGCAGAGTGCCCACGTGACGTCACCGCCCTGCGACGTCAACAACAATGGCGACCTACTAGTTAAACTAATTTTACAAATTTTATCAAAACGAAAACATTAAGAGGGGTACTAATAGCAAATTATTATAAATCACCCTAACATTCATCTTTTAAGAACTACATGTCTTTCTAGGCGTGGTCCCTGTTAAGTTAGCTTCATGTGAGTCACCCATAGAACAAAATTAGTTTGGCGGCAATCACCACTACTCACATTCAGCGTCGACAGTTCATCTTCAACCTCGATAACGTCCCTAATCGACCTCCCGACGGCGCTGATCACGCGGTCAATGACGTGGACGACGCCGTTGGTGGCCACCTGGTTTCCGTGGATGATCCTGGCGCAGTTGACCGTCACCACCTGCGAGAGAACACCCTAAGAATGTGCGACTCCCACGGCCGAGGCTCGCGACGGTGGCGCTCACCCCGTTACGGTAGTGATTGATGAGCAGTCCCAGGTCGTTGTACATGGAGGTCACCGTCATGCCGTTGCGCAAGTCTTTGGTGAGGAGGCGTTTGTTGACCATGTGGTAACGCAGGGCGTTGTACAGCTCGATGTTGACGTTGCTGACAAGCGCGGCCCGCATGTCCTGTTGAAATATAAAGAAAATGTTAGTTGCTATTTTTAAAAGGTCATGCGAGGTTTGTCCGTGGAATCTTACATCAGCCAAAAGGTCCCAAGCGTCATTACTGGGTGCGAAGAAGGTGTACGAGCCAGATCCCTCGATCTCGGCCCTCAGTTTGGAGACGTCGGCGTATCTCTGGGTCGAAAGGGCCTTCACCATACCCAGCGTGCCGTACACGTGGTCGATTGGGGCCACTGTGAGGGGGAAAGATCAAGAGCTTCAGTAATAAAGTGGTACCTTTACTTGCGACATTAATTGGGTCTGGAAGTAGTCTCGTAAACTGAAAATTTCGTAAATAGAGACGTGTTTTACACATAAATACCCTGATCCATTCTGAGCACTACTGACACACCACAAAACAACAGCCAAACACATTTGAATCATTCCATTCCAACCTAACCTTTACTACCTGTAATGAAGTATATAATAGAACCCCAAATTTATCTGACCTTTCGAGTGAGGCAATGTACTCTTTCACAAAATCGATGGAGCCTATTATCTTTCTCACTCGTTGCAATGCAAAAACGCCAGGAGATCAAGGCTCTAATGTGCTACTAATGTCATGATCAGTCTAAAAACTCTTCGTGAGAGGAAAACATGAGAAGACGTGTGCTCTTTTGGCTCATGCGTTAGCCAGCGGTTGCTATATCAGCAACACTGCGCCATCTAAATTGAAACGTCAACAACAATAGGCCAATAGGAGAGTGGAATTCCGTTGTTAAGCATGATGGGAATTATTAAGACCAATAGGGAAGCAGGATCTTATTGTGCGACATTTATAAGTAGAACGCAAGAAGTACATATGTATCGTTTATAGTATTGGATAATATTTTTGCACCTCGTAACCTGAAATTTCTTAACAAGAGGCAATATTTTCCCGCTTAAATATTTTGTAACCTGAAAATAATGCTTGTCGAGATGTTGGTAAGTAGAATTACCACTGTATTCAAAATTTTAACATTTTGGTAAAAAGAACTCTGCCTGGGACACCTGGGACTCAGGGCGGTCCCCTGGAGCATTAGCACCTCCATTGACAAGCCCTCAGGGAAGGGAAGAGGGGACGCCCAACCGCCCCCACCACCTGGACCCCTAGCCACTGCAGCAACCCTCCAACTGATGCAACACAGAAGAGAGGAGGTGTGTCAAAAAGAGAGGTGATTTGACTGGGTGGAGTGTTCACAATTTAGCACCTGTAAGTGTGGATATGTTGACATCCTATTCCATAGTACCTGATCACTAATCCTGACACCGACAATCCCTCTACCTAATTGCATCCAGTCATATGTAAACCCACTTAGTCGTAAGATAGTCCTGCAGAAAAGTGTAAATACTGCGCAGGGGCTGCCTCAGAGCCCTGGCCCCGCCAATCAGGGGGGCGAAGTGAGCGTGGCCCACCCCGTCCCGTCACTCTGGCATAGAGACCACCACAATCCCCCGGGACCCAGGACATTAGCCCCCGGATCATCCACACCTCCATTAACCGGCCCACAGGGTAGGGACGTGCCACTGCCCCCATGATGACCACAGCCACCACGGCAACCCCCCCAACTGATGAGGCACACCACGGGATCCCCACAGCCCAGTAGGCAGGAAAGGATCGCCATGCGGATGAAACAACACCCCACTACCCCGCTGGCAGCACCAGGGCCCAAGGAGGAAGCCTGGGTAGACGGTGGAGCAAGACCGGAGTCCCGACCTCCCAACCCCTGCAACCGACAGCCCAGACAAAGAGGCGGCCCTGCACCAAAAGCCCCACCATATAGAAAAGTGTGGGACCCAACTATTGGAGAGGACTTATACAGCACATTTATCTCCATGGTTACCATGCCCAAAGTGCTTTACATTAGCACACAGTTACCCTTCCACGCACACATTCACACACCAATGGTGCTGCTGCCATGGAAGGGGCTGCCAACCCATTGGGGGAAAATCAGACAGTCGTAGCCGGAACTGAACCGCTGACCCTTTGGTCCCAGGAAAACTCAAGCTACCAACTGCGCCAGGGCCACCCCTATTGACCTATTACTGCGGCTTCCAAGTCCCCGACTGCCAGCCACTATCCAGCACCATGATTGGCTTGTTTGGGGAGGATAGTGTAGTGCAGGGGTATCCAACTCCGGTCCTCGAGAGCCCCTATCAAGCTTGTTTTCCATATCTCCCTCGTACAACACACCTGACTCAAATAATCAGGATCGTTATCAGGCTCCTGCTGATGAGCTAATCATTTGTTTAAGGTGTGTTAAAGGAGGAAGACATGTAAAACTGAGTAGGGGCTCTCGAGGACCAGGGTTGCAGACCCCTGGTGTAGTGTATGCATTAAAATAGGAGAACCCGGCTGACACGGCAGCTGTATTGCATCCCATCACCCCACGGCATAATTATTTTCACTTAGTTTTTATTTCACTGACATTACTCTGTACAATTATGTTTTCATTTTAACATTACAAAGTTTTTCCCCAATAACTTAAAATTTGTTTTGACCATGATTGATCTATAAATGCAATAAAAGGGGAAAACAATCATGGTGAATGCTAATTATAGGCACTGTTAACGTTTGTTTTGTTATTTTCCCCGAAAACCTCCTGAAACGGCAATTTTACATTGCTTTAGCTATTTCGCTACATGCTAATTAGGGGCAACCTTGTTATATGCTCCATGCCTCATTGCCACACCACATTACCAAATTAGTGGTTAACTTTTAATGCTACTCTAAGTCAATAAAACGTCAGCATGCGCTAGTTGAGTACAAGATTGAAGTAAAGCTGAACTAAATCCTGTATTATCACTTTTAGCATGACAAAACTGCTGGTGTCTGATGCGTTCCTGAGCTTAGCCTTAAACGAGATAAAAATAAATAAATAAATAAGGATCTAAGTACAACAAGACCGATTGGCTACCAGAAACAATCTGGTGAACATTAGTTGTATATACCATTTAAGCTAGTGGACTTTTGCTATGCAAGTTAGCCAATTGTTCTTTTGTAAGATCCTCATTTATTTATTTATTTATATCGTTTGAGGATAAGCTCAGTTTCTAGTGAGCACCCGAAACAATCTGGTAAACATTACATTAAAAAAGCATTCACCGGTAAGCTAGCAGACTTTTGCTCTGCAAGTTAGCCAGTTGTTTTTTGTTGTACTTAGATCATCATTTATTTATTATTATATTGTTTTAGGCTAAGCTCTGGCGCTAATAAATGAGGATTTAAGTACAACAACGACAATTGGCTAACTTGCATAGCAAAGTTCCACTAGCTTGAATGCTATACAATGCCAATGTTTACCAGATAGTTTCTAGTGCGCACCAGAACCGATCTGGTAAAAATTACCATTAAATACGAGGGCCATTCAAAAAGTAATGCACTCAAGTACATCGCTCGTACAGGATTTTACCAATCTTGTTTATATTTGACACAAACATGATAGGAAACACCTTTTTGCGATTGTTATATGTGTTTTTCTTATTTTCAGATTTTTAAAGCTTAAACTAACTCATCGGCATAAGTTTTGTTGACAGGATTGACAGAGGTGGATGGGCGACCACTACGGGGCTTATCGGCTATGCTGGCTTTACTCACCTCTTCATGGTCGTCAGTACTGTTTTTAAATCGCTGTACCCATCTTTTTACAGTACTATAGTCTATGGTATCATCCTTGTAGACATTTTCCAGCCGGTTGTGAATCTTCAGAGGGTTTTCTCCCTCTGCAACAAGGAATTCGATTACAGCTCTTTGTTTCTGACGACCTTCAAAAGGGGCTGCCATTTTGGAAGCTAGTTTAAGCTTTCAAAATCTGAAAATAAGAAAACACATATACCAATCGCAAAAAGGTGTGTCCTATTATGTTTGTGCCAAATATAAACACGATTGGTAAAATCCTGTACGAGCCATGCACTTGAGTGCATTACTTTTTGAATGCCTCTCGTAGGATTTAAGCTAGTGGACTTTTGCAATGCAAGTTAGCCAATTAGTCTTTTGTTCGGAGGTTGCGCTAGACTTTTTTGTTGTCTGTCATTTTGACTGACAGGGTCATAAAAATCCGGTCATAATCTATTTTTACCCGTCACTTAAATTTTTAAAATGACTATATCTTGATGCAGTCACTATATGTATATACACAATAATACAATAATACTTTGTAATATAAAGTAACTAACATTAGTGCAGTCATGGATTACATTAAGCAGGCCAGTGCTGTGTTTCCATATATATTTTTATCATATTATGTATATACAGGATATATATATATATATATATATATATATATATATATATATATATATATATATATATATTTTTTCTTTTTCCCCCAAGTGGGACCTTCCATGATCCTGATACATTTAATAATAATAAAATATTATATAATTCCATTATATATATATATATATATATATATATATATATATATATATATATATATATATATATATATATATATATATATATATATATATATATATATTATAGGAAACTTCAATTTTTTAAAAAAATCGTTAGAAATTTGTATGGACTTACAATCCGCTGGCTTGTTGTTTCCTGTTGTCTTCCGAAATACACCTGGGTGACGGCGTGTCACTTGATTCATTGTCATCCTTCATCCTCCACTGCATCAGTCCCTCTTTTTTCACCTCTTTTATCAACACCATCGTTGTTTTGGGGCTTTTTCAAGAAACTTCGGACACTCAGTTGCCTTGACATTTTTCCGAGTAAGGCCAACGACGTCATGCATCAAGAGAGACAATAGCTAATTAATATGTTCACTTGCCACCCTGTGGTCTGGGGTGTGAATTGCAACCTGTTAAAATGACA